>NC_077228.1:292583297-292906422 GCF_027887165.1 Monodelphis domestica | reverse complement strand
CTGCCTAGAGTTTGTTACTAGAAAGGTAGAGGGACTCAGGTGGAACTGCTCCCAATCCCCTCTTCACCCAGCCTGATGACATTTTTTCACATCACCCAACCCCTCTGCCCAGCAACCAATGGGAGAGCACTAGGGTTAAGGTGGGAGGCTCACAAGTGGCAGAGCTGGAGGGGAGCAGAGTGCTTGTGCTACTTCTCACCCCCTCTCTATACTTGCTAAGGACATTTACCTGCCCCTCCACCCAGCAGCCCAATGGGAGTGCTTCATCCTTCCCCTGTGTAAGGTAAGGGGGAGGGGCATAGCTTATTGTCTGGGAGGGGAAGTTGGGGCAGGGTCTGGCATTCCTCCTCTAAAAGGTTCACCATCTAGAGGTTAATGATATCAGAGAGAGATTTTTCAGGGTCCTAGAAAGAAGTGCCATTCAAAATACTACTTCTTATGTATTGCATGAAAGCACTGTAATAATCTTTATCAGACTACTTACTACCTTTGGAAGGGAGAAGAAGGGAGGGAAGGAATGAGGGAAGAAGAAAATATGAATTGTGAAATATCAAAACAATTGTTAAAAATTGTCTCTACATGTAATTGGGGGAAAAAAGAAAGTTTTTTTAAAGTACTATTTCTTATTAGCCTTAAGAAGGTTTACAAGCTATTTCAGTAATTCCATTGGCTTGTTAAGTCACTAGTCCTGAAGTAGATATAATTTGGTTCTTGGGATTCAATTGTTAGAATGATGCTAGTGGTTGGGAGAGAAAGTCATCTTCCATCAATGCTACTGGGGGAAATGAATTTCCATTTTTAAAATTTATGCTAGTCTCCATGAATGCTTAGAGCTGAAAGGTGCTGTGCTTCCTATTTACTTAGTATGGAAGTCATGCTTTGACTGAATAAATAAGTCATAACCAAGTCACTCCAGGCAGCAAAAATCCTAAGTGAGACTGGTTTTTATGTTATTGTTAAGAAAGCAATTGCTCTGTTATTAAATTCATCTTGGAATTGTATGGATCCAGAACTAAAAAAAAATGTAAAGAAAGGGTATACTTATTAATCCTCACTGGCTTCACTTTAGGAACAGGACACTTTCTTTTTCATCATTACTATTGTCAAAGCTTTGTGAAAAAGCAACAGTAGGGGATACTAAAAGAGGGGGAAACTAAACATGATGCAATGTGACATCCTTTTAAAATCTAGATAGCTGGTTATATTTTATTTTAAGATCTTTGACTGCTAAGCATGTTTTGGGTCCTTATTTATTATTTTGGTAGGGAGATAATTAACTTATAATAACAACCTCTTTTTCAGTGATTATTACTCAAAATTTTGTTCAAATTTGACTCTTGAATAAGGTATGTTTTCGCTTATTTTTATTTCTTTATAAAAACAACCTTTTTTATATCCTTCATTTTTACATTACCTATATTCTTCAACATTTCTTCTCTCTCCCTCCTTTACAGTAAAGGTTGAAAAAAGGGAAAGATGTTTTATGGATCTAATAAACATATCAAACAAATATAACCAATATTTGTAATTTTTTGATCAATAATCCTTTCTTCCCTTCACTACAGGGAAAGAAGGGAATAGGTGAATTTACTTATCTCATCTTTGGAGCCATATTTGGTTATTTCACCACATTCAATTTCATTTGTTTTGGGGTTACTCTTTCTATTGACAGATTCTGGGTTTTTCTATAAGGGTCCAGGCATCCTGAATTTTAATTAGAAGAGCTGTTCCATATTGAGCCTGGCTCAGGCCAGTCTCCTAGCAGCTTATGAAGAAAATGAATCGTTCATTCCACAGTTAGTAAAAGGAGATTTTCTTAGTCATATTCCTTAAGTGATTTCAGTCATGTCTACCAGTTTTGGGGTTTTCTTGACAGTGATACGGGAGTGGTTTGCCATTCCTTTCTCCAGATCATTTTTACAGATAAGAAATTGAGAAAGAATAAAGTAACTTGCACAGGGGTACATGACTAGTAAGTGCCTGAGGACAGATTTGAACTCATGAAGATGAGTCTTCCTGATTCAGGACCAGTGTTCTATTCACTGTGCCCTCTAGATGCTCTACTTAGCCATAGTGGTGGATTTAACAGGTGAGGCATTAAAAACAAAATTTGTCAATTTAACTGAGAGAAGCTCCCTTTCTTCAATTACAGTTTTCTACCGAACAAGCATGAGAGATAGATAGTCTTTAAAGCTCTTTGGGACTATTTTGTACTAAGGAGATCGGGAAATTTTGTCAACAGCATGAGCCAGTAATCTCAAGGATGGTTTCAATACCTTTTAAGGGAAAACTAGCGTGATTTTGAATGGGAACAAAGATTTAACCCTAATTGTTACAATATTGCTCTTGTCCCAAGAATATACCCCAAAAAGCATTAGGAAAGTTAAAAAAAAGTTTCTATAAATAAATTAATGCTTTTTGCTTTTAAGGCTCTGACTATAAACAAAGAAGGTTTTACACCTGGAAAATGTAATTTATCTTATAGTAAATTAAAAAATCTTAAATAAAACAGTCCAAATTAAAAAAAAAAACCATGATCAAAAGACCAGAATCTGGCCCAATAAAATGTGAAATAAATAGGATTTGAATTACATATAACTATATAAAATTTATTTTGAATACCTTGATAGATCTGTTCATTCATGGACACAGGTACTCCTTTCATTAATATAGATTGAAATCTATCAGTGCCATTTCATCCTTGGTGAATTTTGTCCTTGTTCTACCATTAATCACCTGAAGAATATATATCTAGTGCCTTGAAGGCCTTTTTCTGTGTATTTTAATGTTTTGTGGATATCAGTGAAACATTTAGGCTGTCAATCTTTTATTGCCCTTCTCTCTCAGAATGTGACCACAACATCATTTTCCTTTTTTTTTATTAGTTTTTATTGGTTCCCTTTTTTATTTCATCAGTTATCCTCAATATCCTTCCCTACTTCTCTTTGAGAGAGCTATGGACTATAATAAATAGAATTTTTTAAGACAAAAGAAGTAGGAAAGATGATGGAAGATGAAATGTGTCAATGATGAAGGAGCTATGGGAAAATAGACAAACTAATACACTGCGCTACATTTGTGAATTGGTCAAAGCATTCTAGAAAAGAATTTGAAAGCACTTTAAAGTTTACAAAGTGATTTAAAAACATTATTTCATTTTATCTCATAACCACTCTAAGAGGTATGTGCTATTATTATCCCCATTTTAAAGATAAAGAAACTGAGACAAACAGATTTATAAATGGTTTTTCCAGGGTCATTTAACTAGTATCTGAAGTCATATTTGAATTAATCCTTCTTACTGTAGTACACTATTAAATGTCTACTTAGCTGTCTCTGATATGTAATTAACATATACCCCAAGAAGATCATAGATAAAGAAAAATATTTATGGTAGCAATTTTTGTGGTAGCAAAAATATGGAAAGGGATACTCATCCATTAAGCAATGACTAAAAATCTGATATGTGAATATAAATTAATATTATTTTTTTTTTATTTTTTTTTATAAATTAATATTATTATGCTGTAATAAATGACAAAGATTTGAAGTTCAAGAAATTTAGGGAGACATATGAACTGACACGGTAAGCAGAAAAAAATAATATATACAATGACTACAATTATGTAAAGGAAAATAACATTAAAAGGCAGTAGGACTTATGTCAATGAAATAAACAGTCTTGATTCCAAAGAACAGATAAAATATACTTCCTTTCACTCAGACTATCACAGGGGCAGGTGCTAAAAGAAATAGTCAAATTGTCCTTTTGTTTTGCTTAACTGAACTTCTTTGTCACAGGAGTGGGTTCCATTGGTGGGAAGTTTTCGTAGATTGATAGTACAGTAATATTTTTTAAACTATTTATAAAGCATTAAAAAGAGAAATAAAATCCTCAGCTCATTGTTCTTTGCCTATTAAAAATCTAATCTTATCACTGATGAAAGAGAAATCATGCACTATTCAGAGTTCTATATGAGGACTCAAAAATGATATTTAAAAAAGCAGCTAGATTGAACAAAGTACATGGATAAAAGATCAATCTTGGAGGTGTCAACATGGAAATCTAGAGATCCCCAGTTTATTTAGTTTGAGTATAGAAACCCCAGGTTTTGACCTTGTCACAGGAGAGGTTTCCCCCTGAGGGAAGGTCCCTCTTCACCAGACAGTGAGCTTCCTGGTAGTTTGGGTGGGAACAGCTAATCCCATCCAATATTAAGCATCCCTTTTGTCCCAAAGGTTTCTCCCCCTAAGCTAAGGTCCATGACCAAGGTGACCCAGCCCTGAGCTGAGTCTTTCCCTTTTGTGTCCATTGTAGGGCATCAACCCTTCACTATTATTCCTGTCTGGAACTCCTCATTTTCCTTTCTCACCATTGTAAAGTCAATCAACTGTCCCTCTAATCCTAAAGGCCCCAGGTCATCTAGAGTGGTATATAGGTTCCCCAAATTCTTTTGTTCCAGGGTGTCTTGACTCTGTGCAGTCATGGGAAGCAGCTCTGTTGGCGCATTAGCGCTAACCTCTTTCCCCTTGATCAAAGAGTGATTTTGACTATTTAATAGTTATGTGTTTTTTCTAGTTGACAGAGGTCAAATAATTTTTAAAACATTCAGACTTGCTTCTCAAGATATCTCAAGTGGGTAGATTACCCAAGAGAACAGAAAAAAACAAACATATTAATAGCAAGAAGTATCTATAAGATGTTAATAACTACAAACTCATATGCTTTTTTTAAAAATAGCATCTATAAAATTATTGGTGGCATAGAGGATTGTGCTGGACCTGGAATTAGGAAGATTCATCTTCCTGAGTTTAAACCTGGCCATAGTCACTTACTTACTGTCTGGGCAAACCACTTAATTCAGTTTACCTCAGTTTCTTCATCTGTAAAATAATCTGTAAAAAGAAATGATAAGCCACTCTTAAGTATCTGGCAAAAATATAAAATGAGGTCATGAAGATTCAGACATGACTGAAAATGACTGAACAAAACAAAGAAGTCTTTATGAAAGTAACCTTCCAATAAGAAAGTGTATCCTTGAAAATATGAGAAGGAATCATGTAGGCCTTTGAAGGTAATTTTCTACTTCAGATCATTTCTTCAGCCATTCAATTAACTGTATTTCTCTTGTCAGATGTTTTTAGTCTTATGAGTGTGAGATAAAACCTAAATTTGCTTTAATTTATATTTCTCTATTAGTGATTTATATGTTCATATTATTATAGCTTATATTATCATATATCCTACTTTCACATTGTTATGTATAGCATATATATTACAGCAAACTATTTCTTCCTTTAAAAATTACCTCTTTATATTCTTTATCCATCTACTTGAGGAATAGCTTTTAGTTTTACACATTTGAATCAGTTCCTTATATATCTTGGAACTTAGACCTTTATTAGATAAACTTGTTACAAGATTTCCTCTTCATGCCCCCCCCCCCTCAATTTTTACTATAGTAGAGTTGTTTGTGCAAAAACATTTAAATTTTACATTATCAAAATTGTCCATTTCATCTTGTGTGAATCTCTCTGAATTCTCTTCTCACTAGTTTTCAGGATAATACTCTCTTCTCGTTCTCCTCCTTCATGTAAGAACTTTCCTTTTCAGTCTCCCTTTCCTGGATTCTCATTTAGATCATGACCCTTCTAACCAAGTGTCCCACAGGATTCTGTCCTGGCCCCTCTTCTCTTCTCTTTCTATACTACTTCACTTGATGATCTCAGCTCATATAATTACCATCTCTATGCTGATGATTCTCATATCTACCTATCTTACCCTAGCCCTGTGATGAGCCTTTTAGAATCTTTTATAACCTTTTAGACACACCATGCTGTGCCCTGCCTGGGTGTCATGTCCTGTGCTCTTCTCCCCCTGAGACTAAGTGCCACCACCTCCTACCCTCCTGTCTTACCCCAAACAGGGCTGGGAGAAAAGGAGGGAGTGGTCCAGGCACTCTGCTCAGAGGAAAGAGTAAGCACTTCCATTGGGCTGCTGGGCAGAGGGGCAGGGAGGTGTGGTGGAGAGGGGGAGGGGAGAAGCTCTGCCTGAGTCCCTCTGCCTTTCTCATGACCAACTCTGGAAGGTGATGGTGCATGTACCCTCAGAGAGGTCTCTGCATGACATCTTTGGCACATATACCATAGGTTCACCATCATGACCCTAGCCTCTCTGTTAATCTCCAATCTTGCATCTCCAATGAAAGTCAGGTTCTGCCTATTCAAGTCACTCCTCATTCTAAGAAATCCTCTATTTGATCACCAAAGTGATTTTTCTAAAAAACTTATCTGCTCATGTTATTCCCAATTCAATAAACTAGGTGCTCCATATCACATCTAGGACCAAATACAAAATCCTCTGTTCAAAGTCATCATACCCAACTCTTCCCACCCCACCTTACCATTTTTTTAGCCTTCTTACACCAGGACTAGCACCTCTGGTGCTGCTGAGCTCTTTTCAGACCTTTTTATTCAGCTTCAGTGTGTGCCTTTCACCCAGCTCTCACCCGTGACTCCAAGAAGTTGTAGCATGCACAGCAACTACCTTGGTAAAACCATTTGAGTAGACCAGCTAAATACTAGGTTGAGGATTACCAAGCAGGTTTAAACCGGTAGATAATTTAGGGAGACATCTCCCCCAAAAGTATGGGAAGAAGAATTAGTAGTTCCTTAATAAATATTTTTTGATTGATGAAATCACAGGAAATTTTTTGAAAAAAAAATTTGAGATATATGTTAAGTGTATAAGATAGGGAACCAATATAAAAATAGTTTTTTGAATATTCTCTTTGCCAGATTAGGTGCTTTTTTTCAACTTTTACCTTTTTTTTTTAACCCTTACCTTCTGTCTTAGAATCAATACTGTTATTGGTTCCAAGGCAGAAGAGTGCTAAGGACTAGGCAATGGGGGTTAAGTGATTTGCCCAGGGTCACACAGCTTTTTGAGTTCACATTTGAACCCAGAACCTCTGGTCTCTAGGCTTGGCTCTCAATCCCCTGAGCCACCTAGCTGCTCCAGCTTTTACTTTTAAATTATATTTTAAAATAATATATCAAATTTCAAATCTCTAACAATTCCAGGCAGTTTAGCCTTTGACCTTGTTCTCCTTCCCAGAAAAGCACAGCTAATTAGGAAGACTTCTTCTAGAGGGTTCTATTCATTTATTTAAAATTGTGGCATTGTGATAAAGCTACTCTGTTGAGAAATTCTCTTTTGTGTGTTTCCTTTCTCTACCAGCACCACCCATCTACATTTTCCATATATATAACTTGGAGTAACAATGAGAAAATGGGAAGGTGGCCAAGAGCATTTCCTGAAAATTACATAATAAGACTATTTACATCAATTGCTGCCTGAGCCCTGAGGAAAGGGGGCTCATGAGAGTTTGGGTAGTAATTTGCTGAATTTGCTTTCAAAGCAAAAAAAAAATGTTTTTCAGATTGTTGGGAATTTAAATAAAGCTGATTATGACAGCAAAGTTATGCTGAATATTGCAAGTCAAGATTTAGATTTGTTTTCTTTTTTAGACAGGAGTGAGTGGGGGTGGAACATTCAATTAGAGCATAGCAAAATTTTTGTTCAAGGAAGCCAGAGAAGGTCCTTTTCTCCATTTCCCCCTACAAAATACATGCTTCCTTTTTTTCTTTCTATATAATGTTAGCTATCATCATTATTGTTATTTCTATTGTGACAAAATGGACAGTTTCTGAGAAAACTGGGAAGACCTTTGTAAATAGATACAGAGTGAAGTGAGCAGAACTAGAACAATTTATACATTTCAAACAATATTATAGAGAAAAATAACTTTGAGAAAAACCTTTAGAATTCAATGTAATAACAAACCATGATTCCAGTGTCCTGAAGAAAGGAATCATTCCCCATCTCCTGCCAGGGAAGCAATGGACTTAAAATGCAGTATGAAACATATTTTTGTTTTTATTTTTTTATTAAATTTTTTTTTCATGTTTACATGACTCATGTTGTCTTCTTCCCCCTTCCCTCTCCTCTCCCAGAGTTGACAAGCAATTCCACTGGATTATACATGTATCATCACTCAAAAGCTATTTGCATGTTGTTCATTTTTGTAATAGAGTTATCCTTTAAAACCCAAACCTCAGCTTATATGTCCATATAAACAAGTTATAAATCATATGTTTTCTTCTGCATTTCTATTCTTTTCTAGCTGTGGATAGCATTCTTTCTCATAAGTCTCTCAGAATTGTCCTGGATCATTGCGTGAAACATATATTTTTGGGCCAAGAGATAAGGGAATTTGCAAAACATATGATTCTTGAAAAGATAGCCCAGTTCCTCAGTTACACAGTATAAGAATTAATTATTCACCTAGTTCTGATCTGCACAGGGAAAGAGCAAAATCTTTTCCTTTTCTTTCTTCATAGAACTAAATGCTACTCAAGTATATCCCCTGTATGCTAGACCCTACAATTAGAGGGAGAAGGGAGACCCCATGAATATATCCATTGCCTCTAAATTGATCAAACTGATACTTCCAAATTAGGTAATTGTTTTCAAATATCACTCTGCATTAGAAATTGAGTTGTATTTGGAGTCAGAGATCTCTGTTACTAATTTGTGACTGAGATAAGTCATTTAACCTTTCTGGGCCCCAACTTCCATGCTTGTAAAATGAGGAGGTTGAACAGAAACTTTTTGGCTTTAAAAGGAATGATCCAGTGATACTAGAAATCTTCATAAAATCATGATAGAGGAAACAGTTTTTAGAAACCTGTTGATGGGTCACAAGAGAAAATCTCATTTTCAAAAGGGAGGAAAAATTAAATTTGAAAATCTTTTTTGGGAGGCAAGGTCTGGACCTTTGATTTCATCAAAATATGCAGAAGTTCCTAAAATCCTTCCACTGAAGCAGATGGACAGTTTATCTGTAATTTATAATGCTCAAGAGTTGTTCAGTGATAGAACATTGAATGTTTAAATGATTTACAGATTAGCAGTTCATAGTTAATTTATAGGTTTAGAGAAGTGTCAGGGCGATGGGAAATTTAGTGACTTAATTAGGATCATACATAGCTGATAGGGGTCAGAGGCAGGATTGGACTGTACCTGTGCCCAATTCTGGCAGCTAAGGTGGCAGAGTACCAGGCCCAGAGTCAGGAAAATTCATCTTCCTGCGTTCAAATCTGATCTTAGACACTTATTAGCAGTGTGACCCTGGGCAAATTGCTTAGCCTCATTTGACTCAATTCCTTCATCTAAAAAATGAGTTAGGAAAGACATAGCAAACCTTTTCAGTTTCTTTACCAAGAAAACACCAATTGGGTCAAGAAGAGTTGAACAAGACTGAATAACAACAACTGAGGTCAGTATTCTATGAAGGAAAGAGAATAAGCATTTAAAATGTCTACTAAACGTGAGGCACTGTGCTGTTGTGTTTTTTTTTAAACCTTACTTTCTGCCTTAGAATCAATATTATGTATTGGTTTTAAGGTAGACAAGTGGTAAGGACTAGGCAGTGGGGTTTAAGTGACTTGCCCAGGTTCACACAGCTAGAAAGTATCTGAGGTCAAATTTGAGCTCAGAACTTCCTGTCTCTAGGTCTGGTGCTCTATCCCTTATGCTACCTAGTTGTATCCTTACAAACACCTTGCAAGATAGGTTCCATTATTATTTCCACTTTACATTTGAGAAAACTGGGGTAAATAGAGGTTAATCCACTAGCTCAGGATCATATAATCTAATAAGTGTCTAAGGCCAGCTCTGCTTAGATTCAGGTCTGCCTAGAGCTCAAACCACTGCACAATCAGCTGCCTCAGTGGCATTCTCCCTACTATTCTGCCTTTTGTCCCCTAAACCTCAAAGCAATAAGCAATGTCTATCTCTAAGAAAATTCTGGATTGGGTTATTAAATAGATGATTTGAAAACATTTGCAAAAGAATGAGGAGCCAGCTGGTTTTACAAAAAAAAAAAAAGTTATGCCAAACTAACCTGCCTTTCTTTTTCGATAAAATTATTAAATTGTTAAGTCAAACTCCTTTGAGTCACCATGAATCTCATTTAAGAGGTTATGAAGCAATAGTAGTAGTAGTAGTCTCTTGGTAACAGAGGATGACGATTGTCTTTGTGCGTTTTTGTGCACAAAGACACTTGTGCGTGAAGATTTAAGTGGAAAAGTCAATGCACAGAGACAGTCCCACTGTCTTGGCGTTGGAAGCCTGGGCCCATTGGCATGAAAAGTCCTTACACCTGGAGACTTCCTCAGCTGCATTGGATGGCTGTGTTGTCTTTTGTGCTCCAACGCGCCCTAAGTACTCCACAATGCCTTGCTGCGTTGCCATCTCAGCCGTTGAACCTTCTTATTGGTTTCTTCCGCCTGTTCCACCAAAACAGTCTTCACATGCTGGGTGAGCAAAGCCCTAGTTCACCAGGGGTCGATGACCTGATGGCTACCCTCACAAGATTTAGCCGGCCTGTCGAAGCCATTGCCCGGGGTGTGGCCACTGCCGCATGCTAGCAGCTACTGGGAGCCACAAGTGAGAGCGGGTGTCAGGTGAGGGTCAGAGGCTGGAGAGCTGCCCTAGGAGGGCATGACAAGCCCTCCATACCAGAGATATTACTCCTCTCTGAGCACTCCATACACCCCATACTTATGAATCAATAAGTACGGTGTTAAATGAAGAAAATGTTGTTCAGTCATTTCAGTCATATCTAACTCTTTGTTATCCCATTTGGGGTTTTCTTGGTAAGAATATTGAAGTGTTTTGCCATTTTCTTCTCCAAGTCATTTTACATTTTACAAATGAGGAAACTAAGGCAAATAGAGTAAAGTGACTGATCCAGGGTCATCTAGCTAGTAAGTGACTGAAGTTAGATTTGAACTCAGGAAGATGAGTCTTCCTGACTCCAGATTTTTCATTCTATCCACTGTACCATCTAGCTTCCCAAATATTTTTAGCAACATATATCTTTTTTTTTTTAAACCCTTAACCTTTGATTATAGAATTAATACTTTGTATTGGTTCCAAGGCAGAAGACTAGGCAATGGGGGTTAAGTGACATACCCAGGGTCAGATAGTGGTGAAATATCTGAGGCCAGATTTGAGCCCAAGACCCCCCATCTCTGGACTTGGCTAAGCTACCTAAATCACTCCCAACATATATCTTATTAATTCCAGCAAAGGATTTCTGATTGCTTTGTGAATAAATACTGAAATGGGAACCAGATATCAGTTAGGTGAACCCACAGCTGATTAAATAACTCTTCTCCAAGAGCCTGGTTGAACAATTGTTCTAGGGCAGCCTGAAGAGAAGTCCTTAGAGGAGAAACATAGAAATCCTGTTCAATATTTTAAATCATTTATTTGGATAATGATCTAAAAAGCAGGATTATCAAAATTCCTGATGGTACAGCATGCAAAATGATAAAATCAAGTTACTAAATAATCCTTTTATAAGCAAGATAAGTGTGGTTTTTGTCAACATTTTTTGTGTCTAGACTTATTTCCTCATCATAAGGAACTCTAAGCAAGGAAACTCTTTACTAATGCAGACTGGCAACCTGTCTGTAACTAAGTCTAGAAAACTGCCTGGGCCATTAAGAGATTAAGTGGCTTGTCTACGGTCACATAGCTAGTATGTGTCCGAGGGAGAACCTGGAACCCATGTCTTCAAGGCTCTAAGGCTAATCTTCTACCCATTCCAATATGCTACCCTCCTAAAATGAAATATTGAAACCAAAAAGATGAATAAAATAGGAGCTATGAAAGTTCTATATTGAGATTAAAAAATAGCCTAAGAGCACCTAGGTAGCACAGTGGAAAGAGTGCAGGACATGAGCTCAGGAAGAGCTGAATTTAAATCTGGCTTCTGACAGAGACCGGGCTTCCTTGGCCAAGTAACTTCACCCTGCTGGCTTCAGTTTTCTTATCTATAAAATGAGCTAATAAAGAAAATGGCAAACCACTCTACTATCTTTGCCAAGAAGACTCCAAATGGGATCATGAAAAGTCAGACACAATTGAAAAATGACTAAACAACAACAGGAAGCAACCTGGAAATTTTTGTTCACCATGTATCGAACATGATCCAGTAAATGTAACTGATAGAGCTACTAACAACAACACATTAATCTTAGGCAGTTTTAGTAGAAGTGTGATGCTGAGATAATGGAAGATAAGAGTCTTATACTTGGTGTGGGTCAGATCAAATCTATAGTCTTTATTGAAATCAAGATGGCACATTTTAGAGAGGGGCATTGATCATCTGTAGTCCCGACAGAGAAATATGATGAGAGGATGAGTAGGTCCATGGAAACAGTGTTATATGAAAAGTTGAAGAGCAGCTTAATGGTGGGGGCAGGGAGGGGATGGGAAGATTGTCTTCAGATACTTGAAAGGTTGTCACAGAAAATACCTGGCACACAGGTAGCCTTTAAAAAATGTTGACCAAGGCAGTGAGGTGGTTTAGTGGATAGAGAGCCAAGCCTGGAATTGGAAGGTCCTGGCTTTATATCTGGCCTCAGACACTTTCTAGCTGTTTGACCCTGAGCAAGTCACTTAACCCCAATTGCCTAGCCTTTACCCGTTCTTCTGCCTTGGAACCAATATTTAGTATTGATTCTAAGATGGAAGGTAAAGGTTTTTTAAATATGTTGACTGAAGTGAAAGATAATAAACTCAGTCTGCATCTCAGTGGAGGGAAAAACCAAAACATATAGGTAAAAAGTTAGAGATAGATTTGGATCCAATATGATGGCACTTTGTAAAAATTGAAACTATAAGAAAGGAAAACAAACAAACCTGAAGTTGTCCAACAACCCAATGGACTACTTTGTAAAATTGGGAGTTTCCTGTCATTGGAAATGTTCAAGCTGAAATTAATTCTGAGTTCAAGTATGACCACTGAGGTCAAGTAAGTACTTTCTGGGTGACTGTGGGTAAGTCACTTTGCCATGCTTGCCTCAGTGTGCTCATTTGTAAAATAAGCAAGAAAAAGAAATAATAAACCACTCCAGTATCTTTGCCAAGAAAATCCCAATGGAGTCATAGAGTCAGACACAACTGAAATGACTGAAGTACAACAAATACACATATACAAATATATTTTTTCTTTTTTGATTCATTAAAATTTTCAGAGGGAGTTTTTACGTGAGGATGGTTTTCTATTTCTGCACTACTGAGACCCCATTCTGCTTTTGGGTCCTAAACCCTGTGCTGCTGCTTGCTTCTGAACTTTATCCTCTCAGGTCTTTGAAAGCACTTCAGGGCATAGGCCCCTTCCTCATTCTACCCTGGATTTCCTATCCAAAACTGAGTAGTCAGTAATGGCCAGTTTAGAACTTATCTTATACCCTAAGCTGGATCTGGGACTTCTGGATCTGGTATACAGCCATTCTCTCCCCAAGTGGAAGTATTCCATTAGGACAGGTATATGTGCTCCTGTTGCTGACCAGAACCTTTACTCCAGTATCCATAGACCTCTCTGTCTTTCTGTTTGGACTTGGTCTGAAAAAATGACTCATTGTAACTAGTGGATTGAGTTTGGTGCATTTTCTAAGTCTGTTTGGAGAGGTTTGAGATATTTGGGTGGGGAGGTCATTGTATTTCTTCCTGCTACTCTACCACCTTACCTCTTGCTGCTCCACTCCATAATAACATATTAACATTCATGTATTTCCACAGATCCTTTAGCATTTGTCATTTTCTTTTTTTCTGTCAACTTAGCCAATCTGATTGGTATGAGGTGGCACCTTAGAGTTGTTGTAATGTGGATTTCTTTAATTGTTAGTCATTTGGAGAATAGTTCTATATATTTTCTTCTGGAAAAAAAAAACACAAAACCTCTTCAGATACTTTGACCATTTCTATGGTCAAAGGTTCTTAGTCTTATACATTTACATGTTTCCTATATATCTTAGAAATTAGACCTTTAATAGAGAAACATACAGCAAAGATTACTGTATGCCACTTCAAGAAATATTCTGAATGCCATTACAATGGAATTTTACTTGTCAGGTGAAAAAACAAACAAGAAGTCCTGCTAAAGGTGCTTTCTTGAAAACGCTTTATATGGGGGGCAGCCAACTGGCTCAGTGGATAGAAAGCCAGTTCTGGAGACAGGAGGACTTAGGTTCAAGTGTGACCTGAGAAATTTACTAGCTGTGTGATCCTGGGCAAATCACCTATCACCAATTGCCTAGCCCTTCCCACTCTTCTGCCTTGGAACTGATTCTTAGTTGATTCTAAGTATCTGATCGATTATAAGACAGAAGGTAAGAGCTTTTTTAAAGAAAAAAAAATAGCTGTATTTGGGGAAATACTTTAAAAAATTCAAGTAGCTTATTCAAGAGATTTCTTAGCAGGCTTTATAGAAGCTTATCACAAAATGTAGAAATGTTTATTATTTAAGTGCCACCAGTATCACAGTCTGTTCACATTCACTGAGATGAAGTCTATAAAGAGCAGTGTTTCCTGTGAATCTTTCAAATGAAATAAAAAATGCTCTTTAAAAGAACATTTGCTGAAACAATATTTATTTAAAATAAGACAATTTTATAGGGAGTTAGATAAAGGAATCTCACTTATAGATAATAGACTTTCATTTATTTAATAATAATATTTTCTAAGTGTGACTTTATCTTTTAATTCTATTTCTCCTTGACATTTAGCATTTGTTCTTATTATGACTCTGAAATAAATATTTCATTGTAAAAGCTAATCTGTCTATTAAGTAGTTAAGTGGAACTGGGATGCAAAGGGCCCCTGAAATTGGGGGAACCCTATCAGTACTATATTTTGTGTATAGTAAGTATTTAATACATACTATTTTATTCACTTATTCATTATGATAGGGGGCAGATAAATAAAAATTTCATTTTAAAAAATGCAACTGGGAAGTCTTATGAGTAATAACAAACCCCACAACTAACTGATTTAACAAAACATCAGCAAATCAGACAAATTTAACCAGTGTTCACAGACATATTGGGCAAGGCATTGTATTTGGATACTATAGTTCCTTTTTTAACCTTTAAAAAACTTTAACATTTTTTACCCTAAAATAGCAAAACAGGAAGGATTACTAAAAACCAAATAACACCTCATACATTTCATTTTCATTTACCCTCTCTTCCTTTTTTTCCTCTTTGCTATAATTATTAAAAAGGAGTTATGGGGGCAGCTGGGTGGCTCGGTGGATTGAGAGTCAGGCCTTGAGACAGGAGGTCCTAGGTTCAAATGTGACCTCAGACACTTCCTAGCTGTGTGACCCTGGGCATACCACTTAATCCCCATGGCCTAGCTCTTACCACTCTTCTGCCTTGGAGCCAATATACAGTATTGACTCCAAAACCCAAGATAAGGGTTTAAAAAAAAAGACTTAAAAAATGGAGTTATGTATGGGAAAGTGATAGGAGTAGTTATAGGAGGGCCCTGGTCAACCATCATCCTTGGTAACTTTCTTGGCCAGTCTCAACATTTTCTAAAAACAAAAACATAAAACCAATGTTCCATTCATTTAGAATTATGCATCAAGCACTGTCAAAATTGGATTACAAGTTTCCTATGGTTTCTTCTGCCTTTTGAGTCAATTCAATTCACCAACTACTCACCAATCGATTAAGCACTTAAGTATGCTAAGTGTCATACATCATGCTAAGTCCTGGAGAAAGCATTATTAAGCATATAATATGTTCAGGTTTATTTTAAAATGGAAAATACTTTAAGGGAGTTAGGGGGCCTTTATGTGTGTCTTTATATAACAGGAAGATGATATACAAGTAATTGAAAGATTTTCTTTTAAATTTCAGATTTGTGATTCTGAGCATTTGTGGCACAGGGGAAGGACTTCAAAGCTTCTGGGGCTCTATCCTAGTATTTACCCCTAGCATTTGCTAGGAATGTGAGTGAACCAATTTTCCTGCAGTTTTTGGTCAGGGCAATTAAAGTGGGAAACAGAATGGGATGAGATGGAAGTCAGGGATGTTGTGAGCCTCAAATGAGATACTGAACATAAAGCACCATGTAAATGTGCTTTAGTTGTAGTAGTTATTGTGATTTATGGAAGATGTTTTGCATGATAATACATGTTTAACCCAGATTAAGTCACCTGCCAGCACTGGGAGGGGGAAGGGAAGGGAAGGAGGGAGATAAGGACAATTGTATAACATAGGGAAACTTTTGAGGAAAATCGCTATTACATGTAATTGGTAAAAAATAAAAATATTTTAAAAGTTAAAAAAAGGTTATTATGATTGTAATAGGACTTTAGGCAAATCCAATTGCCTACTATGGAAAGACCTTTGCTTGGGAGAAAATATCCTACATTCTTCTACCAGGTGAATGGGAGCAACCTTTTCATTGGTTGCATAGTCAGAATGCCTATGTCTTTAAAACTACCAGACCAGGATAGGAGCTCTCTCTTTTTAGCAGAATCAAGGATGGTGAAGGTCCTATTCACCCCTAACACAGATACCATATACTGAGATGGTCAGGAAGAATTCTGACCTCGAGTTCTGGTGATGTTCTGGTTTGGGATTTTTGTCTATTATGTTTGTCCTATTCAATCCTTGACATAAGCAGTGGAGTCCCTAGACCCAGATTCTAGCCATGATGACCTTGGCTGGATTTCCAAGCTGGATGCTGTAGCCAGCCTAGCAGAAAAGTCCTAAGAAGCAAGACAATCTGGGACTTGAGCTCAGAGGGGCTTTGGACTCAGATCTTGGAGAGACTGATGCTATCTAAACAGGACTTCACTTAATATGTGAATCTAATCTCCTCCACTCTTCTCAGACTGAGGAGTTATGGGTACTGATATCTAACATTTAGTAAATGCAGACTAGGAGGGTGGAGTCAAGATGGCAGCTTAGAAGCAGCAGAAGTTCAGACCTCGGAAAACTCTTCCTTACCGATCACAAACTGAATGCTCCTAGGGGACTGAAAATCAAACCTAACAACAGGACAGAGCCAAGGAACCTTCCTGCTGGACTCAATCTAAAAGGTACGCCCCCGCCCCCCCCCCACCCCCCGGCCAGAATCTGAGAATACTCAGGTTTAAGGGGAAGGCAGAAGGAAGGTCCCAGGACCCCTCCCCCCACCCACCTAGAGCCCTAAGCATCCAGCGGCAGTGGGAAATACTGGGAGGGCAAAGGCTCTGGTCTGGAGGGAGTACCTTGCAGGAAGAGCTGTGCAAGGCTAAGAGTGTTGAACACAGGTGGTGAGGAAAGAGCTGGAGAGGGAGCAAAGAGTAGGCAGCCTGGTCATAGTGGCAGAGACCCTCCATATTGCTCCAGTCTTCTAGGAGGTTTTGGCCTCAGGGCACATCCAGCTCAACCCAGCTGAAATTAACCCCATCAAAAGTCTTCAGAGGTCAGGGAAGACCAAACTCCAAACCCCCTCCCTCATAGACTGCTGGACTTTAATTTAATCCAATAAAAAACCTCCAGAGGACAGGGAAGCTCAAATTCCAACACCCCTCCCCACAGACTGCAAGGAGAGATCTTCTGACAAAGCTCCAAGAGGGGAGACTGAGAGAAACCCCCAAAACAAAAAGAAATGAGAGGAGCAAGAGCACAGACAAATACAGGGAGCAAAAAAAAGGGGGTAAATATGAGCAAACAACAGAAAAAGAAGAAAGAAATTACAATAGACAGCTTCTGTACAGGCAACGTGTAAAGAGCAAATGGAACAGAGGGGGAGGGATCAGGAAACAATAAATCAGAAATCCCAGAGAATTGGATATAGGCTTTGGAAGAACTCAAAATGCAGTTCAAAACACAATTAAGAGAGGCTTAAGACAATTGGGAAAAGAACTTAAAAACTAAGATAAGCCATCTAGAAACAGAGAATAGTGTCTTGAAAGCCAAGATCAACCAGCTTGAAAATGAGGCAAAGGAGATGAAAGATGAGGCAAAGAAGATGAAAGATGACCTCCAAAGAAAATCAGACCAGAAGGAGAAGGAAGACCAAAAGCCAGGGATGAAATCCAGTCTTTAAGAACCAGAATACAACAACTAGAATTAAGTGACCTCACAAGGCAGCAGGACACTATAAAACAAAATCAAAAGAGTAAAAAAATTGAGGAAAATATGAAACATCTCAGTCACAAAACAGAAGATTTAGAAAATCGTTTGAGTTGAGACAATATAAGAATCTTTGGTTTACCAGAAGACCACGACAAAAGAAAAAGCCTGGACATCATATTACAGGAAATTATTCAAGAAAACTGCCCTGATATTCTAGAACAAGCAGGAAAAGTGGAGATTGAAATAGTACATAGATCACCTCCTGTACTTAATCCCCAACTGACAACACCCAGGAAGGTTAAGCCAAATTCAAGAACTATCAGGCTAAAGAAAAAAATATTACAGCTGCCAAGATGAAGTCAGTCAGATACCATGGAACTACAGTGAGGATAACACAGGATCTGGTTGCATCTACACTGAAGGACCTAAAGGCATGGAATATGATATTCTGGAAAGGTAGGGAACTAGGTCTACAATCAAGAATCAACTACCCAGAAAAACTGACTATATTTTTACAGGGGAAAGTATGGTCATTCAACAAAATAGAAGAATTCTAAAAATTTATAAAGAAAAGACCAGACCTGAACAGAAAATTTGATGTCTAAGCACAGAACTCAAGAGAACCATCAAAAGGTAATTAAAAAAGAGGGAAAAAAGAAAACAAAACAAAAAAACACTTTTTTTAAAAGAGACTCAATAAGTTAAAATGATATGTATCCCTAAGAAAAGAGGTCATTGGTAACTCTTAAAAACTGTTGTTATTACCTGGGCAGCTAGAAGAATTACACTTAGAGGGAATAGTGAAAAACTGTATAGGATGAAATAACAAGAGATAAATAAGTACATAGATATATATATGCATAAGTACATATTCATGTATATATATGTATACATATATATACAACTAGAGCTAAAAAAGAGGTTAATAATAAAAGAAATGGGAAAAGAAACAAAAGGGGGTAAATTTATATGTCACAAAGAAGCTCTTGGCAGGTGGGGGGAGTACATCAATACACTGGAAGGGTAAAGAGGTTGGAAACAGGAAATACTCAACTCTTACATGCTTTGAAATTGCCCCAAAGAGGGAAGAACAATCTAATCCATTGGGGCAGAGAATAGATTCAAACCCTATAGGGAAGTAGGAGGGTAATAAATGGACTGGTAGGGAGGAGAGCAGTATAAGGGAGGGAGAAGGTAGAGGGTAGTTTTAAAAAGACTGCAAAGAAAATAAGGGGAGAATAAGAAGGGAGGGGCTAGAAAGGGAAATAAAATAAGGGTGGGAACTAGGGGGACTGATTAAAAACAAACATTGGTGTAGAAGGAAATAGTGAAAGAAGAAAAGGCAGGACTAGGAGTAGAAATCAAAATACTGGGAAATACACAGCTGGTGTATTTCTCTGAATGGTATATAACTGGTGTATAACTCTGAATGTGAATGGAATGAACTTACCCATAAAATGCAAGTGAATAGCAGAGTGTATTAGAATTCAAAACCCTACCATTTGCTGTCTACAAGAAACACACAAGAGGAAGGTAGATACGCATAGGGTGAAAGTAAGAAGATGAAGCCAAATCTATTGGGCATCAACTGATAAAAAGAAGGCAGGAGTCGCAATCATGATATCTGACAAAGCCAAAGTAAAAATAAACCTAGTTAAAAGAGATAGGGAATGTAATTACGTCCTGACAAAAGGCAATATATAGACAATGAGGAAAAATCAGTATTCAATGTGTATGCACCAAGTGGCATTGCATCCAAACTTCTAAAGGAGAAAGTAGTGAAGCTCAAGGATGAAATAGATAGACAAACTATACTAGTGGGAGATCTGAACCTTCCTATATCCAAACTAGATAAATCAAACCAAAAAATAAATAAGAAAGAGGTAAGAAAAGTGCATGAAATCTTAGAAAAATTAGAGTTAGTAGATATGTGGAGAAAAATAAATAGGGACAAAAAGGAATACACCTTCTTTTCGGCAGTACATAGTACATTCACAAAAACTGACCATGTATTAGGGCATAAAAATATTGCAACCAAATGCAAAAGAGCATAAATAATAAATGCAACCTTCTCAGATCACAATGCAATGAAAATAATAATTAGTAAGGGTACATGGAGAGGTAAATAAAAAATTAATTGTAAATTAATACGATTCTCCAAAACTGGTTAGTCAAAGAACAAATCATAGAAACAACTAATAATTTCATTAAGGAAAATGACAATGATGAGACATCCTTTCAAAACCTATGGGATACAGCCAAAGCAGTACTCGGGGGAAATTTATATCCTTGAGTTCATATATTAACAAATTTGGGAGAGCAGAGGTCAATGAATTGGGCATGCAAATTAAAAAACTAGAAAGTGAACTAATTAAAAATCCTCAGATGAAGAATAAATTAAAGATCCTAAAAATCAAAGGAGAAATTAATAAAATTGAAAGTCAAAGAACTATTGATTTAATAAATAAGACTAGAAGTTGGTACTTTGAAAAAAACAAAATAGACAAAGTACTGGTCAGTCTAATTTAAAAAAAAGGAAAGAAGAAAACCAAATTGGCAGTATCCAAGATGAAAAGGGAAACCTCATCTCTAATGAAGAGGAAATTAAGGCAATCATTAAAAACTATTATATCCAATTATATGGCAACAAATATGGCCATCTAGGTGATGTGGATGAATACTTACAAAAATATAAATTGCCTAGACTAACAGAGGAAGAAATAGATTGCCTAAATAACCCCATATCAGAAAAAGAAATTGAACAAGCCATCAAAGAACTCCCTAAGAAAAAATCCCCAGGTCCAGATGGATTCACAAATGAATTCTGTCAAACATTCAAAGAACAACTAATCCCAATATTATACAAACTATTTGACAGAATAAGCCAAGAAGGAGTTCCGCCAGATTCATTTCATGACACAAATATGGTACTGATCCCCAAACCAGGCAGGTCAAAAACAGAGAAAGAAAACTGTAGACCAATCTCCCTAATGAATATAGATGCAAAAATCTTAAATAGAATACTAGCAAAAAGACCCCAGCAAGTCATCACAAGGGTTATTCACTATGACCAGATAGGATTCATACCAGGAATGAAGTGATGGTTCAATATTAGGAAAACCATTCACATAATTGACCATATTAACAAGCAAACCAACAAAAATCACATGATTATCTCAATAGATTCAGAAAAAGCCTTTGATAAAATACAACACCCATTCCTATTGAAAACACTAGAAAGTATAGGAATAGAAGGGCCTTTCCTAAAAATAATAAACAGTATATATCTAAAACCATCAGCAAACATCATCTGCAATAGGGATAAACTAGAAGCCTTACCAATAAGATCAGGAGTGAAACAAGGATGCCCATTATCATCTCTATTACTTAACATTTTACTAGAAATACTAGCAGTAGCAATTAGAGAAGAAAAAGAAATTGAAGGTATTAAAATTGGCAACGTGGAGACCAAGCTATCACTCTTTGCAGATAATAGGATGGTCTACTTAAAGAATCCTAGAGAATCAACCAAAAAGCTATTTGAAATAATCAACAACTTTAGCAAAGTCACAGGATACAAAATAAACCCGCATAAGTCATCAGCATTTCTGTATATCTCCAACCCAGTTCAGCAGCAAGAATTAGAAAGAGAAATTCTATTTAAAATCACCCTAGACAATATAAAATACTTAGGAATCTATCTGCTTAGACAAACATAGGAACTATATGAACACAACTACAAAACACTCTCCACACAATTAAAACTAGATCTAAACAATTGGAGAAACATTGATTGCTCATGGGTAGGACGAGCTAACATAATAAAAAATGACAATCTTGCCCAAATTAATTTACTTATTTAGTGCCATACCCATTGAACTACCAAAGAACTTTTTTATTGAATTAGGAAAAAAAAAACATAACAAAGTTCATTTGGAAGAACAAAAGATCAAGGATATCCAGGGAAATCATGAAAAAAAAATTCACAGGAGGGAGGACTTGTAGTCCCAGATCTCAAACTATACTATAAAGCAGTGGTCATCAAAACAATTTGGTACTGGCTAAGAGACAGAAAGGAAGATCAATGGAATAGACTAGGGGTAAATGACCTCAGCAAAACAGTCTATGATAAGCCCAAAGATCCCAGTTTTGGGGACCAATATGCACTATTTGATAAAAATTTCTGGGAAAACTGGAAGACAGTATGGGAAAAATTAGGTTTGGATCAACATCTCACACCCTACACCAAGATAAACTCAGAATGGGTGAATGACCTGAATATAAAGAAGGAAACTATAAGCAAATTAGGTGAACACAGAATAGTATACTTGTCAGATCTTTGGGAAAGGAAACACTTTAAAACCAAGTAAGAGCTAGAAAACAATTTCAAAATGTAAAATCAATAATTTTGATTACATCAAATTAAAAAGTTTTTGTACAAACAAAACTAATGCACCCAAAATTAGAAGGGAAGCAACAAATTGTGAAATAATCTTAATTACAAAAATATCTGACAAAGGTCTAATTACTCAAATTTATAAAGAACTAAACCAGTTGTACAAAAAATCAAGCCATTCTCCAATTGATAAATGGTCAAGGGACATGAATAGCCAATTTTTAATTAAAGAAATAAAAATATTAATAAGCACATGAAAAAGTGTTTTAAATCTCTGATTATCAGAGAGATGCAAATCAATACAACTCTGAGGTATCACCTCACATCTAGAAGATTTGGTAACATGACAGCTATGGAAAGTAATGAATGCTGGAGGGGATGTAGCAAAGTTGGGACATTAATTCATTGCTGGTGGAGTTGTGAATTGATCCAACCACTCTAGAGGGCAATTGGAACTATGCCCAAAGGGTGCTAAAAGACTGCCCTTTGATCCAGCCATAGCACTGCTGGGTTTGTACCCCAAAGAGATAATAAGGAAAAAAGACTTGTACAAGAACATTCATAGGTGCGCTCTTTGTGGTGGCTAAAAATTGGAAAATGAGGGGATGCCCTTCAATTGGAGAATGGCTGAACAAATTGTGGTATATGTTGGTGATGGAATACTATTGTGCTTAAAGGAATAATAAAGTGGAGGAATTCCATGTGAACTGGAATAACCTCCAGGAATTGATGCAGAGTGAGAGGAGCAAAACCAGGAGAACATTGTACACAGAGACTGATACACTGTGGTACAATAGAATGTAATGGACTTCTCCATTAGTGGCAATACAATGACCCTGAACAACTCAGAGGAACCTATGAGAAAAACCACCATCCACATTCAGAGGAAACACTGTGGGAGTTAAAACACCGAAGAAAAACAACTGCTTTAATAATAATAATGGTCAAAGAGATATGGTTGGGGATGTAGACTCTAAATGAACATCCTAGTGCAAACAACATCATTGAAATAGGTTCTGATCAAGGACACAAGTAATACCCAATGAAATTGCATGTCCACGGTGGGAAGGGTGGGTGAGGGGGAGGGAGGGAAATAAAGTGAGTATTGTAACCAAAAAAATAAAATTAAATTAAAAAAATATAAATGCATACTAAATGCTTACTCGATTGATGAGTAGTTGGTGAATTGAATTAGATCAAAAGACAGAAGGAACCATAGGAAACCTGCAGTCCAACTTAATTCAGAATGAGTGAGCCATTTATTTTTTGTTTTTAGAAAATGGTGAAACTGGCCAGGAAAGGTGCCAAGTACCCTTTTAGGAGGTAGAGAATGTGTGTATATTTGTTTTTATTGTTCCTTTGAACTAAGTAGTCCTTGATGAAAGCTAATTTGATTATTAAGTGGCTAATTGACCTCAAGTACAGGGGAGCCCTAAAATTAGGAGAATGTTATCAGAGGAGGCTTAAATCAACGAAAGAGAGACTAGAAACTGCCAACCTCTTTTAAGGGTTCCAGAGGACCCTAGGGGAAGAGTGGGCAGTTCAGACCTGACTTTGGGAAGGGAGCTAAGTGGGGAAGAGGAAGGATAATCACTGTTACATTATTATTATTAGGCTACATTCAGTAGGCCTCCAAAATTCTTAATTCTCTGAGACTTCTATCTCCCTCCTGCTGAATTTGGACAATGTTTATAGAGCAATAATGGGGAATGAAGGTAAATGTTTAACAACCAGGCTCTTCAGGAATAAAAAAGGAATATATGCAATACATATTTTAAAATGGAATTTAAATGTTCCATTTTATTTTTTCCTTTCATGAGGTTTTTATGGTATATGTGATATGTGTCTTCTTTTACAACATAAGGAAAATGGAAATATGTATTGTATGACAGAACTGGTAAAATCTGTATCAGACTACTGTCTGAGAGATATGGGGGAGGGAAAATGAGTTGCAAAAGGTCAGATTAAAAATTGTCAGAAATTATTTCTAGGTGGCAACTGGGTAGCTCAGTGGATTGAGAGCCAGGCCTAGAGATAGGAAGTCCTATGTTTAAATCTGGCCTCAGATACTTTCTAGCTGTATGACCCTGTGCAAGTCACTTAATCCCCATTGCCTAGCCCTTACCATCCTTCTGCCTTGGAATCAATACATAGTATTGATTCTGAGATGGAAGGTAAGGTTTTAAAAAATTATTTCTACATGTAATTATAATTCCCCTCAAATCCACATAGAAACTGTTTTAAAATTTTTCTGACATGTAATCCAAATTCTTTCTTCCTCCCTTCCTTTCCCTATCCCTAAGAAGTTAAGCAATTTGATGTAGGTCATACATGTGCCATACTTATTTCCATTTTTGTCATGTTGTGAAAGAAAACTTATTATGCACATAAGAATAAACTTATGAAGAAAATAAAATGAAAAATAGTATGCTTCATTCTGCATTAAGGCTCCCATCAATTCCTCCTCTGTCAGTGGGTAGCATTTTCAGCATGAGTATTTTGTACTTGTCTGTAAAATACTTTTTAAAAAAATTTCTTTATACTGTAATATATTAATTCCCATATGTCTCACCCTCTCCTCTCCTTACTGTATCATGGAAAATGTCAATCACCAGCAACAAAAATTTATAACATATGTTATGTCATTTTTGTTTCTATTTATCAATTATTTCTCTGACTTGAACAGTTCCTCTTTGTTATGGATAGCATTTTTCATCATGAGTCCTTTGAGGTTATCTTGGAAACTTGCTTTGCTCATAATAGTTTAGTCATTCACTGTTGATTATTGTACAATATTTCTGTTGTAAACAGTATTCAGGTTCTGCTCACTTCACTTTGTATCAATTTATATGTCTTTCGAATTTTTTCTGAATTCATCCTGTTCATCATTTCTTATGACTCTGCAATGCATTTTAAAGTTTAATTTGATTATTAATGATTTTTCATAACTTTCTTAAGAAAAAACAATCAGCAAAATGGTAACTCAAGCCCTGATTTATAGTGATTGTCAATTTCCAAAGTGCAAATGCTAACACCAAAAATTAAACAATTGAAAAGTCTATTAGATTTGATTCCAGCACAACCATGGGGGAAGCCTTCCTTTAATTCTCCCACACCCACACACCTAGCAATTACCTGGATACTGACTTTGGCTTGAAATTTTGCTTTAAGACAAAGCACAGAAGAGGAGGCAATATGGCATAGAGAAAAGAACAATGGACTAGGAGTTAGAATACCTCAATTTCAGAAGTTCTTTTAACCTTTTAGGCATCATGGACCCTTTTGGCAGTGTGGGGAAGCTTGTATACCCCTCTCAGAAGATTAAAAAAAATAATTTAAGGAAATATCAATTTTCTTTTGGAAGTGAGTAAAAAAAAAGATGTAATATTTTCCCATCAAGGTTCACAGACTCCTTGGAATTTATCCATGAAGCCCTTGGTAAGTTGTGGACCCCAATTAAAAAACTTCTCAAAATCCTCTATCTATTATTTAACCATATGCATGACTTTTACTTTATTCTTTCTGAGTAGGTTGTACCAGGTATCTGAGACCCTTTCCAGAAAATTTTATTATTTTATGTGAGTTAAAACCACATTGAAATTAAAGTTTTTTTTCTTTCACAATAACCAATAGACCATACCTTTTAACTATCTCCCTAAAATATGTCTAATTATAAACCAAAACATATGGAGAAATTAAAGTAGATAATTTCTTACTCCAATGTTTTATTCTATATTCTTTTTTTTTGTTTTTTTAAATATATTTTATTTGATCATTTCCAAGCATTATTCGTTAAAGACATAGATAATTTTCTTTTCCTCCCCCCCACCCCCCATAGCCGACGCGTAAGTCCACTGGGCATTAGATGTTTTCTTGATTTGAACCTATTGCTTTGTTGATAGTATTTGCATTAGAGTGTTCATTTAGAGTCTATCCTCTGTCATGACCCCTCAACCTCTGTATTTAGGCAGTTGCTTTTCCTCGGTGTTTCCACTCCCATAGTTTATCCTTTGCTTATGAATGGTGTTTTTTTCTCCTGGATCCCTGCAAGTTGTTCAGGGACATTACACCGCCACTAATGGAGAAGTCCATTACGTTTGATTATACCACAGTGTATTAGTCTCTGTGTACAATGTTCTCCTGGTTCTGCTCCTCTCTCTCTGCATCACTTCCTGGAGGTTGTTCCAGTCTCCATGGAACTTCTCCACTTTATTATTCCTTTTAGCACAATAGTACTCCATCACCAACATATACCACAGTTTGTTCAGCCATTCCCCAATTGATGGGCATCCCCTCGTTTTCCAGTTTTGGGCCACCACAAAGAGCGCAGCTATGTTATTCTATATTCTTGATAGGTCTTTCCATAGTTTCCCAAGTATATGCTTAGACTCCTCAACTATGTGCTAAATAAGTTCAGACCTGAATTTTATGAGCTCCAATTCCCTGATTGCCAAGAAGCTCCTGTGAGTGGGTGCAAAATATGGGAGAAGTTGAGTGACTTGGCCTCCAGAGTTTCCATAGTGCCTCATCCTCTGCTGCTAAATATGAAGTCCCAACCTCAATGATGAAATTTCATTAATACAGAGACTTCTATTGAAAGTGGTGGGAGACTGAAATTGCTTACAATCCCTTTTGTCTTCTTTTTCTTCCCTTCATTTCCTCTAAGTTATAGTCTCAGAGATGTTGGGGAGGCAGCAGTGATGGTACAGGATCTACTTTTGCTTCCATCTTAGCTTTCTATATCTTCAAAATAGCTCCTCTAATCTTCAAATGCCTGATGCTCCAGGAGAGAAATTGCCTGCAAAACAAAGAACTATGCAGGCAGTCCCTGTTCTATGATGTATTCATATATTCATAAAGATCTATGATGCCTCATGATAGGTACGTCCGACAATATTCTGTAACCTCTTATAAATATCATTGGCATTCTTGGGTATGTCTGTAGCTAGAAGAAAATTTCCTTATTAGATTATTATGTATAGATTTGGCTTTTGCATTTTAAAATACAGAGAAATTGGAAATGATTCAAAGAAAAAAATTAAGGGTAGAATATGAAACTTGAAGTCAAAAAGACCTGGGTTGAAATTCCATCTGATTTGTATTTGCTGTACCACTCTTGGCAAATCGTTTTACCTTTTTATGCTTCTGTTTCCTCAACTATAAACTGAGAGCATTAGACTCAGTGGCCCCTTGGAGCTCTGAATTTATGATACTAGGAACTCTGTTGAGGGACCATTGGTTTTACAATTACACTAATTTGAATCCAACTATCCCCTGAACCCGTGTCAGCCAAGCACTTGACCTTTGTGTTGAGCAGAGAGAAATGGAAGCCAAAAATAATATTGGCTTAGGAAATAAACTCCTTTGCAAAATCTTATGGAGGAAAATGATAGAATATTATAAGTAGTATCTCCTCATCAAACTGAGAAAGTGTTGGAACAACCATGCTAAATTTGAAATATATGTGTGTGTGTGTGTGTGTGTGTGTGTGTATACACACACACATATATATTTTCTTTGAAAGCTGTATGTAATGGAGATTCACAATTTCAAAACTAAAACAGAAAACTGAGAAACAATGGATGGAAAAATGAGTTCACAGAAAGTGTGGTTAAAGTGAAAAAAAAAAACCTAACATAGCTAGGCCATCCTAATGGGATTTAAGAAAGAGACTAGAAAAAAGACAACAAATAGATAAAAGTGGAAGAAGGCTATTAAGATTTCCTTAAGAAGTTTTTTTTATTCCCAAGTGGTGCTACCACATCTGAACTCTAAGAAAATAGCCTCTGAAGTACAACATGAAGATGGGACTAAAGAAAAAAAAAGATTAAAAAAAAAAAACAAAAACAAACAACTGGACTAGACCAGTTACACAGTGAGTCTGTACAGAGACATGTTTTTTTAAGACACCAAGGGACAATATTTCAGGGTGTCTGAAAGAAAAGGAAGATACCAAAATTTATTATTATTTTTTAAAAAGATAAGAAATAATAGTAACTACCAATCCATTTGCTTATTTGATCTTTTCTGTAAAATCTTTATAAGAATATTTTACATAAAAAATGTAGGATAATTTTCATTGAGGATGTCCTTAACTGGTCAAAGAACTAAGCTCATACAAATGATATTCTCCAAACCAATCTAATAAACATTCATTTTTTTGAGATTACCATTTCTTTTAAATATTTTATTTTCCCCAAATTACATGTAAAAACAATTTTTGACATTCTTTTAAAAGATTTTTGAGTTCCAAATTCTCTCCCTCCCCATTTCTATCCTTGAGAGAGTAAGCAATCTGAAATAGACTTTACATATGCAATCATGTAAAATATTTTCCCACCAATAATTATTTCTTGCATGCCTACTATGTTCAAGATACTACACTAGGTGATAGAAATACAAAGACAAAATGAAAAACAGTTCCTTGGTTGTTAAGGGATTTACTTGGAGCTTATTTACTGGAGAGATACAATATGGAAATAGATATAATAGAAATAGAAATAATAATTTGAGGTAATACAATATTAACTGTTGAAGGGATCAGGAAACTTCCCTATGAGGTGAAATGTTGAGCTGAGTCTTCAAGAAAAGAATCTAAGAGGGAGAGGTAAAAGGAGAAGACATCCCAAGCATGATGGACAAGCTATAAAGAAGCACTCAGGATGGAGATGAAATTCTGAGTTCCACAAAAAGAAAATAGATCAGTTAGGCCAGAATGTAGATTTCTTGAAGGGGTGCAATGAGAAAAAATCCTTGAAAGATGTTTAGAGTCTTCCAGGTAGACTGGAGCAAGAGGTAAAAGGATATAATTGTTAAGCCAAAGAATTTGTATATTCTGCAGTAGACAACTACATCTTTACTGATATGGAATGGACTGAAAGTTGAAGAAAATTTAAGATCTCATTATAATTATTATTTATTAATTATAAAAATAATTTAATTCAGGGGAGTAAAACTTTTCTAACAAAAAATCTCATTAGTGTCATTTGTGGTACCCTTGCTTTCCATTCATACTTTTAGGTTGGGTTTCCTAGAGGATGACTACTTCAGGTTCAGGACATTCTATGTATATACTGTACTAAAATATAGGATTTGAGCCCCCATGGATATATTTATCTTTCATTAGACAGTCCAAGAACTGTAAGTGAACATAGAGCATAGACCAGGAGTGCTGGTTTACCTTGAGGAAGCATTCTCACTGGCCAGAATGCTAAAAGAAAGTGTCTAGTTCCTATATGTGAAGGGGAGTAGCCAGAAGTCAGTGGTATATAGGGATGCCTGGACAGAGTACGTGAAGAGCTTAGAACAAATCTTAGTGTAGAATCATAGAAAGAGGATGGACATTAATGAGTATCACCCCTCAGATTTACAGTATACTTGCTTGTAACTCTAACCACCATCAATGGGGATAATGAGCAAATATATCATGAATGAAGACCCTCCACATGATGAATGAG
This sequence comes from Monodelphis domestica, assembly GCF_027887165.1. Taxonomy (NCBI): domain Eukaryota; kingdom Metazoa; phylum Chordata; class Mammalia; order Didelphimorphia; family Didelphidae; genus Monodelphis; species Monodelphis domestica. The sequence continues at coordinate 292,876,569 of NC_077228.1, read as the reverse complement.
TGTAGAGGGGCAACTTCTACTGTTGGAGCTGATGTTCCTGTTTGCTCCTCTCTGGATTTGGTGTTCCTGTTGAGTTGAGCTGGGGGAGCTGCTGCTTGGCTACAGTCTTTAGTAGCTTCAGCTTCTGGCTAGCTAAAGTCCTAAGATATATTTTTTTCAGGGAGAACCAGAACCCTTATCCCAAAGTCAGTGGGAACTCATCCAAGTTCTACTGCCTTGGAGTTTTAACAGCATCCTTGCTCTCTAGGCACACCTTTTTGTCTTCTAACCAAATGTGGTGTCATTAGAATTTTTAAATCTTAGAGGCTATCTGTGTCTAGGGGTAAGTCGGTTGTCTCTGGCAGTCCCCAGTATCTTTTATGAACTTTTCACATGAAGATGAGCCTTCAAAATTATGCGATATTCCTTGAAATCTGAAACAAGAGATCATTTTGAAGACCCTTTGGGTCTTAGTATCAAGAGAGGTACAACACAGGGAGACTTATTCTTGCCAAAGGTATTTGTCACTGAAATGGAGGATGCCCACCGTAGAGTTCAGATGAATGAGGGAATACTCTATTATGGGATCAAGGACATAAGCCCCTTAGATTAAGTCCTAGACTAGGTCTGACCTGGGCCACAGTAATAATTCAGGCTTAGGATAGGAAATAAATGAGATATTTGCTGACCATAAGACTTTTAGCAAAAAGGAAGTTTACTTAAGAACAGAAAGAAAGGATACTCAGGAACAACTGATTTCAGCAGATAGAAATCTGACCTTGTCACCATGCAAAAATGGGTCTGGTAGGAAGGGTATGTTGACTCCTATAGTAGTCAAGTCTGAGGGTCACTGATTCCTCATAGGCTGGCTTTTTTATTCCCCAAATGACTAGGAAGTCATGCCAAGGCCTAGAGCCCTAGTTTCATGGATCAGTTAAGTCTAAGGGACAGCTCTCCTGCCTTTGAGGGGAAAATGTGCTTGGCATGCATGGAAAGGAGCCCAGTAGATATTGCCCCTATTACAACCTTATATTTTATTTTATTTTATTTTTTTAAAAATTTGGTCAATTTCAAACATTATTCCTTGGTTACAATAATCATATTCTATTCCTCCTTCCCCTCCCCCCATTCCTCCCATAGCCAATGCACAATTCCACTGGGTATTACATGTGTCCTTGATCAGAATCCATTTCCATGTTGTTGGTGTTTGCATTAGGATGTTCATTTAGCGTCTACATCTCCAGCCATATCCCTTCAACCCATGTGATCAAGCAGTTGTTTTTCTTCTGTGTTTCTACTCCCATAGTGTTTCCTCTGAATATGGATAGTGTTCTTTCTCATAGATCCCTCTGGGTTGTTCAGGATCTCTGCATTGCCACTAATGGAGAAGTCCATTACATTCTATTGTACCACAGTGTATCAGTCTCTGCATACAATGTTCTCCTGGTTCTGCTCCTCTCACTCTGCATCAATTCCTGGAGGTTATTCCAGTTCACATGGAATTCCTCCACTTTATTATTCCTTTGAGCACAACAGTATTCCATCACCAACATATACCACAATTTGTTCAGCCATTCCCCAATTGAAGGGCATCACCTCAGTTTCTAATTTTTGGCCACCACAAAGAGCGCAGCTATGAATATTCTTGTACAAGTCTTTTTCCTTATTATCTCTTTGGGGTACAAACCCAGCAGTGCTATGGCTGGATCAAAGGGCAGACAGTCTTTTATTGCCCTTTGGGCATAGTTCCAAATTGTCCTCCAGAATGACAACCTTATATTTTCTTGTCATATTTCTAGAAGTTTAGCATTAGTGCGAAGGATTCTGGAGGAGGTTAGGCATTTAAACCCTGTGGGACTCCAAGAAAGGCCCTGCCTCTAGACTTGTGCTAATAATTTGTGTAATTTTGAATATTCTATTATCTGCAAATATTATACCTTTTCTGAATAGTTTTAAGGCTATCATAGCAGACATTAGAAGTTTGCTTTTGAATATGTTCATTAATTTAATGGATGTTTCTATAGATTTGTTTATCTACACTCTTTCCTGTATATTCCATCTGCCATTTCATGCTGTTCCTCTTGTTCTTTGATTCTAGTTTCCTCAAGGTTAAAAAATTTGCTTTACTCAATCATTTTGAGAGATTTTTGATGCCAAGAACCTCCTGAAGTGAGTCTATACAATGTGGTCAGATGTTTCAATAAAAGAAATATACTTGCGGGGCAGAGAGGTGGCTCAGTGGGTTAATAATCAGGCCTAGAGATAGGAGGTTCTGGGTTCAAATTTGAATTCAGATACTTCCTAGGTGTGTGACCCTGGGCAAGTGACTTAACTCCTATTCCGAAGCCCTTTACCACTCTTCTACCTTGGAACCAGTACATAGTATTGATTCTAAGACAGAAAGTAAGGATTAAAAAAAAAAGAACTATGCTTGACCTTCTAGTAAGTAAAGTACTAGCGATCATTTCTTTAACACTACAGATGATAAAGTCCCCTAAGGACTCCTTTTTGTGGACAAAATTGTGGTATTTTCCTCAAACTTCAGAATGTTATAAAGCCTCTCACATGAGAGTGAGAGAGAGACTCAAAATTACTCAAAAAAAGTTTGGTTTGTCTATAAGGGAACAATGAAGTGGATGAAAAATGTTCATTTCCTAAACCAGGATGTACAACTCAAAAAGCTGGTCCCACCTTGCATATACATCAAAGATGGATAAAGAACTGATCCCAGAATTAAATAAGAAGAGGCTGGAATGCCTTTGGGAAATTTCAGTGATAATGATCCCAACATTCTTCCTGAAACAAAGGCCTATCATTTCAAAAATTCTTCCAGTGTCAAAATTCTTCCAGTGAATACTCTAGAATTAAAACTTCAGATTGTCCAGTGGGCAATAGAAAAGCACATGGTAGATGGTAACATATTGATAATGTATAAATTGGTATAAATGATATAAAGCCATAGGATTATAACATTATAGCTAGAATTCCTTAAAGACCAAGTAGGCTAACCTCATTTTACAAATGAGAAAACTGAGACCTGAAAGTTTAAGTAAATAGACCAAGGTCACAGATGCAATAAGTGGCTATGACAGGATTTGAACCATGGTCCTCCTCCTCTAGGGCAGCTAGATGGCACTGTGAATAGAATACTAAGCTTGGAGTCAGGAAGACTCATCTGCCCAAGTTCAAACATAGCTTCAGATAATTCCATCATTTGTGACTCTGGATAAGTAACTTAACCCTGTTTGCTTCAGTTTCTTCCTCTGAAAAAATGAGCTGGAGAAGGAAATAGCAAACCACTCCAGTATCTTCGCCAAGAAAATCCCAAATAATGTCACAAATAGTCAGATATAACTCAACAATAACAACAAACTCTAAATCCACCATTCTTTCCATGACAATATGCTTCCTCTTCAAGTGAGTAGCAGAGACTAGACAAGGAGATTAGCTGGTCACACCTGGAGACTGAGAGATTATCTAGAAATAATCTGTGTGTTCTCTTGGTATCCATGCAATGTCAAGAGATATTGGGGAAGGCATGTTTCACATTGAGTGGAGGACTTGGGGAGGTGGGGGGGTGGGAAGAAATGGCCAAGAATTACTCAGTATCAAAAGGTGTGGATGGATTATAAATTTGAGTTTTGGAGGAATTACCCACATTGAGGAGATCACAAATCCATTAAACTATCAAATGCCATTCCCTATAAATGACTCACTCTTTCACCTCTGAGCCAGAATACATGCCATTCCTCCCACTAAACTATGTCCCTCCCTTCCTTTTAAACCTTTTTTCAAGAGCTTTCCTAGATTAACTCCACCTGGTACCATATTTTCTTAACAACACTGTAATTATTAGATATTGCAATTATAGGGTATGTTGTTCATTTATCTGTGCCCATAGACATATATATATATTTGTCCCTTCTCTTCTATTAAATTACAAATTCTCCTGGAGACTGATAGAGGTCTCTTTTCTTTTCTTCTTACTTCCCTATTTTGCCTACTCTGCAGCCAATAGCTACTCAGTAAATACTGGAGATTGACTCACATTAGGTACACAATTCTTCCTTTTTAGATAAAGTACAAACAAGAGAAAAATGCAAATGAGGAGCTGGACCTAATATTTAACTGGATAAATAAGGAAAGGGGCTAGAATCATCTGAAGTCATACTGATTTTAAATAGCAACTTTGATACTAGCCCTTTCAGAAATGAGGAGGAAGTCATTTACATTTTTAGCTGGGGTTTGAAGTTTTCTCCTATCAAAAAAATATAAGTGATAATGCTGATCTCTCTTTTTTTTTTAGTATTCTAAGTGTTCATTAATTAATTAATTACTGCCAGCAGCTATTTTAACATCTATGATTCCAAAGCCCTAGGTAGGAAGACTGAGAATTTAGGGGAGGAACTCTCTGGAGAGGAGGTAATGTCAGCAGAAACAGAGCACATCTAAACAAATCTCTGAGGTTATGGCCCTGCAGGGGCCCTCCCTTGAAAACGGACTCACAATGTAGACTTCTGCTTTCCTTTCTCTATGACCAGATAAAGATAAAACAAACACTCAGAAGCTTTAGGGTAAGATTCTATTTGTCTCCTAAAGTTATCTTACCAGGTTGCTGTTCCTCTAACCTCACTACAATAAGTGAATATTATGGATAATAGGTTGGTATCAAGGTCTAAGTCACTTAAATTTCTCTGAACCTCAGTTTCCTCATCTGTAAAATCAGGGGGCTAGACAGGATGGCTTCTAAGGTCCCTTCCCAGATTTAATTTCTGACTCTTCAACTCTCTTCAGATTTTAAATAGGATTCAAACTTTTCCACACCAATTAAAATGAATTATATTGAATATGTGATACTAAGACCCTTCAAAACTTTGATGGATCTTTGTTCTGACTGATGTGGGTACATCACTTTCTCATGATGTGCAACATGTCCTACTGTCAGTGTGCCAATAGGAATGACCCTGTATCCCGGCATCCTTTTTCTAAGCCTTTGGCTTCTCCATCCAAAATTGTTTCTCCTTTTTTTAAACGAACTTGACAAATATCAACAGCATGAACATTTCTATAGACAAAAAAGAATAGGAAAAAAGCTTACATGAAACTATGAATCTCTATTAGATATAGTTTGTCTTATACGTATATATGCACTTATATAAAATTGTACATGATAATACATCTCTAATTCTTTTGGCATTACCACGATGAAGAGCTTGTATTATCCATTTGCTATCCTTGTTCTTGCTTATATGACTGACCAACTTCCTTTTCTTATCATACATATCTGATAATCTTTTACACAGATTCTTGTGGATAATTCTTCCTGGGCAATTATGCTGCAACCTATTTATACTTCTTATTCATCTCTTCATCACCTTTGGGGTGACTTGCAATTTTGATTCTTTGAAGATTGCAATGTTCCATCATTTGCTGCCAAATAGCATCATCAGAAGAGAACTGATGTTATAAAGTTGATTTGCTGCTGCTCTTGTTGTTTCAGGGAGAGTCTTGGTGTCATTAAAAGCATTGTACATTTTCATAAAAGCAATTCAACTCCCTTTCTTCTTTCTTTTTAGTTCTGGGTCCAGCTCACTTTCCATTTGTAATGTCTGTCCAAAATATATGTACTGATGGATCAGTTTTATGGGCTGTCCATCCAACTTCATCAAAGTCTGAATAATAAACATTCTTTACCCATTTGGTTTTCTTGTATGAATACAACTGGGTCAAAATGCATAATACTATTGCATTTTTTACTGAAATTGTAATTTCATTGGCATATAGAATGATTATAATGAGGAACAATAAATACTAACCACAAACTTTATGCTATAGATACAAAGTGAAAACATCTCTATATAATTCTAAATTAATACAAAAGATGAAATAAAGAAAAGATATATGGCAGATGAAGATAGGAGAAAAACACCAAGGCAATGGAGCACAATGAACTGCCTTAGAAAGAAGTTTCTTTTCTTTTAACCTTTGATAACCATAATTATCTAGACTAAGCATAGTTTCTGGCACTTAGTAGGAACTTAATAAATGTTTACTGATTAATAGATGTCACACAAAATTGAAAACTGAGTTGTGAACTCTAATTGTAACCATGTTTTATAAATTTATCTCTTCTCTTCATGCATGAATAAAATAAGATAGGAGTGAGGAATGGGTGAACCAATTATGTAATAGTGTACAAAGGACAAAGAAGATTTAGAAGCCTGGAAGAGAAAACTGGCCCTTGATTAGGTTGAAGGCTTGTGAGCCCTCTGTAGGAAAGGTTTGTCAATGGAAGGATTTGACCTTGTTACTTCCTTTGCTAAAGAACATTTTATACACACACACACACACACACACACACACACACACACACACACACACAATATACAAATATATTGAATACACATGCAATGCCTGCACATATACATGTAGATATATGTACACATACATACATACATACATATTCTTTGTGTGTATATACAAACATTTACAGTCTATATATGTAGTACCATGACTACTTTCAGTTATTATTATGATCAAAATTCATTTCAAGCACCACCTCCAACATGAACCCTTTCTATGTCTCCTCAGATTCCACTGCCCTTCCTCGATAAACTACCTTATATTTATTTTTGTATTAATCTTTTACATACTTATATGTGTACATATTGCCTCCCCCCAATATAATGTAAGCTCCTTGAGAACAGGGACCATATTATTTTTATCTTTATATCCCTAGCATGTATTACAGTACCTGGCACTTAGTAGGTGTTCGATAAATGCTTGGGGGTGGAGAAACAGATAAACAAACAGACAAGGATAGAAAATGGAACCAAGGAACATAGAGAGAACTAGAGATAAGCCCAGGGACAAGGACAGGGACAGAGAGTGCAAATCTGCCTTGGTAGAGGAAGTCCCTCACAGAGAACTTCCTGCACTCATAAAAATATCACAAGACTAGTCTGGGAAACCCCATATCTTATTATCTATTCTAAAATCAAATACTTGCATCATTCATCATTTTGGATTTTTCTCTTCACTGCTTCCTTGCACTGAGTTGAACTTATCTTAGCAATTCTTTTCTTTTTAATGACTGGGTCTCCCCACTTCTCCCAGACTAGAAGTGCAGCACTCACTCCCACACTCATGATCAGCCTAAGAGCTTTGAACTTCTCCATTTCTCACCTGGACCAGTTCATCCCACCTTAGGATGCCTAGTGACTCTTTCATTCCATGTGCTCTCTTGCCAAACTTAATGTGTTCACAAGATGGGCTTAGGCACCTTCAGCTCAGCACTCCTGAACTCCAGAGATCCATAGGCTTAGGCTCCCAGGTAGCTGGAATTACGAGATGGACCATCACTCCCAGTTACTTTAATATTTCTTACACATCATTGTCATTGGTTTATTTCTTTGACCCATATTGGTCATTGTTGTAAGAGTATACTCATAAAGAATCAAAACCCCCAAAATAAAACCAAAGATATGCTGATGTGAAAGATGACTCTAAGAGTTCTTTCTCTGGAGGTAGAGAACATTCCCCATCATGAGTCTTTCAGGATTGTCCCAGATCATGGCATTGCTGAGAGTACATATATTTCTATAGACATACATAGACATATCTCTAAAGACATAATGCTTCTCTATACATATATATCTATAGACATAGACACATGCTTACAGAGAGATAGTCTCTCTATTCATATACTGACATAGATAGATATAGATATGTTTGTAGACATATGAACATTCATATATATATGTATATATAGATATTTATTGAACTATAAATCTGCAGACACACAGAGATATGTACACATATCTCGAGCTATATTGTCTTTCTATATGCATATACAGATATAAATCCTTTGGTCACCTAGTGAGAAGAAAGACAAGACTCATTGGAAATGACCCTGATGTTGGGAAAGATTGAAAACAACAGGAGAAGATGACAGAGGATGAGATGGAGAGATAGTGTCATGGAAATAATGAAGACTAATGTGGACAGACTTTGAGAGAGAATGGAGTTTGATAGAAGGAACTGGTACGCTATGGTTCACGGGGTCACAAATAGTCAGCCATGAGTGAAAGAATGAACAACAACAACAATCTCTATAGACCTACACATACATACAGAGATATAAAGTGTCCTTTTATATACACATACATACATATACATGTATAGCTGTATGGAATCCCTTTATATAAATACACATACATTATATACATATACACACATATGTGTTTGTGCAGTAGAAATCATTTAACTCTGTCTCATTTTCCTCATCTGTAAAATGAGCTAGAGAAGGAAATGGAAAATGACCCCAATATTTTTGCCAAAGAAAACCCCAAATGGGGTCATGAAGAGTCAGATTCAACTAAAATTACTGGGAAATAAAAAAAAAACAATGGCATAACATGTCTTAAGGTTTACAAAACATTTCGCTCAAAACAATCTGTTGAGTAATGCATTAAGAGTATTATTATTCTCATTATAGATATGAAGAAATTGAAACCCAGAAAGGTGAAGCCATGACATTTTACGTAGCTGAGACTTGAGTCCAGGTTACTTTTGTACACGTGGGCATGTTGTGATCCTACTGGTTTTCTTTTAAAATATTTTCTTTTGCTCTCATAAATTAAGTTTGCTTTGGTTATAGATATAGAATGGACCACAAAGACCATCTAGTCCAACTTCCTCATTTTACAGAAGAGGAAATAGATCCAGGGCAAGTCAGACACTTGCTCAAGATTACAGGTACTAAGTATTAAAGACAACTAACACTCACACTCTCTCCAGAGAAATTATTTGTCCCACTGTGCCAGTACATATCCTGAGTGAAAAATAGAAGGTGCCTTGGGAAAATTTTGTTAAGGATCATTTATCAAGTGCTTATCACCCAGAGTTGACTGTAAGCATGAAATGACCACATTCCAACCCTGAACATTGGTAAGAGATCATGAATTGCTTTCTATTTTTCAAGTAGTTAGGTTTTCCTGGAATTCTTAGCAGAGTCTGCTTGACTCTAAAAGTAAAAAATAAACTTAGTGGTATAGGATTTTCTTTAATATCCATCTAGATTCAGAATTCACAGCAAATTAGTCTGAATCTTTCAGAAAAAGGGAGAATTTCTGGGAAGACAAGATATAGTCTAGACAAAATGAAATCAAATGAACATTTTATTCAAAGTAACTTAAAAGAGTGAAAGTAAATTGTGTACTGGCATTTAAAAAAAATAAATTTGTCTGAATATAGTACTCTACCATCTGACCTATATAAAACCTAAGTACAGTCTATTGTGATTTTTTTTTAACCAATCAGTTGCTAGATCTGGCCATTTCTCCCTTCATAATATCTCTTGCATCCAACTCCTTCTCTCTACTCTCAGTGAAAATCTCAAATCATCTCTTCTACCTTAGATCAGCTTTGTAAACTGTTCTTATTTTCTGAGTCTCTTGCCATTGCAGTCAACCTTGTATATTACTTACAATTAAATTTCCTTAAGCCTAGATCTGACCATGTGACCACCCCCCCCCCCCAACTCAAGCAACTCCAGTGGATTCTTATTGTCTTAATATTATTTTTATGAGGGGCAGCCAGTTGGCTTATTGGATAAAGAATCAGGTTTGGAGATGGGGAGATCCTAGGTTCTACTCTGGCCTCAGATACTTCCTTGCTGTGTGACCCTGGACAAGTCACTTAACCCTTATTGCCTACCTAGCCCTTGCTGCTCTTCTGCCTTGAGACTGATAGTTGGTATTGATTGTAAGATAGAAGATAAAGGTTTAAAAAAAGATATTACTACTACTAATGAAAATAATTACTAAAATTTGTATGACACCTGCTGCGTACAAGACACTGTGCTTTACAATTATCTCATTTGATCCTGACAACAACCCTGGGAAGTAGGTGCTATTATTATGTCCATTTAATGGACAAAGAAACTGAGGCCAACAGGGTTAAGTAACTTGTCCAGGTTCACACAGCTAGTAAGTGTCTGGGGCTAGATTTGAACTCAGAAAAGTGAATCTTCCTGACTTCAAGCCCAGCACTCTATCCAGTCTGCCACCTACCTATTCCCTATGTTTATATATACATGTATGAATATATAAGCTATCCATATGTCATATGTCTATGTCTCTTGGTAATCCTGTTACTTTTAGAACATTTTCTTTTACTTTAGTAAAAAATGTGCATATTTTATTTTATGTACTCCATCTATTCAAATATAAACTTATTAACAGTAGGAATTATTTCATTCTTTTTATACTTGTATCCCTAGTGCCTAGCACAGTGCCTGACACATAGTAGGCATTTAATAAATTCTCATTGATTGCTTAATTGATTGATCCCTACATAAATATATATGTGAATATGTATTCAAATGTCTTTTTGGGGTGCCTATATATTTGGACGAATATTAAATTTCATTCTCTAGGGTGGATGGAGTGATAAAGGAAGGTGGAGGATGACTCACAATCCAAAAAGTTGGTGTTTTAGCCACCCACAGCTGTTTTCCTGGCAACTCTGAATATTTTAGACTTGATGTTATGATTAAGTGGGTGTCTAACCCAATACCTGAAGGTTATTCTTTTGGAACAATTTCCTAAGCACAGTTAGGCTTCCAGGTGGTGAGAGAGAGGGATCAAATATTTTGCCTGGGTATAGTCTGAGAGAAAACAAGAGAAAAACAGAGCAGGGGAAGACACAATTAAATATCAGATACTACAGACTCGTGGAGCTGGAAGGGACCTTAGAGTTAACATTTTCATTTTTGCAGAGAAGGAAACCAGCGTGTAAGGGAAGTGATTCACTTGCTCAGGGTCATACAGCTTGTTAGTGACAGAGTAAGGATTAACAACCCTGACCAGAGCCTGGGCTTTCCAGACCAGCACTCTTAACAATTCACCAAATATTATAGAAGGAATAGATTCCGGGGGAATTTGAATTTCCAACACAATGACAAAGCATTTATAGAGCTCAAAAGTATGAAATATTGAACTCGTTGAAATTATAGGTCTTCATGCTAAATCCAGCTAGAAAATCATCCAGATCTTGGTTTAATCTCTATGATTTATTCCAATTATTCCCTTAAATATTGGAATAAACCTTAAGGAAGGGTTTATTCCAATTTAAATATTCTGAATATTTAAGTTGAAATAAACCTTAAGGATTCTCTAATCTAACCCCTTTATATTATAGATGAGGAAAATGAGACCAAGAAAAATGAAGTAGACTTGCCCAAAGTCACGCAGGTAATTAGTGGCAGAACTTGGATTTGGACCCAGGTTTTCTTGCTATAAATGAGACCTGGACATGAGATTTGGAATCAAAGGTCTTGGGTTCACAACTTGGTTCTGTCACTTCCTACCTGTGGAGTGTTATTGTCAAACACTCCAAAAATCTTAAAGAATTACATAAATGATATTATTATTATCACAATGAATAATTTAAACAATAGTATTAATATAACATCACCACCTATAGCAATATTATTAATAATGTGACTATAATTGTCACTAATAATTACAATATTAGTAGTAGTATTATTGTTGTCACTAAAATTTCCCTGGGCCTCAGTTTCTTTATCTGTAAAAGGAGGGAACTAGATTAGATGACTTCTAACAACCCTCCCAGCTCTAAACCTTTAACCATTATTCAAATATAGAGCTTTTTCTACAACACATGAACTTGGTATCTTGATACTGAAGCTAGCTACCCATAGGCACTCAAAACCAACCAGTTTGCATGTTTGTTTATTTATTCGTTATTTAGTTTGGGTTTTAAGCAATTTGAGATATCATTAACTATGAGACCTTAGGCAAGTCATTTTAGCACCAATTTCCTAATCTGCAAAATAATATGACCATAATCAGATTTAAATTGGGAAGGGACAACAGAGGTCTTCTTTTTTCAGTCTCTCATTTTTAGAGGTGAAGAAACAGAACCTGAAAAAAGTTAAGTGACTTGTCCAGTCTCACAGGTACAGAATTGGTATTAGAATTCAGCACTTGTTACTTTGAGCTCAGCACTCCAAGTTTAGAGGGTTTTCCACTCTCTCACACTGGATGACTTCTGAGGATATCTTACCCTTTTAATCTGTGAACATGAAACTCTGACACTTTGTAATGAAGTAGAATCTTTGTTGTGTTGCCAAGTAGAATTTCAAATTGTCCAGAAACAATTCCATGTCTCACCAGCTTTGTAGTCTTTCTAGTCATTTCTTGGGAAAAACAAAACAAAAAGGAAAGGAAGCTAGAGATACCCCACCCCCTTTCCTGGAATTCCAGATTTTTAGTTTTTAGATCTAAAAATCTTTTTCTTGCTGTGATGTGGGAAAGAAAGAGTTAATAATGTTCTAGTTTTAAATGACTTTGGTTCAATAATTTAGTTAATGATTATACTCAGAGGAAAGGAAGTTTTTCCTTGTATTAGTCACAAGAAAGGCAGTCTCAGGGTAAGAAGTAGCAGTGACTAAGGGTAGAGGAGCTTAAATAGGTTGAGGGTATGAGGGCAGTTATTATTTGGCCCCACTGAAGGAAAGACATTCTCTGAATTTAATTGCCCACAAAGAGTTATGCCTATGTTTTATTTTTCCTCTCAGGAAAAACAGTTAATATTAAAAAGGAGTCAAGAGAACTGTTCAGTCAAACCAGAAAGGTAGTGCAGGCCTCTGAAATAATGGCTAATAATCCACTTGGGCTCTAAAGACTATTTGCTGGTATATTTTAAAAATGCTATCACCTCCTAGTGGTACATTTTAGTAGCAAATTAGACTTGTACATCTTTCAGGCTAAAAGTACACATTAGAGTTCTTTACTTCTTTCTGAGGCAAGGAGACTTTGCTTTCAATTTTTTTCCTTTCAGAATTTTAAATATGGGGCTCGTTTCCTCTACTTCTCATTTCCCCAACCCTCTCACCACTAATCTTCAAAAGAATTAATGGACAGTGAATTTCATTGTCTAAAAATAATATACATTTTGGCCAGAGGCCAGCTCCTCAGTCAATAGTACTCTTGGCCCTCTTGCCTGTCCTTATTTTGTGTGCCCTTTCATGTATTGTTCATTTGCTACACTGGTATCCCTAAGATGAGAATAGAACCCAAGGAGACGTTGTAGAACTTTGGCTGGATACTCAGAGATTTACAGACACAAATAAAAAATGGATAGAAGGCATGCCTGATAGAGCCAGAAAGACTTGAGTTCAACTCTGGCCTCTGACACTTGCTAGCTATATGGCCACAAGTGCATTTTATCTCTAAACCTCAGTTTCTTCATCTTTAAAATGAAAAAAAAAAAAGATCCTTTGTATCTGGTGCATAAGACAGCACCTAAATGAGATGATGGATATAAAACATTTTGCCAATTGTAGAATGTTATATAAATGTTGTTTATTATGACATGGCTTAAAAAGTTGTAATCTTCCTTGGTGGAGGGAGGTACAAAGTGCCAAAGTAAATTTCTAGCCAACACCTTGTTTTTCTTCAACTAGAAGAGACTTTTAAATGCTCACACCACTGTGAACTATGACAACCATTCTGGAGAGCAATTTGGAACCATGCCCCAAAGACCATAAAACTGTGCATACCCTTTGACCCAGTAATACCACTACTTGGTCTGTATCCCAAAGAAATCAAAGATAGGGGGAAAGGACCTGCTTGTACAAAAATATTTCTAGCAGCTCTTTTTGTGATGGTAAAGAATTGGAAATTGAAGGGATATCCAATCAATTGGGGGATGCCTAAACCAGTTGTGGTATAATGGAATGTTATTATTCTGTGAGAAATGCTGAACAAGATGATCACAAAAACCCTGGAAAGATTTATATGGAGTGATGTAAAGTAAAGTGAGCAAAATCAGGAGAATGTTGTACATGGTAAAAGTAGTAAAGTGCGATGATCAACTGTGAATGACTTAACTATTAACGGCAGTCCAAGAGACAGCAATCCAAGAGGCTATCCACTCCATAGAAGGAACCGATGGAGTCTGAATGTGGATTGAAGAATAACAATTTTCACTTTCTTTTCTTCATGATATGTGTATTGTTTCATAGCATGATCAACATGGAATCATGCATTGCACGATACTGTATTATAACCTATATCATATAACCTGCCATCTCAGGGCAGTTTAGAATAAATGTTTTACTTAAATGTGGATATTTTGAAATTTGGTAATTCTGTGATTAGTGTTCAGAAAATATTTTCTTCATGAAATAACAGACCAATTCTAAGTTTTGAAATAGTGGACTTTTTTAAGTTGAAAAATGCAAACTTGCATTTTAATGGACCTCATGGCTTTATAACAGTCAATTTTCCCTAATCAGGAGGTTGATTATTTAATTTGTAGATTCTTAATATTCCTTGTTTCTCCTTGCTTCTTAAAGCCTTCATGGAATTTAATTGCTATACATAGCTGTATGACCTTGGGCAAATCACTTAATTTCCTGACAATCAAGCAATATCTTCATATATAAAATGAATATGTTCTTTTCCCTGAGACTCAATTTTTTCATATGTAAGATGAAGGGGGTGGATTACATGATCTCTTAGGTCCTTTCCAGCTCTCTAAGTCCACAATCCTGTGAGTATCTATGGCTTTATATGTTCAAGGAACCCCTAGAATGGTAACTCCCTCTACCTGTGGTAGATGGACAATACATTTATGATTTAGTTAAGTTCTAGAGAACTGGGTGGATACTCTACTTGTAGACTAAATAACTTGTGCAGGGTCACACAGCTAGTAAGTGTCAGAGTTATAATCCAAACCCAAGTTTTCTTGACTCCAAATTTAGCTTGCTATCTACTAACACCCTCCTGGCTCTATGTTTGTACCAGTTCTCTCTCTGTGTCCTTTCCTCTTCCACTGAACCTCTGGTTTCATCAGTGTTGGTATTGTGGAAGGACTGTCCAATCTGGGTTGGGCAGGTGGATCACCTAAAGAGTTACAAGGCTTGAACACATCTTAGAAAACAAAGAAAGTTATTAGGAAAAAAGTAAACTGGCCAGAGTTGACTCTCCAAAGGGGAAGAGAATAGAATTTATGTAATTTATAGCTCGATAGGGTTACATGAAAAGTGGGGTGAACAGGGAAGTGGGGAGAGGGAATCAGAGGGGTTTTAGAGGACCTTGATGTGTAGGCATAAACGAAAGTACATATCTATGAGGGGATAAGTTATCACGTATTTACATATCCGTCTAGGGGTTTCATATACATGGGATAAAAAGTTGTCTTTTGTTCTTTTGTAGATTTCCGTGTTTTTATTGTGCCTGGTCTGGCCAAACTGCCATCCTGAAGTCAGGGACCAGACTGTTTGTCATTTGGCACATCTCCAAGATTTCCCAGGGGTCCCAAATCTCCCATTGGTAAGTCTTGATAAATTTTCTCTACCAATACAGATTAGAATCATTTCTGTCATTATTCCCCACCCTCTTCTCCTTACTCTCTGTCTTAGTAACAACTCTGAGACAGAAGGGCCAGGATCAGGTAAGTGGACTTGTCCAGGGTCACATAAGAAATGGCTGTAGAAAAGAAAGGAATTTAAGACTAAGCAAGAGATAGAGAACATTACAAAATATAAAATTAATAACTTTGATTATATCAAATTAAAAAGATTTTATACAAACAAAACCAATGCAACCAAAATTAGAAGGAAAGCAACAAACTGGGAAAACATTTTTTTATAACAAAACTCTCTGACAAAGGTTTAATTTCCTTAATATATAAGGAATTAAGTCAAATTTATTTAAAAAATCAAGTCATTCTCCAATCAACAAATAGTTAAGGGACATGAATAGGCAGTTTTCACAAGAAGAAATCAAAACTATCAATAAGCACATGGAAAGGTGCTCTAAATCCCACATGATTAGAGAAACACAAATTAAAACAATTCTGAGGTACCACCTTATACCTAGCAGACTGGTCAATATGACAGCAAAGGAAAGTGATACATTTTGGAAGGAAAGTGGCAAAAGTGGAACACTAATACACTGCTGGTGGAGTTGTGAATTAATCCAACCATACTGGAGGACAATTTGGAACTATGCACAAAAGGCTTTAAAAGAATGCCTACCCTTTGACCCAGTCATACCACTGCTGGGTCTGTACCCCAATAATTAGGAAAAATGCTTGTACAAAAATATTTATAGCTAAATTCTTTGTGGTGACAACAAATTGGGAAATGAGGGGATGTCCATCATTTGGGGAATGGCTGAACAAATTGTGGTATCTGATGGTAATAGAATACTATTATGTTGAAAGGAATAATGAACTGGAGGAATTCCATGTGAACTGGAAAGACCTCCAAGAACGGATGCAGAACGTAAGAAGCAGAACCAGGAGAACATTGTACACAGAGCTCATATATTATGGCATAATTGAATGTAATGGACTTTTCTACTAGTAGCAATGCAATGACCCAGGACAATCCAGAGGGACTTTTGATAAAGAATGCTATCTATATCCAGAGAAAGAACTGTGGGAGCAGAAATGCAGAAGAAAAACATATGATCAATCATGTAGTTTGATGGGGATATGATTAGGGTTTTTATTTTAAAAGATCACTCTATTGCAAATATGAATAACATGGAAAAAGGTTTTGAACAATGATATGTGTATAACACAGTGGAACTGCTTGTCAGCTCTGGGAGCAGGGAGACAAGAGGGGTGGGAAAAATCATGAATCATGTATCCAAGGAAAAATATTCTAAAACAAAAACAAAAAAGAAGTATCTGAGGTCATATCTGAGCCCCTGTCCTCCCCTCTCCAGACCTGGTACTCTATCTACTGAGCCACCTAGTTTCCCCCTAAAATTATTGTTTTCGGGGGTTGCCTAGAGAGAATTGAGCAGTTAAGACTTAGCAGAGATCACATAGTCATGTGGCTCAGGCAGGACTTTCTCAAGCCAGACCTCCCTAACTTACAACCAATATGCATACTATATCCTAAAACTCTACTATACATCTATATTTGGACCAATTTTCTCTGAATGTGTTTTTTTAATTGAACCTCTCTTTCTGAAAGATTTTGATGAACTTTCTCTAGCAATGCTAATTAGTACCTTTTATGAAATTTATGGTTTTTTAGAGAGTTGTCCAGAGGACATGGAGCAGGTAAGACTCAGCAGGATTCACATGGCCATGAGATTCACATAGCATAGGTGGCAAAGGCAAAACTTGACCCCTTGTCTTGCTGACACAAGGCCATCTCTCTACAACATGAGGCTGCCTCTCTTTCTTGGACCAATATGGTATATCAAATCTACACAGGTTTGCAGTTCTGCAAATGATGAACATTTGACTTGTACATACACACAACAGGTTTTCACATTGCCATATATTCTCCCTATATGCAGTGAAACTATTCCACTATTCCATTGTGGTATAAGAAATTAGAAGCAGGATTATTTCAGAAAAATCTAGAGAGACTTACATGAATGGAGGCAAAGCAAAGTGAACAGAACCAGAAGAGCACTGTATATAGTAATAGTAATTTTTTTAATAATCTGTGAATGAACTAGTTATTCTCAGTAATGTAGTAATCCAAGATAATCTCAGAGACTCATGATGAAAAATGCTTTCAGAGAAAGAACTGATGGAGTCTAAATGTAGACAAAAACAATCTATTGATGACACTTTCTTAGTTATTCCTAATACTGACTCTCCTAGAGATTGGAACAAAGAAATCAAAAGAATGAATGGAATGAATTGGTTACACCTCTCTCCTGGAATTTGTACTTCTGCCTTAAAAGAACTGAATTTGTAAGAAGGTATTTAACTATAAAATGCTTTGCTAACATAGAAGAAAAATATTTGCTTGATCACATGATTCAATGTGGATGTAGACTCTAAACAATCAATATTGCAAATATTAATAATATAGAAATAGGTCTTGATCAACAATGTATGTAAAACTTGGAGGAATTACTCATTGGCTACGGGAGGGGGGAGGGAAGAGGGGAGGGAAAGAACATGAATCATGTAACCATGGAAAAAAATTCTAAATCAATTAATTAATTAAATAAAGTAAGTAAATAAATAAATTAAATGCTTTTTGATCACCCTAGACATTATTAGCTGATACCCTTTTCCTGTCTTCTTAGTTTCTCCTAGTGCAGCATTGGTGAAGGTTTTCTAGTTCACATACTCAAATTGCAACTTTAAGCTGCCTGTGAGACCCCTGCATTACCCCAGAGAGCAGAATGAAGAAATCCTCTCTTTGGGCAGCTGGACAGAGGGGCAGGGTGTGAAAAAATGTTCTTTGGGTCTGGGAAGAGGAGGAACAGAGCTGCTCCCTTGTGCCAGCCAATACATGTGCCAATACTTCTCCAACACTGTCCTAGTGTATCTAGGCTGTTCCCAGGTATTCTAACCTCTGGCTTCACCCTCTGTCCCAAGTCCAGTCTGTTGTTTTTCCTTTCCTATATTCACTAAAGTATATATAAGACCAGGAATTTTTCAATTTAGTGGAAATAGTCAGTAATTATATTACTGACATTCTTTCTGGAGAAATGGTCAAACCAGTGTGGTTAGCTCTTTATGATGTCATTTGTCTCTTTTGTCCTTATTAAAGACAAGTTCTAATATAACTCCTCTTATAGTTCTGATTTATTTTTAATGTTGACACTATATTTTACCTTCTTTCTTTTGTGTGTGTGGTTCAGATCCCTTCAACAAAATGACTAATATGGAAAAATATTTTCCATTGCATGCATAAAAATCTACATCACAGTGATGGCAAACATTTTTGAGGAGTGCCCAAACTGTAACCCTCATAACACATGTGAGCCCTCCACCTTACCCCAAACAGGGAAGGAAGGAAGCACTCTCATTGGGCTGCTGGGAAGAGGGGTGAGTCATGTGGGAAATGTCCTCAGGTGCATGTGGAGAGGGAGAAGAGAGAAGCCCCCTCTGGCACACACCAGCATGGGTGCCATAGGTTAACCAACAGGACTATATCAGATTGCTTAAACCATCTCAGGGAAGGGTAACATGTACGAGTGAGAGAGAGTGAAGATGGGAAAGAAAAGGGTAATTTAGAATTCAAAAAATTTAAAAATTTGAATGTAAAAAAAAAGTTGTTCCTATGAACTTTATTGTCCTGTTCTTTTGGGATGGGAAACAAGAAGTTAAGATAAGCAAAGTTAAATCTAACCACAGCTCCCATAATTGCTAACTTCTCCAATTCTATTGAATATTGTATGTGAGTCCTCAAACAGCACAAACCATAGTTGTGGAATAACAAAACCTCTCCTATACACACCCAACACCACAATATAGCACAAGCAGAAGCAATGTGATGCCACAACCATTGTGGTCTCATCCCCTATATGTGTTCCCTTTCCACACACCATCTGGCCATGGCACATCAGCCCCTTTCTTCTTCTTTAAAACAAAAACAACAAAAAAAAAAACTTACTTACCTTCTGTCTTAGAATCAATACTAAATATCGGTTCCAAAGCAGAAGGGTTAGGCAATTAAGTGACTTGCTAGGAAGTATCTGAGGTCAAATATGAATCCAGCACCTCCTGACTCAGGACTGGATCATTATCCACTGAGTTACCTACCTGCCCAATCTTTCTTCTTTCTAGTATCCCTAGATATTCTGGAAGAAATGGTGATATCATTAACCTCTCTTCCCTTTAGTTGTTTTTCCCAGGTGAGAATATCCAATGGAAACTTTCCCAATGGGTTCCACATCTCCATTCCATCTTCTATTCCTGAAATGTTGATATGAGAATAATGCCTTCCCACTAAGGAACCTTTCCCATTTACTTTCCAAAGGAAATGATTGAATTGATTCCCCCACCTCACTGTGCACTGAGGTAAGGAACCATATAGGAGCTTCATATCTGCTTATTCACTGTTTTCTTCTGGTCTAATGAGTCTAAATAGGAAAACCCCAACTCTGAAGGGTCATCTCAATGCTTCTTTCATTCACCATTCAGATCTTTCCTTCAATTGCTTTTCTTCCATTACTTTCTTGAAGAAAGTAGCTGAGGATAGATAGCTGGGACCATTGTGGTAGTTTCCGCTGACCTCTTATTCTTAGTGCCACTTTGTCTAAAAGACCCAAATGATAAAGTTATGTTATCTAAGAGACATGCAGGAATGTGCTGGTAAATGTTTAAAAACCAGTTCTCTGAGAAGGTAGGACATGGTTCTAAATTTAGTCTGCATTGCTGTCATATTCTTTATCATTTTCTTAAGCCTAGACAACCAAAGAAATTATGTTGAGCCTTGATTTTTAGAATTTTCTGATTTCTAAGTTGCAAATGATCACAATAAAAATTTAATAATCAGTATCTGTTTGAACTGGCTCCAGCATACCTCTGGAGATATGATCTGGGATACGTGAGTGAACATCCTGGAGTCTGTCAAGCAGGGTAACTCTTACAAGTTTCTCAACTGTACAATTGCAGTGGCCTTCTAATCAATCTATTTGTTGCTACTCTCTCTTTTCCATTCCATAGTCCACATATATGCAATTATTACTTATTACTAACTCTTATTACTAAAACATAAATCTAACATATCACTTCCCTGCTCATCAAGCTTTGGGGGCTCCCTAAGGCTTCTACACAGGTTTTTAACCTCTTTTGTGGCATTGATCCTTTTAGTCCACCTGGCAGAGCCTATAGACCCCTTCTTGGTTTGTTTAATTTGTTACATTAAAGTTCCCAGATATCTCCCTTCTTCCCTTCCTTGAAGTAACAAAAGCATCATTTGACACAAAGATATATGTATATATAATATACATGTATACACATACACATTCTCTCACCCAGCATGTTGTTTTTTTTTTAAACCTTACCTTTGGTCTTAGAATTTATACTGTGAATTTCAAAACTACTCAACCCTGTTCAAACCATATTTTAGAGGATGGGATTTGGCTATTTCCTGATCAATAACAATAGAGATACTTGGAATGACAGAATCAGGTCTTGGAAACTACAATCTCCACCCTACTCAGGGTAACAGGATTTAGGAAGGGCTGCAGCAAAGCTCAAGATTTAATTATTTGAGAATATGGCCTTCAACAGACATGTGCAAAGGGGACAGACCTCTGGGCGGTCCTGGGTTAAGCTAGAGCCACCATTGGCACAGGGGAGACACAGGAAGTGAGGTAGAGGACAGCTGAGGAGTCTGGGGACTTCCTGTGTGGAGGAAAGGAGGTTGTGGGAGCCTGGTGCTTGGAGTGGAGGCCTCAGACTGTTTCTCCATTTTGGTCATGTGAGTGATAGGGACTGATCTCTTTTCTTTGCCTTGGCTATCCAGGGCCTTGGGCCTTTGGCCCAGCCTAAGCAGAGTGGGTATTTAAGCCCTATTCCCTTCTCTCCTTTTCCCCCCTCTCTCTCTTTCCCTCTAATACTTTTCTCCCTCCTGTTTGTAATTAAAACTCCATAAAAGGTTGACAGCTGACTTGAGTTTTCATTTAGGAATTACATAGCTGAATTCCTTGGCGACCTTAAATTAATATATATCAGTCTTTTAAAGTGATTTCCATATCACAATACCAAATACTGATTCCAAGGTAGAAAAGCAATAAGGACTAGGCAATTGGCGCTAAGTAATTTGCCCAGGTAAATAGGAAGATTCCTACATAGATAGGAAGTTTTTGATGTCACATTTGAACCCAGGTCCTTCTAACTCCATAATGTTTTAAAATACATAAAATGAAACATAAAATTGCAAAGGAATCCAAAATTATATTGAAATTATTGTCCCCCCCCCCTCTCTCTCTATTTCTATATATATATATATATATATATATATATATATTTCCATCTGCAGACCAGGCAAAGAACTTCAGATCTAGGATCAAATGAGAATTTCTTTGTTGTTGATATTTAAAGTCCTTCACAATTTGGTCCACCTGTTTACATTATAACTTCCTTGTGTTTTTGATGGTCAGCCAAACTGGCCCCCTTAACAAAAGACATTCATCTCTTGACTCTGTCTCTTGGCCTTGGTTGTCCTCTGCCTCTTACAATCCTTAGCTTTCTTTATAGTTTAGTTCAAGATCTGCTTCCTACTTTAGGTTTTTCCTAATTCTGGTTTCTAGTACCTTTGTGCCTCTGGTATTAACTCATGTTTACTTTATATTTAATAAGTATATATTTATAATCTGATTATGTGTTGTTTTCTTTGATAGAATATATTTTCTTTGAGAACAAGAACTATCCCCTGGTACATTATAAATGCTTACTGATTGAATGGCTAATGGCTAGGTAATTTATGTCAGGAAGAATCTGCAATTCATTGCTGGGAACTGTGAAGTCCAGGGTTTAAAAATCTCTTTAATTTCTGGCTTAATGGAAGACAGCTGGATTCTCCTATCAGCTTCTGTATTTAATCTGTTGTGATATGCTGTATTAATTGAAGAAAATCCAGCCTGACATAAGGAGTTTTTTTGATAGGCATATGACATTTTAGAATTATTAAGAAAATAGTTTTGACCCCAAGGACCCATTAAAATGTCTAGGGGGGCTTCCAGGACTCTACAGACCACACTTTGAGAGTTGCTGCTCTAGAGGTGCTGTTATACAGCCTCCTGATTCTGATTCATGGTAACCCCTCTTAAGGCTAAGACCTGTCCTCTCTGGGGCAGAACTGCGCACAGCAGCTCTCAGCACACCTTCACCAACTCAAGTCACTTGCTTGGGAATCTAATCTCAGATTTATTCCAACTTCCATCTAGTTCTTGCCTCATCATTCTTAGCTTCAGACCTCTAGCTCACTTGCTCGCTTTACCTGTGCCTGACTGCTTCCCATTTTCTTTTGTCTCTTACATTTTCTGGTACAGTCTTGGAGTTCCCAGCATATACCCTATTCTATTTCCATGATATTTTATCTGCCTTATTCATAGCCAAAGCTTCAGTTCCTGCTCGTCCTGTCCTGTTTTGAACTAGTATTTTGTACAGATCCCTTTCTTAACTGGCTGAGCCCTGCCAACTAACTATTCCTGCCCATCCTGTACCTGGATGACTTTCACCTGGATCAGCTAGTGACTACAGGTTTAAGAGATGTCATAACTGCCTCCAGCTCCCACCCTCACTCGCTCTAACTTTGTAGACAACTCAACTTTCCTAGATGGCCTCAGTACCCTGTAACTGCCCAAAGCAAACATTGGCCTCAGAATCTAATATCCATTTTGTAGACATTTGCATGGGAAAATGGTTTTGAGTTTTAAACTATCAGTTTAAAAACAAACATTGAGAATACAGTCTTGTGTTGCTTCTCTCTGCCCCTAATAAGGACCTTCTTCATCAGATCTCATAGACGTTGTTTAAAACTCCTGAATGAATTTATTATGTAATGCATATTTTGTAACAACAGGTGTCACTGTGATTCAAAGGTCTGGTTCCCTAAGAGAAACCGGAAATAAAAGAGGCATTCAGGTTTCTCTCTCACACGTGAGAAAATTCTTTTTTAGATCAGTTCCTAATGGGAAGTGTTCAGTTCTTCGAACTACTAATACTAATACTAATCTTTTGTCCATTTAGAGGCCCGGGAATGATGTTCCTTTGGTTCGCATGCTCCTCCTGCTTATATTCTTCAGAGGCAGGAGTTTCTCTGGGGACATGGTACACCGAGTCTGATACATCATGGCACAATCGAATGTAATGGACTTTTGTACTAGCAGCAATGCAATGACCCAGGGCAATCTAGAGGAACTTGTGAGAAAGAACACTATCCACATGCAGAGAAAGAACTGTGGGAACGAAAATGCATTAGAAAAATATATGAGCAATCACATAGTGCAATAGGGATGTGATTAGGGTTTTAATGTTAAAAGATCACTCTACTGCAAATATGAATAACATGGAAATAGGTTTTGAATCAAGATACAGGTTTAACCCCGTGGAACTGCTTGTCAACTGTGGGATGGGGGAGATAAGAGGGGTTGGGCATCATGAATTATGTAACCATGGAAAAATATTCTAAATTAAAAAAATTCTCTGGGGGGTACATGGGGGTCCCACATCCTCAGGCTTTGATTGGCTACAACAAAGGTTCAATTTCTAGTCTGAGGCAAAGATCCCTCCCCTATTTATTTTAGTTTTGTTTTTAGAGAAGCTTATAAAAAACTATTAATACAAAAAATCATTACTGTAAGATCCTCTTGCATATTTGGTTTCAGGATCTCTCAGTTAGGAAAAAACCTAAATGTTTTGGACAGATATTTAAATCTTTGACCTGGTTTAATTCAATATATTTGCAGTTCCTCACTGATATTCTCCATCGTTTTATTCTCAACACCATACCAACATAAATATGCATCACAAAGCAGTTATGATTGGTGAAAGATATTTTTATATGAAATAAAATGAGGAGATAGAAATAACTTTTTAAAATAGCGAGAGACATAATACAGAAGCACCTGTTTTGTAGCAGGCATTGATCAAAAAGACTGAAAGAGAGTTCATTTAATTTCATTTTAAAAAATCTTCCTTTCCTTCTTAGAATCAATATTATATATTGGTTCCCAGGCAGAAAAATGGCAAGGGCTAGACAATGAGTGTTATATGACTTGCTCAGAATCACATTGCCAGGAAGTATCAGGTCAGATTTGAACCCAGCACCTCCCATCTTTAGACCTGGTTCTCAACCTATTAAGCCACCTGACTGCCCAAGAAATTTCCATTTTTAAAGGACAGCCACAATGGGCAACCTCAAGTTGGGTTCCATAAAGCATATGCCTCACTGCTGAAAACAAACTGCCATATGTAATCTATACTGCCTAATTTCACAATGTAAAATACCTGTAATGTGATTCCATCATCCACTTATTGCTACTTCTTTTTTTGTTGTTTCATTACCTAAATTTTAATCAAAAGCATGACCAAACTCCACCCATATCAACTCCCCAAACTTATAATAATCCCTCAAAATCTCAGAATAGGAAGAGAAATCATACTGTCCCCATGTGACCACAGATGCCAGAAATCTGGTTAGGAAAGTCCAGACTTTTGTACCACCCATGGAAAAAATCTGAAAATCTTATTAAATTCTATTTGTGTTTAGGTCTTATTCTCTTCTTAGACTGTAAGCTTCACCAGGACAAGATCTATGCTTTTTTTTTTTTTTAAGAGACTAGGTCTTGCTACTTTATCTAGACTGGAAAAGCAGGATCTTCTCACAGGCTGGGTCTCCCTTCTGATCCACATAGGACCTTTGATCTCCTGGACCAGTTTGCCCCTCCTGAGGTAACCTGGTAGCCTCTTGCACCCAGAAGCTCACCATCTTTGTATGTACCCAATTGGTTTAACCCATTGCAGCTCAGAACTTCCAAGCTCAAGAGGTCCACCAGCCCCAGCCATCTTAGTAGCAGGACTTACAGGCATCAGATTCTACTTTAGGGAAGACCATGTCTCATAAAATTTTTTTATCTCCTCTAGCTCCTAGCACAAGACTCTTAACACAGTAGACTTAAAAAAATTACTTTCATCTTAGAATCAATACTTTGTATTTGTTCCAAGGCAAAAGAGGCTAGGTATTGGGTATTAAATGAATTTATATAGGGGATATGATTTTAATGTTTCTTCTAACTTCTGATCATTGTTTCATTATAGGGGGAGCAGGATCCACAATGCAGGACTTGACCTCCTTTCTAACAAATACCAGTTCCACAATAAACATACTGTGACAGAGGCTGGCACATAAAGAAAAGTGCCAGGCTGAAGAGTATGTAGAACTGATCACCTTGATGGGGGAGGGGCCCAGGAGGCGGGAATCTTGTGGAGAAGACTCTGGTTGGTGGAAGAGTTGGTCTCTCAGTCTTGAGAAGCTAAAGAGAGAAGGTGGAAAAAGACTTTTCTGAGGGTTGCCCACTTTTCCTGCTGGTGACTGGAAATCTTTCCCCCCAACATTTCCCAATTGAAAAGACTATTGAGGAGGAAACCTGAGAAAAGACATTTTAAATCTCTGTTGGACTTTACTTCAGCTCCTGTTGCCCTGAGTCTGAACTGTGGCCAAGGAGTCAAACCCAGGGTGAGTCAACCTGACTTTCTCTTAGGGGACTCAGGCTGCCAAGGCCTGAGTTTTCCCCAAACTTGAGGAGGGAGGGAAAAGGGTTTTAGATAGAGACAGGGACCCCCTTTTCCCACCTTTTTTTTTTCCCATTCTTTTTATGCTAGTTAATCTTTGGTATTGTTAGATTTAAAATGGTTGAAAGCCTTAAACTGTAACAGTTAAAAGAGTGATGTTGTAAACTGTGGTGAGTTAAAATGGTGGAAGATATAAATTGTGATAGATATAAGAGAGGGTGAGTAAATTTGACCACAGAAAATATGTTTCACTACAGTGTCTTGGTTTTTAAATCAAATATAAGGTGGTCACCAGGGAAATTCCCAATTATTCAAATACCCAAGTCAACTGGGTTTTTATAGAGATTTTAATTAATACAAATGTGGAATTAAAGAAAAGAGAGAAAGAGAGAAAAAGGAAATAAGTATGAAGGGCCTTAAGCCAACATGGCCTAGACCTGAGTCTTAAGAGAGAGAGATCAGTCAGTCAGTCTTTTAACACTTACCACAAGGTCTGTCTCTAAGCAAGGATTCTAGTGACACCAGGCCAGTTCCATCTCAGCTGACTTCACCAGAGAGAGTTCCAGCCAGAGTCCTCCTTAAAGAGCCTTCCAGCCAGAGACTATTCCAAAGGGCCTCTCTCCAGAGCCTCCAGAGGGACAGAGTCCCCTCAGAGGAGCTCCAGCGAGACCTCCTTAGAGATTGTCCTCCAAGAGCTTCCCTTCTCCAGAGCCTTTCTCAAGAGATTCTTCCCAAGCGATCCTCATCAGAGATCCTCCAAAAGGATTTTTTTTTCAAGAGATTCTGCTTTTTCTTATATAGGGGTTTTTCTCCTATGTCACCTCCCCTAAGTCCTTACATCTACCAATCACTGTAGACATTTTCCAAAGGACTGCCCATCTGAATTCTTGCTAAGTCGACTAATCTCCTTAGTAAGTCTGAACCAGTGAAAACACAGCTGAGTCAACTAATCTCATTAAGAGAAAACTTGCCCGACCCTTTTAGGTACCTAGCATCCCATTGTATCAATTCTAAAAACAGGCCTGGCTCAAAGAACTCCTTGCCTTATTATAAGCATGGGTCCAAGTACTTTCATTGTTTAGCAAGGAGTTTTCTCCCCTAAAGCAGTCTTAAGTACAGGTGGAGTAGAGGTCCTCCCATTTCTGATTCTGGCGAGTTCTCACATCAAAATGGGGAATGTTTCCCAGTAGGGAATTTGTTCCAATGGAGGATTCCTCAATGTGGAAATTTTTAACATTCATAAGTCTGAGAAATTTCAAGATTTACAGTATTACCCCAATTGAGTTGACATTAAAATAGTTATCTTTTCCCCAAGATGAGAGTGAGTGAACAGATCAAGAGGAGACCTTTTGGTCTCGAGAAGTGGAGGGTGGACAAGAGGGACAAGAGCAAATCTGGGAGAGCAGTCTTAGCTAAGGTGGGAAGGCAGAAGGGGGAAAATCTTCAAACCCTTTCTCCTCTCTCTTAGCCCACCTTAAACATCAGCTGTCTCCCCCTGAACCCCTGAGAAGGGAGGACCCCGCTTTTCTCCTCTCTCTTTATACAAATAAACAACCCCTTGAATACAAGTTAGCCTCCCCTCAATACAATACATAGTAGGTAGCAAAAACTCATTTATTCAAGTCCACAATAAGCAGAAATCAATGAAAAGATACACAGGAGCTGTCCAAAGCTGCTGCTTCTTCTTCTTCTTCTTTTTTTTTTGGCCTCTTTATTGGCAGTCTGAGGAGGCAGTCAGCAGTCACTTATCTTCAGACAGGGAGCAAAGAAAAAGGTTGGGGGTGGACAGAAGCCCTGTTGAATGTTCTATTAAAACCATCTCAGCAAAAACCTATTTTTTGGTTTGTCAGTCAATCATGTGTTTGCCTTCCCCAACAATTTCATTGCTGCCTAGTGGTGCAAAATAAGGAATTAAATTGGAGCTATTTAGAAAGCAAGAATTAAATAATAAACAGGAAAGTGTCTTAATTTCCCCCCTTCCCCTTAGCCCAAAAACTACCTCCAAGAATTGTCTGATCTTTTTGTCTCCAGGTGTCAAACACCACTAACAGTGAGTACTCCAAGTAAATTATTCTCCCTTTTCTATGATCTATGCCAATACTCAAATCGAGGGAAAAGGATAGAGACTGGATTCATGGTTATATTGATCTTGGGGGTTCCCAGATGAGGTAACTCTTTACTCCTGCAAATGAGCTCTTATTCTTATCATTTTATAACATAAAATTTTAGAGTTGCCAAAATACTTCTAGGTTTGATGGAGTTTAAAACTTAAAATTTCAGAGATTTGCCATACTGCTTTTAGGTTCTTGTTGTATATCTTTCATTTTTGAAAAGGACCATATGTCTTGCCTTCAAAGATGTGCATTGGACTTAAGTGAGCTAGTTATATAAAGTTATCAGCTTTATTCTCTCTTCCAAAGTCATCTAAGTCCAGTGGCAAGAGAAAAGTCAGGATGACTGGCAATGGCTGGTGATGTAGTAAATGATCTTGGCATCTTCCGTGCTTGACCAAGCTCCTTAGTGCCTGCTTCAGCTGTCTTCATGGCCATTGGAATAAATTGTTCTTATCCACCCCCAAGAGAGGTCTTCCCATGGAGTAGATATTCCCCCTCACTCACCAATTGTGAGATTTAAAATGGTTGAGGTTTTAAACTGTAGTGATTAAAATAGTGGAAGATATAAATTGTGATAGATATAAGAGAGGGTGAGTAAATTTGACCGCAGAAATATGTTTCACTACAGTGTCTTGGGTTTAAAATCAAATATAAGGTGGTCACCAGGGAAATATTCCTAATTATTCAAATACCCAAGTCAATTGGGTTTTATAGAGATTTTAATTAACAATACAATGAGTAATCAAAGAAAGAGAGAGTAAGAAAGGAATAAGTATGAAGGGCCTCAAGCCAATATGGCCTAGAACTGAGTCTTAAAAAGAGAAATCAGTCAGTTTTTTTATAACTCACCATAAGATCTGACTAAGTAAGGATTTCTAATGACAGCAGGCCAGCAGCATCTCAGCTGCTTTCACCAGCTCCCTCCTCCATCTGAATGTTTCAGAATCAGTCTCCTCAGAATGAGTCTCTCCAATCTGAATGTTTCAGAATGACTCCCCAGCTCTTCCCTGAGCTCTTATTTTTAAGGGCAAAATCTTCTCTGTCACCTCCCCTAAGTCCTTACATCTACCAATCACTGTAGATGTTTCTAAACAATGCATTTGAAGCCTGTTGGTTATCTTCAACCTGGTGTAGCACATTTGCTGAAATGGCTTTATCTGGGTTTGGCAGGTGGGCATGCTAAAGCTTCTTAGAGCCACAGGTGAAAGGTGGACACCAATAGTGGATGAGCAGCCCTGAAAAGAATGTAGCAAGCCCTCATACCAAGAGCTAGTCTTTCCTGATCATACACCCCACTCCTAGACTGATTAGTTTGCCAATATACCCAAGGCCTATCAATTTTACCTTTATAGCATCTCTTGAATATGTCCCCTTCTTTGCTACATATAACTGCAATCCTGCTATACTGCCTGTCCATAGGTAATGCCATTTTATGTGTCCATCCCTCTGAATTGGCTGTGCTCCAAACCTAGAATGTCCCTCTCAGTATTCTTGGTTTCTTTGAAGAGTCAACTCAAATCCCATCTTTTATATGAAGCCTTTCCTGAACCTCTTCCCCACAGCTGCTCTTGCCTTACCCTACCATCTATTCATTTTTTGTGTGCAATATGTATAGACTTTTATGTTCTCATGCCATTCCCTTCTATTCCTCTCCCCCATTTTCTTATTACATTGTAAACTTCTTGAGGGTTTATAATCCCCAGTCCCTAGAATGGGGTCTGGATATTGCAGGTCTTTAATGAATGATTGCTGTTGATTGATAAGTTGATAATGATGAACCTTTGCAGGCTTAGATAGCTAGATCCTGGGAAGGAGAATGAATATGTATATTTCTGTCTGGTCCTCCCTACTCAAGGCCTTTCCTTGGTAGAACCTGGCAGAGCTTAGATTCTGTTACCCTAGCTTTTGTGAGCCTAAGGTTACCCCATGTGACAGTTGGCTGTCAAAATAGTAAAGGAGTATTTTTAAAATTAAAGGTTATTGTTCCAATTAATAGAAATCTATTCCCCCCTCCCTTTTTTCCCCTTCCCCCACTGGAAAAATAAAAGCAAAACACTTCTAACAAATATGTTTAGTCAACCAAAATACACATTGGCTGTTCCCAAAAAATATTTCTTATTCTGCACCCTGAATGGATCACTTTTCTGTCAAGATATGGGTGCAATGCTTTGTCTGGAATTGTGGTTTACGAGTTCTTAAGTCCTTCAAAGTTGTTTGGCTTTATAGTGTCATTATTATTGTATAAATTCTTATCATGGTTCTGTTCACTTCTCTCTCTCTCTCACTTCAGACATGTCTTCCTAGGTTTCTTTGAAAATCTTTTAACATTTTTCTGGCACAATAATACTGCATTATTTTCATAAACCATAATTTATTAATCCATTTCTAAACTAATAGGCACTCTATTAGTCTCCATTTCTTGTCTCCTCAAAGAATGTATATATTCTTGAATATGAATATATATTTATAATCCTTAACTTGTCTTAGAATCAATATAGATTCTAAACAGAAAATAGGTAGTCTAGGTAATTGAGGTAAAGTGACTTTCTGAGGTTCACAGAGCTAGGAAGTATCTGAGGTCACATTTGAACCCAGGTCCTCCTATCTCCAAGCCTGGTAATCTATTCATTGTACTACCTTGCTGCTCCTACTATGAATATAATATATCTGGGTCCTTCTTCTTTCTTTGATCTTATATATATATATATACATATATATATGTATGTATGTAAGTATATATATATATACATATATATTTCTTTTGACTTTAATTTTTTTCCAATTACATGTAGAAGCAATTTTTTATAGCTGTTTTCTGAAATTTTGCAATTCAGATCCTCTCTCCACCTCTCTGGCAATGAAGAGTCTATTATAAGGTTATATCAGCATTTTCATACAATTCATATCTCTATATTCCCCAGCTGTGACAGAATATTCACATCACACATTCAATAAAAAATACACGAAGGAAATAACGTGAAAGATAGAATGCTTTAATCTGTAATCTGATTCCAACAGTTCCTTCTTTGGCTAGGAATAGCATTTTGGGGTTATCTTGGGACCTTGTCTTGCTGATAGTATTTAATACTAAGATAGTACTTTGCTTAGTCTTCCTTCACAGTTGAACATTATATAATATTCTTGTTACTGTATATATTGTTTTCCTGGATCTGTTCACTTCACTTTGCATCAGTTCATAAAAGTCTTTCCAGGTTTTTTTGAACCCATCCCATTTCTTATGGTATAATGGTATTCCGTTATAACCATATACCACAACTTGTTCATCCATTCCCCAGTTGATGGACAACCCCCTCAGTTTCCAGTTCTTTGCCATTATAAAGAGAACTATTAAAAATATTTTTGTGCAAGTAGATCCTTTCCCCCTATCTCTGATCTATTTGGGATACAGACTCTGTAGTGGTAGTACAGCATCAATGGGTATGCATAGTTTTATGGCCCTTACTTTGATCTCTTAAGAGAATATTTTTATGGTTCTTTTTTTCTTCCCTCTAAATATTAAAAACTTATAGTATGATTTTACAAAACCTGCTGGGAAAATTGGAAAACAATATGGGAGAGATTAAATTTAGATCAACATCTTACACCCAACAGCAAGATAAACTCAGAATGGGTGAATGATTTGAATATAAAGAAGGAAACTATAAGTAAATTAGGTGAACACAGAATAGTATACTTTCAGATATTTGGGAAAAGAAAAGATTTTTAAGACCAAGCAAGAGTTAGAAAAAATTATAAAATGTAAAATAAATAATTTTTATTACATTAATTTAAAAAGTTTTTGTACAAATAAAACCAAATCCAATCAAAAGTAGAAGTGAAGCAACAAATTGGGGAAAAAATTTTTTATAACAAAAACTTCTGACAAAGGTCTAATTACTCAAATTTATAAAGAGCTAAATCAATTGAACAAAAAAAAAATCAAGCCATTCCCCAATTGATAAAAGGGCAAGGGACATGAAGAGGCAATTTTCAGATAAAGAAGTCAAAACTATTAAAAAGTACATGAAAAAAGTGTTCTAAATCTCTTATAATCAGAGAAATGCAAATCAAAACAACTCTGAGCTATCACCTCACACCTAGCAGATTGGCTAATATGACAGCAAAGGAAAGTAATGAATGCTGGAGGGGATATGGCAAAATTGGGACATTAATGCAATGCTGGTGGAGTTATGAGTTGATCCAACCATTCTGGAGGGCAATTTGGAACTATGCCCAAAGGGCGATAAAAGACTGTCTGCCCTTTGATCCAGCCATAGCACTGCTGGGTTTGGACCCCAAAGAGATAATAAAAAAAAAAAGACTTGTACAAAAATATTCATAGCTGTGCTGTTTGTGGTGGCAAAAAATTGGAAAATGAGGGAATGCCCTTCAATTGGGGGATGGCTGAGCAAATTGTGGTATCTGTTGGTGATGGAACACTATTATGTTCAAAGAAATAATGAACTGGAGGAATTCCATGTGAACTGGAAAGACCTCCAGGAATGGATACAGAGTGAAAGGAGCAGAACTAGGAGAACATTATACCCAGAGACTGATACACTGTAGTACAATGGACTTCTTTATTAGTAACAATGCAATGATCCAGAACAATTTGGAGGGACTTATGAGAAAGAATGCTATCCATATCCAGGGGAAGAACTGTGGGAATAGAAACACAGAAGAAAATCAACTTCTTGATCACATGGGTCTATGGGGATATGATTGGGGATGTAGACTCTAAATGATCACCCTAGTGCAATTATCAATAATATGGAAATAGGTCTTGATCAAGATAAAACCCAGTGGAATTGAGCACCAGCTATGGGAGGGGATTGTAGGGTAGGGGCGGGAAAGAACATGAATCATGTAACCATGGAAAAACATTCTAAAATCAAGTAATTAAATAAAATTTTCGAAAAAGAAGACTAAAACCTAAAAAAAACAAAAAACAAAAAACAAACCCATTATAGTATGGTACTGAGGAATGAACACTGACTCTTGAATTAGAGGACCCAAATTCAAATTCTTAAAACATACTCCCTGTGTGACCTTGGCTAGGTCACTTAACTTGCCTGGGCCTCTGTTTCTTCATCTGAAGATTGAGGGACTTGGACTAGATCATCTGTGAGGTCCTTTCCAGCTGTAGATGTATCATCTTATATATGTATTGTCAAGAAAGCTAGTCTGACCTGATCACTGGTATTAACTTTGGCATTTGATAAACTCCACCATTCACAGATAAGATAATTGAAAATTAAAGCAGATGTTTTTCATTTCCTTATTAAAGTGATATAAAGCAAAACAACCCCACTTGGAGCTGTAGATAGCATTCAGATCTCTGTTTAGGTTAAACACTTTCTAAGTTTTAAGAAATTTTTCAACAGTGTGTTTGTTTCCATTTTGGTGATTATGTTGTTTACCTCTAAATCTACAGCTATCTTTTCCCCTCATATTGTCAGACCTCCCTGATAGATTACTCTTCTAAACTGAAAAACTGGCAAACATTTTCCCTCTGGAAAAAAATGATGCATAGATGGATGACTAACAAATTCATTGAATCCTTAAAAAAATAATAAATTTTAGATTATTCTTTATCTTACCTGACTTAGGCTGCTTAGAAGATCAAAATATTTGTTGTAAGGAAGACAACAGATTTTGGAGATTTCAGCAGATGGATTTGAATAGCTTTGGGATATTTTAAGATTGGTAAAAACAAAACAATAGTCCTAGTCTAAAACCAATTTTGAAAAGAATTCTCATTTTCATCTTCATAGATTAATGTTCAGCCATAGTGGAAAAATGTATTTCTGAAACATATTTATGAAAATTCAGGGTCTGCACCTTTTTTGAATCATGAGTTCTGCCAATAGAGGTTTTGTTTTTCTCTCAAAGAGTGCCAATGTGTGCCCTTTGTGATACAGAGTCCACATAGCCATTGGCTTGGCTCCTACCTTCACAGCATCCATCCTCTTCTTGGGTCCTGAGGCTTCCTTTAGTTATGCACAGTTTTGGATGAAAAAAATCATGTCAGGAATTATAAACATTTCAGCCAAGCCCCCATGGCAGCAACTCAGGGATAAACATTGCATGCCTCTATCATTAAATACTTTGTAGTGATCTAGCATCTCTCATCTAAGAGTCAAGGCATTTTACAAAAACTTCCACTTGTTTAACCCAACATTGGTCCTTTGTTCCTCCCACTAGCAGTTCCTCATAATTTGCTTCAGACCTGAATACAATTTGACAAGGATTTATTAAAACTACTGTGTGCAAGGAGCAGGGGAATGTAAAGACAAAAAAAGAAAATGGTAAGCCCTTGGTATTAATGGGCTTACCTTCTAAGGGAGGTGGGTGGGAAATTATCTGTGTAGAGATAAATTAATATAAAACATCAACAAAGTAAAATCAAACTAGACCATTTAGTTCTAGGAGGTAAGCAAAGTGAAAACTCAACTAAAGGGAATAGGAAAGTTCTTTTGTAGGAGGGAGTATTTGAACTGAACCTCGAAGGGACCTAGAGATTTGAAGAAGAGTTTAGAAAAGACATTCTTCCTGGGGCAGCCTGGCCTGAAAAAAAGGCATGGAGGTAGGAGATGGCAAAGAGAAACTAGGCCATTTTCTTTTATTTCCTTTTATTTTTTAGGTCATTTTTGCTAGGTTACATAGTGTATAAGATGGAATAATATAAAGTCAGTCTGGAAAAGTAGGTTGGAGTCAGATTATGAAGGACTTTAAATGCCAAACAAATTTTCAGCTCCAGAACTGCAGAAATGCAGTTAGATGCAGAAATATCTGAGTTCAAATTTGACTTGAGACACCAACTATGTGACCTGGGCAAATCATTTAACTTCTCTTTGTCTAAATTTCTTCAACTATAAAATAAAGATGTTAATAATAGCATCTACCTCCTAGAATTGTGATGAGGATAAGATGAGATGATTAAAAATAACTTAGTCTGCAAGAAACTCCCAGATTGACCCTTGTCCTAGACCAAACATTAAATCCTCCAGTACTTGTCAATTACCCAAGCCAGAACTCAGTTGAAGACAGTCAAAACTCCAAGTACATCTTAATCATTCAAGCTCCAGTGAATTCCATTAAGCAGATTAATGTCTGCCTTTTCTATCTAAGCTCCTCACTTTGCATAGTTCTTTGGAAGCCCCAAGACTATGGTTCTGTGTGACTTTTCAGATTTTACTCTTTCTGCTCTTCTATAACTACTTTAGTAGTTCTGATTTATTTATTTTTAATTTCAAAAAAGTGAAAAAAAAACTTATTTTCCATCTTAGAATTAATACTATGTATTAGTTCTAAGGCAAAAGAGCCATTAAACTTAGAGCCTCACCCCATTTTACTGAAATGGTGAGAACAGGCCACTTATATTGAGAATGTTCTATAGACCAGACAGTCAGAAAGAGGAAATGAATAATGAATTGTAAAAACAGAACACAAACATGCCACAGAGGCATGATATAATAGATATGGGGTAAGTGACACAAGGCATTTACTCATAACATACTATGTACCAAGTGCTTTACAAATATTATCTCATTTGATCCTTACAATAAGCTTGGGAGATAGAACCTTTTACTAACCCCACTTTTCAGTTGGTAAACTCGAAGCAAAGAGGAATTAAGTGACTTGTCCAGGGTCTTATAGCTAGTAAATGGCTGGTGCTGAATTAAACTCAGATCTTTCTAATTCCAGGCTCAGTGCTTAATCTACTGTGCCCCCTAGCCACCTCCTTATGGGAGTGATTGCTTCAAATATCAAAACCTCTCCTAGAGTCTTCAACTTACAAAAAGCAGAGTAACTGAACATTTACTTCTATTAATAGATACAAATTTATTAATAAATGAAAAATGCACAAGCACGTTTATGGTATTTTGAATATGAGAAAGACACATGCAGAATTATCCTGAACCCTCATAAAACCCATCCTATAACTCCTCTTCACTTGTCTAGAAACACAATTCAGTCACTTAGTTCAATTTAGCAATTGATTAAAGTCTTTAGAAATCTTATTAAATATTTTTTCTTGAGGTAAAATCTAGATTCAACTTCTCAAGTTAATAAATTCTGAGACTTGCCCCAATAGTAATTTAATCTGATTTTAAAAAACAAGTCTATTCTGGGCTAACTTTTACTAGTTAGAAAGAATAGATGGCTGATGTGGAAATAATATAGAAATCTTGGTGGAAAAAATAACCAAACTGTCTTGAAGGTATAGAGATCTCTCAGATGAGTACTTCTTTTACCAATGTAGTTGACACCCTCCCTTGCCACTTATAGTCTTAGAGAGTTGCCTAGAGTAGCAATATCTAGCTTAAATAGACAATCCTTGTCTGTTGCACATTGATTTAGAAAATAAAAAATTAACATTAGGATGCATTGTATTTTTATCTCTTTTGTTAAACATTTCCCAATTACATTTTAATCTGCTTGAGGCTTCCCTTGGGAATTTTGTAGGAGGGCCATGGGCTTGATCCCTTTGACCTAGAACCATGTTGGTGAATCTATGGCATGTCTGCCGGTGCATGCCAGAAGGGGCTGCTTCCTTTCCCCTCTTCACGTGTGCCTGAGGACATTTCTTATATCTCCCACCACTGTCCAGCAGCCCAAAGGGAGCACTTCATCCCTCCTCTGTCTGGGGGAAGGCATGGGGCTCACATGCAGCTTGAGGGTTGCAGTTCAGGCACTCAGTCTTTAAAAGGTTCACCTTCACTAGGCTAGAACATCGGGAGCTGAAGTGACCTAGGGTCACACAGACAGTGTGTGCTAGAGGCAAAACTTGAAGTACAGAGCTCCCAGACTCTGAGGCCACCTCTCAATCCACTCTGCTATGCTACACAGATAGAGAGAGAGAAAGAGAGAGAGAGAGAGAGAGTGAAAGAGAGAAATGAGTCCCAATCTGATGTGTCCCCCCCCACACCTCATTTAGGAAGGGTAAATTTCAAAGAATTAAGGCATAAGTAATATGAAATTCTATCCCATGTCTTCCCTGTCTTCCTTCAATTTCTAGCTAAAAATCTCACCTTCTCTAGGAAGCTTTCCTGATTCCCCTTCATACTACTGTCTTCCATCTCTTATCTCCCATTTATCTTGTATATTTCTTGTTTGTAGGTAATTTGTTTGAATGTTGTCCCCACCATTAGACTCTGAACTTTTTGATAGCAGATGCTGTCTTTGCCTTTTTTTGTATTCCAAAGGCTTAATATAGTGCTGGCACTTAATAGAGGATCAACAAATACTTATTGACTGACTATTGAATTACCCACTATAATAGGCAGTTAGATCAAGAGTTGGGGGTACTTTTAAGAATGAAATTCTCATGACACAAAGAAAAAGTGATACTCTTGCAAAGGAAAAGAAATTTTCTAATGAGATTAATATGTATTTACAAAGGCTAACGGTTGTAATAATTGCTAAGACTGGAAACCCCATTTTTAAAAGCTATTTTGTGTGCTTGAAAGGATAGGCCCATGGCTTAGGATGGATGGGACAATGATAACTAATTTGTAGAGAGAAGACTGAATAGTTGAGTTCATTTGGTTTCTGCTTTCTCTTCCAAGGAAAAAATAATTATCTTCAGATTGGGAAATAAAGATAAAAACAAATAATAGAAATGAAACCCAAACTGAGGAAGGACATCTTTTCTCATAGCATAAAAGAGTTCCTAGATTTTAGCTTTTTAAAACCCATACCTTCTGTCTTATAATTGATAATCAGAATCAGTGCCAAGGCAGACGAGCAGTAAGAGTCAGGCAATTGGGATTAAGGGACTTGCCCAGGGTCACATAGCTAGGATGTGTCTGAGACCAGGGGAACCCAAGACTTCCCATCTCCAATCCTAATTCTCTGTCTACTGAGCCACCTAGCTGCTCCTAGAATGCATTCTTAAAGAGATAGTTTATTAACATTTGGAAAGGAAAGTGGGGATGACCAGCATGGCTTCATGAAGAGCAGGTGCTGTTGGGATAACTTTGTTCTCTCTCTTTTTTTACAGGTTACTAGTCAGCTAGATCAGCATAATGCCAGAAAGATAGTTTATCCAACTGTATTTCAGTAAGACACTACAAAGTTTTTCATCATGATTTTGTAGACAAGATGGTGAGGTATGGTCTAGATGATAGTATAGGTGAGCCAAATGGCTAGAACTGAAGAACAATAATTGATGGTTCATTGTCAAATTGAGGTTATGCTTTATTGTTATTCCCTGGGTGACTCTTTTTTGTCCTCTTCAAGGAACAGATGTCTTAATTATTGAATTTTGAGAGGGCATGCAGCTGGGAAGGGTAATTAAATCACAGATTGACAGAATTCTCATTTTAAGAGAATAAATAAGTGAAGGTAGTTAGTCATATCAAAATCTTCCCATCCTTGTGGGATGTCAAACAAAGATGATTATTTTATGACCTTAGGTATCTTTTTGAGTTTCAGTCATATTATCCAAAAAATAAGAGAGCCAGCCTGAATGATTTCCAAGTTATCTTCCACCTCTAACATTGTATAGATCTGTGAAGGATGCATTTCTACATCTTTTTCTTCATGACCTTCCCTCTCCTTTCTTCTCCACTAATTCCCTCCTGTTAAGGTAGTTCCCCTTTTGTTAACACACAATCCCCATCTGTGAGACTATGAGGCCCCAGGTTAAACTCATACCGGGAGGCTGGGGTGGGGGTGGGGGGGGAAGCATAGTTTGCCAAGGTTTCTGGGGAAAATTTTGTTTTTTATTGGAAATTCCTGTCATAAATTGTAAAAATAATATTTGCTCAAGTTACACAAGGGAAATATAAGTTATGAGCATCAGGCCTTTCTATCCAGATAAGAAAATAATTTTATTACCAATTTTTTGTCAGTTTTCCCCCTTTGTTATCCTTTCTATCTCCTCTTTTGTCTAAAACTCTTCTCCTATAAATAATTTATATAGATAGGCATTTCCTTCTCTTCATTCATTTAAGATATGACTTTTTTTTATGGCTAAGTTGTCCTTTGTCTCCAGCATTGCCTTTCCATAATTTTTTAAATATAGACTAATCGGGGGCAGCTGGGTGGCTCAGTGGATTGAGAGCCAGGCCTAGAGATGGGAGGTCCAAGTTCAAATCTGACCTCAGACACTTCCTAGCTGTGTGAACCTGGGCAAGTCACTTGATCCCCATTGCCTAGCCCTTACCACTCTTCTACCTTGGAACCAATACACAGCATTCATTCCAAGATGAAAGGTAAGGGTTTTATTAAAAAATTTTTTTAAAAAATAAATATAGACTAATCAGAACAGTATGATTAGATAAAGGTTAAATTTGTATCATGTTAGATATTTTAGGCATATTAGCAAAGAGACTTGTGTAATGTTGAATTTGCTGATATTAAGTGGAGTCTACTGCTTAGAACTGAAACTCTGCTTTTATGTAAACTGGGTTCATTCTGGGGATTTCTCATAAGTCAATCCCTTTTTGATTCATATCCTCAGTCAGTGTTTTTCTTAAAAACAGAAAAAAAACTGGTTCATTTTACCCCCACCTAGAAACATCAGAATTTAGTTGGTACCTAGGTCTTAGCAGAAAACATAAAATGTTTTTAACTTTCTGGGTCATCAAATATAGAAAAAACTTTATTTCATGTAATAATTACTGCAAAACAGGAAAGACTCATAGCTTAAATGTTAAACAGTTGTAATCTCTCCTTTACTATCCTGTCTATCTTTCCAGGGACCTTTATTATCCTTCAGACTTGTAGTGCTACCCTAAAGTTGAGTCCATTCTGATAGGAGAAGGAACGCAGATATTAACTGTCTTTGTCTGGTGGGTATGAGGGTAGAACCTTAGAACCTCAGAATTATTATTCTTTTAAGCCCTTACCTTCCTTTTTAGAATTGTTTAAGTGGCAATTCTATCTTTGAACTACGTTCCCCAGAATTCCTTTTGTATTTCCCAGAATCCCTTTCCTCTCTCCACCACTTTGTGTGGTCACGTTTTTTGTATATAATTGGCTGGAACTCCATCTCTCTCTTTTTTTTTTTACCCCCTCATGGGTGGCTCAGAAGGCTGTTTTTACTCAGGCTTTTTACTTCAAGTTATTTTTAATAAATGTTGTAAATATAATGTTTGGAGTATTTTGTATGTTAATTTTTAATTTACATAATCAATACTGTATATTGGTTGCAAGGCAGAAGAGTGGCAATGGTGGTTAAGTGACTTGCCCAGAGTCACACAGTTAGGAAGTATCTGAGACCAGATTTAAACCCAGGACCTCCTGTCTCCAGACCTGGCTCTCTATCCACTGTGCCACCTAGATATCTCCTCAAAATTATTTTAACTTGCATTTCTCTAATGGTTAGTGATTTGGAACATTGTTTCATGTGTTTTTTATTTTGAGAACTTCATTTGTATCTTTTGACCATTTGACCATCATTTGACCATCTCTATTGGAGAAATCATTTTTGTTCTGTATTTGGATCAATATTCCCTCAGTATCTTGTATACTGGACCATTATCCGAACAATTTGATACCAAGATTTTTTTTCCTTCCATTTTTCACTATAATTCTCAATGCATTTTGTTTGTACAAACACTTTTTAATTTTATGTAATTCAGATTATCAGTTTTTTCCCTTTGTTATCCTTTCTATCTCCTCTTTGGTCTGGAACTCTTCTATAAATAATTTATATAGATAGGCATTTCCTTCTCTTCATTCATTTAAGATATGACTTTTTTATACCTAAGTTGTGTCCATTTTGAATTCATTGTGGCATATGATGTAAGTTGTGGGTCTAAATCTAATTTCTTCCATATGGCATTTCAATTTTCTCAGCCTTTTTTATTGAATAATGAGCATTTGGAATCTTTGGATTTATTGAGTTGTAACAAGCAAAAGATGAAATGACTCAGGAAACCAAGGTTTGATCTTTTGAGCATATTGATTTATTAAGCAATGCATGGCAATTGCCTAACAAATCAGAGCCAAGCCCCTTCCTTGGTTTAGGACTAGGACCCCAATATAAGGGGAGATGGCCTTTTATACATTAAAAACAAAGAATAAGACCAATTAATGAAAAGGAAGCAATACAATGTTAGGTAATCTGACTTCTAATTGGATAAAATATTAGAAATTCTCCAAATTGGTTGGGGAGAATAAATAGGTACAATTCCTTGAATTCAGGAAGAGAGGTCCCACTCCTTCCCAAGTATTGGTAAGCAATCAAAGGAACATGGAAACAATAAATGGTTAATCAATATGGGCATAGTTTTCAAGTAAGACACATGGGTTGCTTGAGATATGTTATGAGGAAATTCCTCATGTCAGTCTTAGGATATGGCTGTATTTCTGATCAACATAACCTCGGTCCTTTGTTCAGGATCTCTAAACACAGGTACTCCCAGCCATGCAGGGCTAGGTTCAAACAATTCATTAAGATATTCTCCCTATTCTTACAATTGGATGAACTTTTCTCACAACATAGAAATTAGGCTAGTACCAAAATTGAAAAGAAAATTTAAAATAAATAACAATCTTAAAATAAAAAAAAAATAGAATATAACTAGCTTCAGAATTGTTACAATATGGAGTCAGTGTGGTTCACTCATTTCCCCAAATTAACCACTTGCTGCTCTAAATCCCTCAATTTCTTCACATTTTTCTTACAGAATACTTAAGTCATCATGTAATCGGAAGAATAGGGAAAAGAGGAGCGAAAGACGTTCATGCCTACCCTGGCTGCTAAATACTGTATATGTCTTGACTCTGATTTAATGATACTTTACATTTATAATTCATATAACACTTTACATACATGTAAAGTTTAGGAATGGAGTGGGTTAGTCAAGAGCAAGAGGTTTTTCAAATACGGGATAGGACCTGGAAAATGATCACGAAATGTTTCCTATTTTAGGCATTGTTGTGTATAGTCTATTTCATACTTGCAGGTCTATTTTGAATGGAGCCAGCATTCAGGTGG
This sequence comes from Monodelphis domestica, assembly GCF_027887165.1. Taxonomy (NCBI): domain Eukaryota; kingdom Metazoa; phylum Chordata; class Mammalia; order Didelphimorphia; family Didelphidae; genus Monodelphis; species Monodelphis domestica. Next base: position 292,834,473 of record NC_077228.1, on the reverse strand, counting down.
TATCAACTTGAGGAGCTCCGGGCTGATGGGAATAGATCGAGTTTGCAGGTTGAGCACCATCTGGTGAACAAAAGACGATATTGCAACCCTTGGGAAAACCTTTGCAAGTATTTCAAATTCCCTGACAAAAGCACTAAACTATTGGCCCGAGGGTACTGCCACCTGGTGGTAAATTTATATATCACATCCTGTGGCTGTTCAGTTTTAAGTTGTAGAAAGCGAAAATTAAGCCAAGTGTGGATCATTATGACTTCTGTAGCAGCACCAAATAGGCACATAGCTCACAGTACTTATCATACTTTCCCCATTTTTTCCTCGTCCATAGGACAGACCAGCGTGCAAGAGTAGACCTGTATTCTAAAGGGGCTGGAGACAGGGGTTTCCACCTCCTCTCCCAGGAGCACTAATGGCTACTAATGAAGTCCACAGGATCTAATGTGGCCCTAGAAGAACTCAAGAACTCACAATGAGTTCTTGAGCCTCTATCTCCTAGATGGAGGAAGGAACATTTCCTGGAAAGTGTGATCCCATATCCTCTCTTCTCAAAGGGAAGGGACATTTTCTGGGCGGTGTCAGCTCTGGGAAATTGCTTTTCAAGAAACTTCAGGTTAGAGAGGGCAGGCTTCCTACCTTTTATGAAGAGAAGAGTTCCTGGGTGGTATCTGCCTCTTTGAGAGAAAAGAAGATGGCTTCATATGTGGCCAAAGTTGGATAATCGGTTTAGGAGTCAAAGATATGACGTGGAACTGAATTGATAATTTATGAAAGTATGAAATGGGGATAGGTATTTGGGTAATTCTTTGGATACCTACTGGGAAATACCACACCTGACAGAAGGAAACAGGGAAGCAATCCCACTTTAATAGGCATGGAGGGTACAGAGATAAGATGCAAAAAGATTATAGAGGCAGATGGCATAAGAACAGGGGATGGACAAGAAGAGATGAAGAAGAGGAAGGGGTGGAGGGGAGGCCCAGATAATCACTCACATAACCATGAATTAGATTTGGGAGCTCTAGGTAGCCCACACCCAGTGGAGATGGAAGAGTACTGGGGGTTGGAAGTGGGCAAGAGTTTGAGGTTTCATTTTTATGGATTTTTTTGGGAAACTAACTCTTATCTGTATCACCTGGGAGTTAGTTCATTAAAATGTTAATTTAATCTTAAAGTTATTGGTAAGACTTTAAAGTTAGCACAGCCACATTACCTCAAAGCTAGAGGCACCTTTTTGATGTTCTTCTGGTCTGGAACTGTGCAAGCCTTTGATATTTACATATCATAGGACCAGACCACTGTCTAGATGGATTCTCCTGATTCAGCACATATCACCAGGATGTGAATTTTGGTTATATAATACAATTGTAAATTATGCTCCTTTGGTCTTTGGGACAGTTTTTATGTGACTTCCAGCCCCTCCCCCTTTTGTAATCTTAATTCCTGATATTGCCCCTTTATACCAGCTGCTTGTAAATTTACTGTGCTAAGCAGAAGGCAACAGGGTGATCAAGGGGACCAGAGCAAAATGCAATTTTAACACAGGGTCAATAACAGATCTAAGCTTTGCTCCTACTAATACCATGAGTTATTGGGGCACTATAGGTCAAGTCAAGATAGTTACCTCTTGCAACCCCAAATTCATTTTCTTTTGGGGACAGGTGGATTCTCAAAGTATTAGCATAAGGCTGGATGATTTGTGGCTTTCTAGAATAAACTGGGATTTACCAGCTCATTGGAGATTCATTCTATGAGTGACACCTAGTTTATTTTTCTTCTGATGTGAGTCCAAACACAAGGTGATATTTTAAATTTGAAAGACTTTAGGGCTTGATTTGGGGAAGGGGGAAGAAATGAGAGCTATTGGGAAAAGAAGTGAATTGCATTAATTGCTTATAGGCTACTATGATTCTTTTATGTATTTTCTGCATTTTCTTTGGAAAGGAGTAAAGATTATCCCTGTACCCAATATGCATTGTTGCCTTAAGTACTTAAACAGGACCTGGGGACTTTTTAACCCACATCTGTGGAGATTTAAACCATGAAATACACTTAAACTATATTCTGATATTTCCCAGAGGCATCTCTGCATGTGGGCAGTACAATCTTGGGTAGTTTCCAAGACTGAACCTAATCCATCTAAGCCTGGATGTTTGGATCTTAGTCCACTGATTACATATTGGATGAGTTAGGATACTTGTCAGGGATTGTGTTTTGTTTTGCTTTTTCCCCCCAGCAGGATTACTTGTTCTAGAATTGCATGAGACAAAAGAGCTCAGGAGAGACCCCTTAATATGTACCATAAGCATCATTGAATTTGATTTATACAACACTGTGCTGCAGACAGTATGTAGTGATGATGTATAGAGACAACCCTCAGGTTCTTTGAGATGGAGAGGGAAAAAGTAATTGAATCTTCCTTAGTGTGGATTTGGATTTTGTTTTGACAAACTTGTGGAGAAATGCAATGAGGGAGACTCAGCCTTCACTGTGGAGCTTTTGAAGGTGAAATCAAGAGGAATTTAGGAGGCCAGAAGGATGATTGGGGCTGTACCTTATCCTTGCCCACTGTGCTGGATTTGTGACAGTATAGTCATACTGTTACAGTATAGCAGAGCCTCTGGAACATTTTGTAAGTACCTTGGGCACCTTGTTTCAGTGTTGGAATGGCAGAAACAGACCAAAGCTTAGTAAAGGTCCTGATCCTGGGAGAAAGAAATGTTCCCCAAATCCTAAAATTTATGGCATCATGGTATCTGTTTGAGCATGCAGCTGCCATCTCTGAATATTACTGAAATGTCTTTAGAGTGCTTTATAAACTAGTTGTGAGTTAACTGTATGCATTCATTTCCTTTTCACAGAGAGACAGACTAAAAATAAGACTAGCTTAGCTAGCATCCCTCTTTAAAACACAAGAAAGATTGAAAGAGTGAAACCAGTAGAACCAAGAGCGCATTATACGCAGCAACAGAAATAGTCTTTGAAGAGTGACTTGTATGTATTCACCTCCAGAGGAAGAACAGATAAATAGAAATAAGTAAGACATCATTTTATATATACATAATTTAAACCTTTACTTTTATCTTAGAATCAATAATGTGTATTGGTTTCAATGTAGAAGAATTGTTTTATAAAACCAAAACCCCAAAACATAAGCCCAAATAAACAAGTGAAAAATCATTTGCTTTCAGATGCGTGCTGACTCCAAGAGTTCTTTCCCTGGAGGTAGAGAGCATTTTCTGTCATAAGTTCCTCAGAACTGTCCTGAATCATTGCCATATATATATCTTTTTGTCAAGTAATGCCTTCTTTAAAGGAGAGAAGGAAAGAGCTAACTAGGTATTTTAATGTAACAAATAAATAAAAATTTAAAAAAGAATGCAAAGAAGAACGAGGCATATCCCATACTGGAAAAGATTCTGATATGGCACAGACTTAAGGTCCCAGAACCTGGGATTGCCACTTGAGATCTGTGTGACCTTGAGCAAGTCATTCAACTTCTTATGGCTTTAATTTTCTCATCTATAAAGTGATGGGATTGAAGTAGAGGACTTTGCTTTCTAGCTCTAAATAGCATATTGCTTTATCCTTTAAGAAAGGCCAAGATAAGAATCAAATGGCATGTGAAGCACATGTTAGGGGAAAATAATTGCTTTTTTCTAATCCAATTTAATGGTTTTAATGATGTATTGTTCAGAGGCTTTTGCTTGCTAGCGATGAAGAAAAGGCTAAGGACTGGGTACCAAGCCAAGAGATTTTTTGATTGGTTGACACACAGTTACCTTCAGGGAGACCAGGGAGACTTAACTTTTTTTATGTATCATAGACTTCTTTGGCTGTCTGGTGAAACTTATGAACTTAACACACATTAAATAAAATTTATGAGACTACCAAGGAAACCAATTATACTGAAATATAGCTAGCAAAAAACATGAAGTTTAAAGTTCAGAGACTCTAGGTTAGAGGATCTATGATAGAAAGGAACAGACAATTTGGCTGATTCCATAGCTCTCCCTGGTGGTAGTGCCATGCCCTGTTATCTCCAGTTTACAGATGAGGAAACAGAAGCGCAGAATGATTCAGTGACTTGTCCAAAATTAGTAGCTAGTCTAGGTCTTCTTTGCCAAGTCTAGTCCTCTTCCTACTACCCCAACTTCTACAGGAGGTGGGAAGGGACTATCTAAATGACCTCAAATTACTTCTGCATAAGAGGGATCAAGAGTTCAAATCAAGTGTTAGCCCACCAATTTAGAGATATGATGAATCAATGAGGTTCTCTCTGAATAGGAAGGCTTCTGTTTTGGGCACTCGCTTTTCTGGCAGCCAAAGCTTGAAAAGAAGGCCAGTTGTTTCAAATTGTGTCACGAGGACAGCCTTAGTGTGTCACAGATGATTACCCTCAAACTCTTCCAGTGGTCCTAGGAGACCCAACATTAAGCTGCACAGTGGCTCTCCCAGAAAGCTCTTACACAGGCATTTATCGACCTTGTTTCTCCCATAGATAATACAAGGCCAACTCATTATTTGTATTCTCATATTGTTTCCTCAGTGTGTTGTATTGTCAGGTCCTCCCTTCTTTCATTTTAAATCCTGTTTTCCTGCAGAGATTTAGCTATTACTTGTTTGTGTTCTTCTCTAATATCACTTTGGGGCCAGACATCCTGTCATGTTTTTAGCTTCTATGAGTACAGCCAGCAATAGATTTTTAAAAATACTTGGACTATTTAAACATGACATTTCAGTGAGGCATATTTTTTCCCAGATTCTTAGGGGCTTAACCTAATTATCATAAAGGTATCATGTCTGTGGTCTTGAGGAGAACTCTGGAACAAAAACTCTATAGCAAACTCGAGCATAAATAATAGATTGTTATGAATAAGTGTATTGATCAGGCACCAAAAATGTGTTAGAAGCTACTTAGGATGCCTCAATAACAAAGGGATATAGAACCCAGTCAGCTGTAAAAGCTGCAGCTTTTACTAGGTTCCCCGAGTGATTGGAGTAGGATCTCTATTTTTTCTTCTTTTTAAATTAGTTTTAAATTACTTTTTCCAGATTACATGCCAGCATAATTTTCAAATGATCATTTTATGACATTTTGTAATCTATATTCTCTCCCTCCTTCTACCTCTCCCCTTTCCCCAAGACTTCAGATAATATGATATCGGTTGTATATGTGTAATTATATAATGCATATTTCCACATTCATCATGTTGCAAAAGAAGACACATATCACTTACACTAGAGAAAAATTCATGGAGGAAATAAAGTAAAGAATGTCATGCTTCCATCTGCATCCAGACATTGCCAGTTCCTTCTATAGCAATGGAAATCCTTTTTTATCATGAGTCCCTTGGGGTTGTCCTGGATTCTTGCATTGCTGATAATAGTTGTCATTCACAGTTGATCATCATACTTTATTGCTATTTGCTGTATATAATGTTCTCCAGGTTCTGCTCACTTCACTCTGCAACACTTCATATATTTGTGCTTTTCCAGGTTTTTTTGTGATCATCTTTTCCATTTCTTATGGCACACATTGTAATTATTCAGGGCTTCTTTTTCAGGCTCTTCTGGGTTCCCCCAGCTCCTGACCTTGGAGCCTTCTATTGTGATGGAGATTCAAAGGTTAGAGAATAATTTTGTCTTTTCCCTTGAAGTCATTGGAGGAGAAAACAAAGCTGGTCTTTCACACATTGAAAAGCATCAAGAAGTATGAGGATGGGGAATGGGGAAACTCCACTGGCATTTAGGACATATTTACAGGCCAGAAGAGCATCAGATAATAAAGAATGCTGTTTTGTTTTGTTTTTTAATCCTTATCTTCTATCTTCGACTCAATACTGGGTATTGGTTTCAAGGCAGAAGAGAGGTAAGAGCTAAGCATTGGGGATGGTATAGTGACTTTTCCAGGGTTACACAGCCAGGAAGTGTCCAAGTCCAGATTTGAACCCAGGGTCTCTTGTCTCTAGACCTGGCACTCAATCTATTGAGTCACCTAACCGCATTCCCCCTCCCCCAATGGCTATTGTTTTAATTTAATATATTTTTTCTTGATACCTTCTGTTTTCACATTACTTAAATTTCTCAGTGTATGCTTCAACAAGGACTGTTGCTTATATCCCAGGATGTGAACAGGGTGCTCATCCACCCACCAGGGGTTCCTACTCCAGGAGGACCGCACAGAAGGGAATAATAGCTAATAATAATAATAATTGACATTGACATTGTCTTCTTTGATCATTCTAGTACAATATCTTACCCTAAGTCCTTACTTTTCTCCAACCTTTTAATTTTATTTTATGTGGTTTTACTATCTAAATCTCTACTTTAAATATTATTTCTATAACCAAAGAAGAAGGTTCTATTTGAAGCTTGCCTTAAAAAGTACTGACAGAAGCAGTTTATTGGAATGAGCTGAACTTGGAGTCAAGAAAATCCACATTCCCTCCCTGACACGTGTTGACTTCAGAATTCCAACAAAAACAATAAATTTTTTAAAAAGTTTATTCTAAGGTTAGTAACCATCAACAAAAACAAGCTTCTCCACCAAAACAAACAAACAAATCCCAAATAACATAATGAGCTGTGAGAAGCAATAGGTAGGTTACTTTGGAGTTGGATATAAAATAACACTTTAATAATTCAAAGATCTATGATGTCACTGGTCTGTGTCTCCATCAACATAGATTAAAATCTCTCTGTATGTTAGGAGAATTGTGGTAAAAAAAACACACACATACACACACACAAGAAACAAAAAGCCATCATTCTGAGACTCACAAAATAATTTATCTTTTTTAAAAAAATCCTTACCTTCTGTCTTAGTATCATTACTACATATTCATTCTAGGGAAGAAAAGTGATAAGGGCTAGGCAATTGGGGTTAAGTGACTTTTCCAGGGTCACAAAGCTGAGAAGTGTCTGAGGTCACATTTGAACTCAGAACCTCCCAACTCCAACTCCAACTCTTTTGACTGAACCACCTATCTGCCCCATATCCTTTGAAAGTGGAGACCATATCAATAACCAGACTAACAAAAATCACATGATTATTTCAAAAGATACAGAAAAAGCCTTCCACAAAATACAACACCCATTCCTACTAAAAAAAAAAACACTTAGAAAGCAAGGAATAAATGGCTCATTCCTTAAAATGAGAAGTAGTACATGCCTAAAACCTTCAGCAAGTATCATCTGCAATGGGGATAAGTTAGAAACCTTCCCAATAAAATCAGAAGTGAAGCAAGGATGCCCAATATCACTACTATTATTTAATATTGTACTATAAATGCTAGCTTTAGCAATAAAAGAAGAAAAATAATTTAAAGAATTAAAGTAGGCAATAAGGAATCTAAACTAACACTCTTTGCAGATGATATGATAGTAAACTTAGAGAATCCTACAAAAATCAGTTGAAATAATTAATAACTTTAGTAAGTTTGCAGTATATAAAATTAATCCACATAAATTATCAGCATTTCTATACATTACCAACAAAATCCAACAGGAATAGTTGGAAAGAGAAATTCCATTCATAATCATTCAAAACAATATAAAATACCTGGGAATCTATTTGCCAAGGCAAACACAGCAATTATATGAACACAATGACAAAATACTTTTCACACAAATAAAGATAGACCTAAACAATTGAAAAAATATTAATTGCTCATGGGTAGGCTGAGCTAATAAAATAAAAATGACAATTATACTTAAATTTATTAATTTATTCAGTGCCTTACCAATCAAACTGCCAATAATTATTTTATAGAACTAGAAAAAATAAAAACAAAATTCATCTGGAAGAACAAAAGGTCAAGGGAGTTAATGAAAAAAAAATGTGAAGGAAGGAGGCCTAGCAGAACAAGATCTCAAACTGTACCAGGCCTAGAGATGGGAGGTCCCGGTTTCAAATCCAGCCTCAGACATTTCCAAGCTGTGTGACCCTGGGGCAAGTCACTTAACCCCTATTGCTTAGCCCTTACTGCTCTTCTGCTTTGGAACCAATACACAGTATTAATTCTAAAATGCTTCAAGGTAAGGATTTAAAAAAAAAAACTGTTGGTAAATTTGGAAAACAGTATGACTATGTATAGATGGATATCTTACACCCTATACTAAGATAAGGTCAAAAAGGATATTTGATTTAGATATAAAGAGCAACACCATAATTAAATTAAGGAACACAGAATAGTTTACCTGGCAGATCTTTGGAGAAGGGAAGAATTTATGACAAAACAAGAGATAGAGAGTATTTTAAGATGTAAAACAAATAATTTTGATTGTTGGTTGTCTCTCGAACTAAGGATGACAATTGTCTTTGTGCGTTTTTGTGCACAAAGACACTTGTGCATGAAGATTTAAGTGGAAAAGCCGATGCACAGAGACAGTCCCACTCTCTCGGCGTTGGAAGCCTGGGTCCAGTGGCACGAAAAGTCGTTACACCTGGAGACTTCTTCAGCTGCATTGGATGGCCGTGTTGTCTTTTGTGCTCCATCACACCCTGAGCACTCCACAGTGCTTTGCTGTATCGCCATCTCAGCCGTTGAACCTTCTTGTTGGTTTCTTCCGCCTGTTCGGCCGAAGCAGTCTTCACATGCTGGGTGAGCAAAGCCCTGGTTCACCAGAGGTCGATGACCCGATGGCTACCCTCACAAGGTTTGGCCAGCCTGTCGAAGCCGTTGCCCGGGGTGTGGCCGCTGCCGAATGCTAGCAGCTACTGGGAGTCACAAGTGAGAGCTGGGTGTCAGGTGAGGGTCAGAGGCTGGAGAGCTGCCCTAGGAGGGCATGACAAGCCCTCCATACCAGAGATACTACCCCTCCCTGAGCACCTCATACACCCCAATTACACCCCAATATAATTTTGATTATATTAAATTAAAAAGCTTTTATACAAACAAAACTAATCTAACCAAGATTAGAAGGGAAAAGACAAACTGGGAAGAAAAATTATAACAAATGTCTCTGATAAAGGTCTAATTCCTTAAATTTATAAAGAACTAAATAGAATTTATTTATTTATTTTTTTTAAACATTATTTTATTTGGTTGTTTTCATACATTATTCACTGGAAACAAAGATCGTTTTCTTTTCCTCCCCTCCCCTTCCCCCCCCCCCTGCCTTTCCCTCTCCCATAGCCGACGCATGATTCCACTGGTTATCACATGTGTTCTTGACTCGAACCCATTTCCCTGTTGTTGGACTAAATAGAATTTATAAGAATACAAGCCATTCCCCAATTGACAAATGGTCAAAGGATACGAACAAACAATTTTCAGATAAAGAAATCAAAGCCATCAATAACCATAGGAAAAAAATGTTCTAAATCATTCTTGATGAGAGAAATACAAATTAAAACAACATTGAAGTACCACCTCACACCTATCAGATTGGTCAATATGGCAGTAAGGAAAGAGGTTAATGTTAGAGGGAACGGGACAAAATTGGGACACTAATGCATTGTTGGTGGAGTTGTCAACTGATCTAACCATTCTGGAGGGCAATTTTGAACTCTATGAAAAGGGCTATAAAACTGTATATACCCTTTGATCTGGTAATGCTGCTACTGGGTCTATATCCTAAAGAGATAATAAAAAGGGGGAAAGTGCCTACTTATACAAGAATATTTGTAGCTGCTATTTTTGTGGTGGCAAAGAATTGGGAATTGAGGAGATGTTCGTCAAATGGGGGATGGCTGAACAAATAGTGGTACATGTTGTTAATGAGATACTATTTTGCTATAAGAAATGATAAACAATATGATTTCAGAAAAAGGTGGAAAGATCTGCAGGAACTGATGCAGAACAAAATAAGCAGAACTAGGAAAACAGTGTACACACAAACAGCAATATTGGATGATGATTATTTGTGAAAACTTGGTTACTCTCAGCAATGCACTGATCTGGGATAATCCTAAAAGACTTATGATGGGGAATGCTATCCACCTCCAGAGAAAAGATGGTTGGGGTCTTCTTTCACATCAGCATATCTTTGGTTTTATTTTGGAGTTTTAGTTATGTATGGCATAGCTCTTATAAGAAGGATCAATATGGAAGTGTGTTTTGTGCAACAATAAAAAATGAATAAAAAGTTGTATATTGATTTTAATAAAATAATAATAAAATTGATCTATTTGTTTATATGTGCTCTTTGGAAGTAGTTTTTCTTCTGTTTATTTAAAAAGGTTATTTGTTACTAGTATATACATGGTCCCAGCATTTTTGTTGTTTTATATAAATGTATATATATCTGTATATATATACACACATATAGTATTATACATATACATGTATAATAACATACATATATTATATAAACATATATACATAAAACAATACAAATGCAGCCTGAGACTATGTATGTGATAGCAACAAATAATCTTTTAAATATATATTATATATTTCACTTCATTTTGTTCTCCTATTTCATATATCTTCATATTCTGCAGTTAAAGTGAGGGTCCTTCTGACTAAGTGTGATGATTTGGTCAAATAATGGATGAGTGGCACTGATTGCTCAATCCCATGTCAGGCATTACACAGTGCTCTGCCATAGCACAGGGGTTGGTTTATTTTATAGGTTCAGTGAGTACATACTTTCTTGGCACACAATCATTTCTCATCATACATGTTTCCATAGAACCTAACAATAGATTGAAGCCTAACATTGCTGCTACGACAGAAATAGATGAATGACATAAACAGGGTGATCTGGAGGTTAGTTTTCCCTGACCTATGGGATGACCAATTAGGAGAATCATTGTTACTATTGGTCAGCTTTCACAACCAATCACAATTACTTAGGAGATGGGAAACAAAATATTTTGTACCTAGGTACAGGGTTAGAGGGTAATTTAATGGCAGAGCAGATTTGGGGTTTTCTTCAATTTTCAAGTTCTATTTTTCTTGTGTTATTTTAAAGCACCTGGCAATGTTGCCTGGTTTCTGTCCACAAATGGATTCAGTGGAATGTGTCCTGTAGACTTGGACTTGAAGGTGATTGATGTTCTTGGCTTGCTTGGCTTGTAATGGGAGTGAATGTAACTCTGTGGAGAGGGAAAGGAGAGGGGTAATGGGTAATGATCTTTAGGTTTTAATTATATGAATATAATCTTTTTTGGGGTACTAATCTGGGGAGATAGGGGCAAGATGTACATTTATTCTATAAGTCTTTTCTCTTATATAATTTCTTTCATATTTGAAAGAGAACAATAATCATTCATTATTGAGGGAAGTTAGAGAGAGAAGTTACAGAGGAGGATCAGTGGGGGCCTCATTTTCTGGGGGCTGCCTTGCAGCTCCCATTTCCCAAACTGTAACCTTGTCATCCAGTGGGGGTGTAATGGCTTCCAGCAAGCTCCCTGTTTTTCTCAGGAGGAGGACACCTGGAGTAGACCTGAAGTTAGTTCCTTTGTGGCAGGCTCTGATATCTTCCAGTTTTTAAACCTATCTTCAAGCACCTATGACTTAAAACATATATTATTGGGTCTATATATCTCTGCAGAGTGGGGAGGGTTCCAGGTCTAAAGTCAATAAGACTCATTTTCTTTAATTCAAAGTCAAACTCAGACACTTAGTAGCTGTGTAACCCTGGGCCAGTTACTTACTTCTGTTTGGCTCAGTTTCCTCATTTGTAAAATGAGCTGGAGAAGGAAATTGAATCAATATGGTAAGCTACCAGGTTGCCTAAGAAAGAATGAATGAACCAGCCTTGATCAGAAGTGGAGTAATTTAATGCATCTGGATAGAACAGAGGTAGACTTCCAATATCTTTGCTAAGAAACCCCCAAATTGGGTCACAAAGAGTCAGAACAACTGAAAAACAACTGAATAAATGTCCTATTTTGCATAAGCTGGAAGTCTACCTCTGTTCTATCCAGATGCATTAAACTACTCCACTTCTGATCAGGGCTGATTCATTCTTTCATAGGCAACCTGGTGGCTTGTCATATTGATGCTAAACTTAATATCCTCCAATTTTGTGTAAAATTGATTTGAATATTTTGAGTTCCAAATTCTTTCTCTCCTTTTCTCCCTTCTCTCCCTACTTCCTGAGAAGGTAAACAGTTTGATGTAAGTTGTACATACACTATCATGCAAAACATATTTTCATATACATTGTGTTCTAGAAGAACATCCAAATCAGAAAATCAAAATGAAAAATAGCATGCTTCAATCTGTTGGACTCCAAGAGTTCCTTCTCTGGAGGTAGATAGCATTTTTCATCATGAGTTCTTTGGAATTGTCTTGGATCATTATATTTCTGAAAATAGTTAGGTCATTCACAGTTGGTCATCATACAATATTACGGTTACTGTGTACAATGTTTCCCTGATGAACTCAGATTTCTAAATCCTTCCTTGAACTTTTTCTTAAATAATTCAATATGTTAAATGTATATTCAATATATATAATATAGAATAGATTTCCTTTATCCTATAGATTTTTATTTTATGCATTGAAAACCATCATAGGCTTCATCAAACTGGGAAAAATTTGATATATATATATGTTGATATATATATATATAATATGTATATATGCATATACATACACATATATACAATCTGGCATGTCACTTAAAAAAACCCCAAGAACCCCTGCTTTCACTATAATCCTTGGGAATCTCAAGGAACAAAAATGGTCATAGGAGCAGCAATTTAGCGGCCCAGAGAAGTTCTTACCTGCTCGAGGTCACACAGGTAACAAGTAGTAGAAGACAGAATTAAACCCAGGGCCTCCAACTCCAAATCCAGTGATCTTCCTGTTTTGCCTTGCTTCCTCTTATATGACCTCTGCTTTCTGGAATCAGTGACTAAATGACATAAACTAGCAAGACAAACTCAGAGAAAGTAGGGAGAAAGCACCTCATGAACAGTGGGAGGGAGAAAGCATAGAGCTAAGAATAGTCATGTCTAACACCTTAGCTTTTCCTATCATCTTTGAGATCTCTAAGTAGATGAAAGAATCATTCACCTTCCAGCAAAATAAAGATACCTTTTGTCTTGATGAAAAAAAGATTAGAAATGATGGTATTGGGGGCAGCTAGGTTGCTCAGTGGGGACTGAGAGCCAGGACTAGAGATAGGAGGTCTTGGTTTCAAATCTGGTCTCAGACACGGCCTAAGCTGTGTGACCCTGGACAAGTCACTTGACCCTCCATTTCCAAGTTCTTACTGCTCTTCTGCCTTTGAATCTATTGATTCTAAGATGGAAGGTAAGGTGTTTTTTTTTTTTTTTAATGCCAGTATTCTTAAAATCCTTGCTCCTTTGCTTAATCACACCTGTACCACTGATGCATTTACTCCAGTCCCTCCCCAGGCTCTCCAGATTTGCAGAATGCAGAATGAGAATGCACTTTCACAGGGGAATAGAAGCATTGCCAGGAAAAAGAGATTTCATCTGCTAAATTCACCAGAGCCATGATCTGTCCTATGGCTTCCAGGGAGAACACAGTGAGACAGAGCAAGAAAGAATAATGGAACAGGAATGAGACATTGGGTCCTGCTACTAACTAGCTGAGTGACTAGTAAAGTGATTCACTTCACTTTTCTTGGTCTCAGTCTCCTGTCTAGAGAATGAGCATTTTGAACAAGATGAGCTCTGAGGTCAGAGCTGAAGCTCCAAATTCTAGAATTTTTGATTGAGGCAGTGGGATGTAATAATAATCATTTGTACAATGTTTCGAGGTTTACAAAGTGCTCCCCCTGACAACAAGCCATGAATAAAGTCAAACATGTGTGTAATAGAAAGTACACAAAACACTGATTAGTCAGTCCATAAGCATTTATTTTATTCTAATTATTTGTCGGGCATTGTGCTAAACACCTGGGATACAACAAAAGATAAAAGACAGTCCTTTCTCTAGGAGTTCACAGTCTAATGGGGAAAATCCAGGTAGTTATCAACCAATCAAGAAGCATTTTTAAATGCAAATTTATTTATTTTTCTGTTACATTAAAATATTCAGTTAACTCCCTCCCTCCCTCCCTCCTCTTTCTTCTCTCATTAGAGAAGGCATCAATTGACAAAAAGATCTATATATGTCTAAAATTATGTCTCGCTCATCTCCATCAGTTCTTTCTCTGGAGGTGGACATACACAAGTCATTCTTTAAGCAGTATTTTATTAAGCACCTACTATGTGCCAGGCATACTACATAGGGCAGCTAGATGGCACAGTGTATAGAGTGTTGAGCCCAGATTCATTTTCTTGAGTTCAAATCTGGCCTCTGGATTTATCTCAGTTTCCTCTTCTGTAAAATGAGCTGGAAAAAGAAATGGCAAACGATTCCAGTATCATTGCCAAGAAAACCCCAGATGGGGTTGAGAATAGGACTTGACTGAAATGAGTAAATGACAAATGTGCCAGGCACAATATAGTTTCTGGGAATACAAAGAAAGCCAAGAACTCCATCCCTGCTCTCAAGGAGTTCATATTCTAATACCAACTATGCATCCTTAAGCAAATCACTTAACATTTCCAGGTCTCAGCTTTCTCATTTGTAGAATGGGTCAATAATACTTTAATTACCCTTTCAGATTGTTGTAAAGGTCAGGTGGACAAGGCACTTCAGTGGAAAGAACATTGATTTTGGAGACAGGACCTGGACATAAATCTTGCTTCTAACCTGTTTATTTCCTTTGTGATGATGGACAAGTCATTTAATTGTAGATCTCAGTTTCCTTATATATAAAATGAGGGGATTAAATAGATGAAATGGCCTCTGGGGTTCTTTTCTGCTCAAGTCTTTTGATTGAGGTTAGGGCAAATGCAATCCTTCTGCAAATGGAAGGTATTGCCATTGTTTCTCAGAGACTTCTGATATTTCTCTCTCTCTCTCTCTCTCTCTCTCTCTCTCTCTCTCTCTCTCTCTCTCTCTCTGTGTGTGTGTGTGTGTGTGTGTGTGTGTGTGTGTGTGTGTGTGTGTCTTTCCCTACTAATCATAAATCTTTAGTCAAAAATTTTTACTTTGTACCTAGGGCCAAGGTTAGGATTCCTTTCCAAGATGCATCATTCCTTTCATAAGTTGAGAAGTGTTTTAATACCTGAAAAAAAGGCCATACTGTTTCACAGGCAGAATTTTATCAAAATGATACACTTTTAAAATTTTGGGTTTTTTTTTTAAAACCCTTACCTTCCGTCTTGGAGTCATTACTGTGTATTGGCTCCAAGGCAGAAGAGTGGTAATGGCTAGGCAATGGGGGTCAAGTGACTTGCCCAGGGTCACACAGCTGGGAAGTGTCTGAGGCCAGATTTGAACCTGGGACCTCCCGTCTGTAGGGCTGGCTCTCAATCCACTGAGCTACCCAGCTGCCCCCTCCAAAATTTTGTCTCAAATCAGACTGGTCTTGAAATAGGAATATATTAAAATTGCTACAATAAATTCTTTTTTGGATAAAAGCAGAGTTGTATCATGAAAAGGATGATAGGTTTGCTGTGAGGATAAAAATACTTGTAGTATCTAATTCATGGTGGATGTTGTGAAGACAGTGATTAAAACTCTAATCTGACAGTAACCATTAATGATTATTATAAGGGGATTATGAGGATAAGGAATGATATTTGACTCTTGGGAATTACAGACTTTTTTGGGGAAATTACTTGTCATTCCATTCACCCTGACAACCCTACTATGCAAAGAAAATAAAAGAATCTTTTCTGGGGGCCTGCATGGACCAGAAATGAGGAATGAATTATCCTGTACTTATTCTTGACCTTACAATCAAAAGAGTTTTATTTCTTAATTTGTCAGAGACTTTCAGGTCTCATTGAAGAAGCACCGTGAAAAAAGAGATACTAGGACTCAGTTTCCTCCTCTATAAAACAAGGCAATTAGAGTAGATGGTGTCTGAGATAATTTCCAAATCTAAAATCTAGAAGAAATAGGTAATTAAAGTATAAAGAGATGGGCATTGAGGCACACTTCTGTAATTTCAAATACCAGAGAGGTTGAGGCTGGCCTAATCTCTTGAATTTAGAATGTCTGAGCTATAAGGGACTATATCCATTGAATGTCTACACTAATTCTGACTTTAATATGGTGAGCCCTTATGATTGGGATGAAAATGGGATTTCCAAGTTGTCTAAATAAGACAAATGAGACTTGGAATAGGTCAAAGCTTCTGGGCTAATCACTGGTAGAGTCAAACTGTGAGTAGTCTCTGTATTTCAGGTTTGGAAAGGTAGAGAGATCCAGTCTTTTGAAAGGAGGAAGGAAGAAATAAATAAAGAAAAACTCTCCTCAAAGACATTTTCCTGCAGGATTCTGGAAGAGATTAGATTCTAATATTCATCTTCTATAACACCAACTATAGTTAACATTTATAGAGTACCTTCTATGGGCCATGTACCATGCTAAATGCTTTACAATTATTATCTTTCTGGATCCTCAAAATAGCCTTGAGAGGTAGGTATTATTATTATCTCCATTTTACATTTAAGAAAACTCAAGTAGATATAGGTTAAGTGACTTGTTCAGAGTAACAAGATTAGTGCTTTTCTAATGCCTTATCTGAACTCAGTTATTCCTGACTCCTAGCCCAGCATTCTGTCCATTGTTATCACCTGGCTGCCATATTTTTTGAATTGCAAAATTTTATTTAATTAATTAATTTAGAATATTTTTCCATGATTTCATGATTCATATTCTTTCCTTCCCCTCCTATGCCCCCCCCCCCCAGCTGACATACAATTCCACTTGGTTTTACTTGTGTCATTGATCAGGACCTATTTCCATATTATTGACAATTGCACTAAGGTGATCATTTAGAGTCTATATCCCCAATCATATCCCCATCAACCCATGTGATCAAGCAGTTGTTTTTCTTCTGTATTTCTACTCCCACAGTTCTTCCTCTGAATCTGGATAGCGTTCTTTCTCATAAGTCTCTCAGAATTTCTGCTAGTAGAGAAGTCTGTTACACTCAGTTGTGGCACAGTGTATACATCCGTGTCTGTGTACAATATTCTCCTGGTTCTGCTCCTTTCACTCTGCAACAATTCCTGGAGGTTTTTCCCAATCACATGGAATTCCTCCAGTTCATTATTCCTTTGAGCACAATAGTATTCCATCACTAACAGATACCACAGTTTGTTCAGTCATTCCCCAATTGAAGAACATCCCCTCATTTTCCAGTTTTTTTGCTATCACAAAGAGTGAGGCTATAAATATTTTTGTACAAGACTTTTTCCCTATGATCTCTTTGGGATATAAACCCAGCAGTGGTATGGCTGAATCAAAGCTGGCTGCCATATTTTGATAAGCATTGCATTAAAACATGTCTCAGAAAGGGGAAATTTGGAGAAATTCATTCTTACCAATCAAAAATTTTCTTTGACAGGGCAAGGGGGAGAGGTACCTGAGAGAATTCCATAGAAGACTGATATTCTGAAAGAATAAAAAATTCTAATGTCCCTTGTAGTTCCAAAAGTTTGAGTTTATGAGTCTTTACATGTACAATATCTTGGTTACCATAGCTTTAAATCTCCCCTTTCAGGGAAAGAGTGCTGGATTTTGAGTCACAGGACTAGGGTTCAGATCTTGCCTTTTGTCTGTCCCAATAGTATGTGAGTTCCGTGAGGAGAGGGACTTTGTTTTTGCCTAAATGTTTCATAAATGCTTGTTGACTAATTGCTTATTAACTGATTGACTTACTTATCATGTAGCCCAAGCATATAAAGTCTTCCCTGGCAGAATGGGGAGATGAGAACAATTTGTTTTAACAGCCATGAAGTCTGCTGGAGCAGGTGTTATAGAGTGCTTTGGGCTTGCAAAGCCATTGAAGATGCCACAGTCATCCACTGCATTGAGGGCCATCACCAGTTCTCTTCACTATTGAACTATTGTCTTGTCACTGGACTAAGATGACTCTGGAGGAAAGGGCTGATGACTGCCTCACTTAAATCTAATTCACTCACTAGTCAATATCTTACCTCATAAGATCATTGACCCTTTTAGAAAACAAAGGGCAACAACAGAAAATGGAGACCTGTGTGACACTGGACAAATTGTTTAACCTCTCTGGGCTTCAGGGTCCTCATCTCTAAAATATGGCAGTAGTAACAGAATTACATGTCGGCTATCGGAGGGGGTTGGGGGAAGGGGAGGGAAAGAACATGAATCTTGTAACCATAGAAAAATATTCTAAATTAATTAATTAAATAAAACTTCACAAAAAATAAAAAACAAAATGAGGGGTTTGGACCAGATGATATTTCTTTGACCACCTTTTCCCTAACATATCATAGCTATAACTTTAAGTGAAATTGCTTTCATCATTTCCCCACTTTGCTGATATCTAATTTGCTTTCTCTTTGAATGCTACATCTCAGTTTTTCTCCCTAATAACTGTATTGGTGCTCCTGAAATTTACAAAAAATGACATGTAACAGCTCAATAGAAAATGGTGCCATCACAGCACCCAAGCACCCTGCATTCTAAGGACTGTCTGTCTTAGGAAACAGAATAATTAATGACATTTTTTTATTTATCCAGCTCACTACCACTTTGGTTTGGAAGAATTAATTTGTGTGTGTGTAAATGCATGCATGTGTTCATGTGTATGTGTGAATGTGTTCATTCCTGAGAGCTGCAACTGCTTTATTGATTGCATTAATAGGAAAAATAGTCAGGCTAGTCAAGCTCATTATTGTAGCCTTAGTATTGCTAATGAAAACAATTACAGATGGAGATAGTATGTTGTATAGTCTCCTCTCCAAAATCATCCCAGTGGGGTTCTAGAGGAAATTCAATATTTTTTCCCTTCTGTTGCTTATGAAACATTTTAATCATATTCAGCTTTTTTTCGCCTCTTGTCACTGCTAGGTTATTTGTTTATCTCTCAAAAAGATGTTTTCCAGTTTATGAGCAGTCTGTTTATATTGGAGATGCGATGCCCATCACAAGGCTGATGTTTATGGATCTGAACCTTCAAGGACTCCACAGAGGGATTGCTTTGTGAGTGTTCCCAGCTCATCCTTTCCATACAGATGAATTCACAAGAAGCCTGTCACAAGGTCATTGGAGCCGACTCATTTTCAAGCAGTTTCATACTATAAAGACTTGGGACCAGAAGCCAGTTGGAAATCAGAAAAAGTATACATTTCCTTCTGTGTTATGACTAAAACCCTGCTTGGTCCTTCCATTTATTTCATCCTCTTTTCTTCCTTTACTATCCCCTGACCTCCTTAGCTAACTAGGGATGCAGCATGGTATAGTGGAAGGAGTTCTAGCTGTAGGTCAGAAGAGATCTAAGTGTGAATCTCATCTGTGACACTTAGAGCTTTGTGACCATGGGCAAGTGTCTTAACTTTTTTTTGGTCTCCGTTTCTCCATTTACAAAATGAGGACAATATCTATATTTTAAATCTCACAGGTTATTTTTTTAGGGTTAAATGAGATAATATATGAAAATGGCTTTGAAAGTAAATGTCATTTGTTATTATTATTATTTATATCACTGAGAAACAGTAGTGTGTAAGGGATAGAGAACTGGCTCAGAGTCAAAAAAATCTGCAATCTTTCTTTCAAGCCCCACCTCAGACATAACCTGTGAGTAAATTACTTAACCTGAGAGAGGGAAGTGGTGACACCAATGAGAGGACAAGTCCTCACTCACTAGAGAACAGGACATCAAAATGTGTGTGAACTCACACACACACACACACACACACACACACACACACTCACTGGTCTAGGGTAATCAAAGTCTCCAGGTTTCTTATTTATCGTGTATACATAATAAAGTCAGGAGTTTGAAAAGGAAGTAAGTCTCCCTACAGTAGATTTTTAGCCCTTCTCTTCCCCCTTCTATTCATTTAGATACCAAGCTAGAGAGAATCTTATGGCAGGGTTTCTCAGTTGCTACATCCACTTATAAACATTGTATCCTACTGGTAGAATGTAACCTTCTTAAGAGTTGAGATTAAGTTCTGTTTTGTCTTTGTATCTTCAGATAAAAGTGCACTGCTTTTCACATAGCAGGTACTAAATAAATACTTGCTGAATTAAATTGAACTTGAGAAAGTGAAAGGAATTCTGACTATAAAAATTAGTTGGATTTGTTCAAGCCTCCATTTGTCTAGGGATTTCTGATACACAACAATAATCCTTTGCAACTAGAACCCAAATTTGAGAAATGAGAACCTACTAACTGAATCCTCTCCTAACTGCTCCAAAGGGACCTGAAAGAGAACAATCCTAAGGACCTTCCTGATAACACAATCATAATCTTGCCAGAAGAGATTCCTGAGATTTCCAGATAAGATAACTGCTATCAGCCTATCTCTTTCAGACTTCAATAATCACTCTAAGGAGTTACTGTCAAGAATTTGCTGTTACACATATCCCTCAAGCAATAATTTGATTTCCCTCCCTTTTTTCCTCCTTCATCTTTTAAATAATAAAAGTAGCTAACTTCTGTATCTGAAGGGCACCTCTCCTTAGGGATTCCTACATTCATGTTTGTTCTGCTAAGGAGAATGCATTAAAATACCCTTTGCTCCTTCCTTAGTTTCTAGTGTCTTTCACTCAGTTCAACTCTGGTCAAGTGGAGTCAGACACTCTAGAAGAGTATCTAAAACTGCAGGAAAATAAAAAGAATTCCTTTGCTACTGCTACTAGTGAACTAAAATAATTCTATTAAATGGAATACATTCAAATAAAAGGATTATTAATAAGAAATATTAATAATATTGAATTTAAATTAAAACCAAATTTTAAAAATTGAACAAAGCCAACATTAAATCAAATTAATTACATGCAATATTAAGGAATAATTTTAGAACACAATAGTATTAATACTATTAATAACAATAGTTATTAATTTTCAATAAGGATTATTAGCCACTCCTATTATTAATTACTAATAATTATTATTTATGATTGATACTTATTTATTATTGTTGATTATTAATAACAATGATTACAATGAATGCATATTATTAATTACCAATAACATTATTGATAATAATAAATGCATATTATTATTTAATATCATCATCAAAAATTTTAACAAATGCATATTATTGTTAATTATTAATAACAACAATTATTACACTAAATATGCATTCATTATTGATACTTGTTGTATCAATAATTGTGCAATTGCTGTGCAACAATTACTGTTTCCTTACATTAGCTTTTTGTTTAAAACCTCCTCTTATTGCCTTCCACAATAATATTGAATAATTTTGTGTCTTTTTTTTTTATGTTTTAGGAACTTTTCATTTTTTAAACTGCCCATTTAGCAATACTCAAACTAGCTTAAATAGGACATACAGACTAGACTATATGGGAAATACTGCAACAAATCAAGGTAAATCAGGAAATATTCCTTCTGATTCACCCCTGCATAAATTTCTTAATTCTTGGACTGACCCCAATCTACCTAAGGAGAAATGGATGACAAAGAAAGAAGCTAGAAAGATTTATAAGGTGTCGATGGACAAAATATGTACCTGGCCAAAATATGGCTCTTTTGACTTCAAGATCTTAAAAGATTTGAAGTTAGCTATTGGAAACAAAGATTCCAAAGATTATAAATACTGATTCTTGTGGGCATATCATGTTGATAAATTGACCATTCCCTCTAGTGAGGAAACAATTCTTTCTTTGGAACCAAACCATTCTAGCTTAACTCCTTCAGTGAAATCTAGCAAGAAACATACTCTATCATCCCACCTGGCCTGTGAGGAAGTTTCTCCTCATACTGACCCAAACCAGGACTTGAACTCCTCCGCTCTTCTCCCTGTCAGACCTCCATCATCTCCTACTCCTCCCATCCCCTCCTCCCCATCTACCTCTCTGCCCTCCCTTAACAAACTACCACCAATACCCTCCTAACTATGTCCACCTGTACCATCCCTATTAAATCCTTTTCTGTACCCTCCTTCCCACCCACCTTACTATGACTCCTCTAGATCTCACCCCTCCTATTCCTCTACACTTTGACCCCAGCCCCTCCCCATTCCTCTCCACCACACCCCCAATCCCACCCCTGATCATTTTGCTCTGCCTCCCTATCTCCTGACCAGCTACATTCAACCACCCTACTCCCTTCCCCTACCAGCCTCACTACAACCCATTCCATTGAACTCCAGAACTCAGGCCAAGCAGCAGTTGCCACAGATGATCCAAATAAAGGTCTTTTCCCTCTAAGAGATGTCCCTACATATAACAGATGTGGATATTTAGTAAATAGCACACACCTTTTTCTCCACAGGACATAGAGAGATTCAAAGAAACAATACTTTTGTATGAAGCTGAGCCTGTGGTGGTGATCAATAAGTTTGAAAAGCATTTTTTGCACATATAATCCCACATGTCTTGATGTAGAAGATTTGCTCCAGGCCTTGCTAACAGAAAGGGAAAGGAATAAGGTTCTTTCTCTTGTTAATCAGGCCCAAGGAGAGGGAACAGCTTATTGACCAACTGAATATCCCAAATGGGACCCAAATTCAGAGCAAGATTACTTACAACTATTCCAGGCTAGAAATTCTTTGTTAAAAGCTATGAGAGCCTGTCTGATAGGCCTAGTACATGTACTAAGTTCGAAAACCTTAAGCAAGAAGACAATGAAAATCCCTCCCAGTTTATAGATAGATTTATTGAGCTGGGAGGCAGATATATTGAGCTCGATCTTGATAGAGAATGGGACGTTAGACAAATCAGAATACAATTTGTAAAAAACAGTTGTAAGGTAGTTAGGGATTATTTTATGAATAGCCATCCAAACTGGCCTATTATGGACCTTGAAGAATTGAAAAGAGTGGTAGTTTATGCTTTTGAGGGACATAAGGAAAAGGAGAAAGAGAACACTGATTTAGTGGAAGCATTAAGGAAGGAAATAAAGGAATTGACTGCTAAACAGGGTAAGAAGGATAAGGAGAATGCTACTTTAGTAGAGACATTGAGGAAGGAAATAAAAGAATTAACTGAAGCAGTTGGAAAAGTAAAGCAAGGAGAGATCATAGATCCCTTAAAAGAATCCACAAAACAACCACTAATGCTACTTTTGTGGAAAAATGGGTAATGTAATTATGGATTGTAAGAAGAGAAATCAGGAAAATAGGACTAGAAGTTTCAGGAATAGTTATTCAAATGAGGCAAATCAAGACTCATACCCAAACATCTGTACTCAGTGTGGGAACTCCCCTCAGTATGGGGGACCCTAGAGATGTGGACAAAGAAATTGTGATGAATGATGGTACTTGGGAGGGGTAGGAACCTCAAAGAGTCTGGAGGTGAATTTTAAGCCTTTTCAGACCTCATTGCTTTATTGATGTTAACTGTTTCAGTTTGTTCTCCTCCCCAGAATGAAGTCTCTGTAACACAATTCTAAATACAGGTTGTATGTAATTTACTATTAACTGATTTATAAGCTATTAAAATTGAATTATTCTGTTATATTATCTATTTGTACCTCCCTTTGACTATGATTGCATATCATTGTAAAAGCCCATAAACAGAATTTTATTCCTTTTTTTCCTTTGTTAATTGTCACACAGAGCTGATGGATGGACTCTATCACATTGGTTTCAATCTGTATACAAGTTTTGGGAACTTAATTGTCTAATAATTTAAATTGATTCCAATGGGTCTTCAGAAGTGATTTTTCAGATATTTAGGATCATCACTACCTCTGACTGATCATTTATTTGATTGCCTCTGAATTGTTTGTAACACGAGGTAAGGGTCTATTTGTAGTTGAAGTAAAGTGAAATGGCATTGTTGTTTTTTCCCATCTCTGCATTTATTGTAAATGTAATGGATGACATATCTGCTGTACTTTTTGCTTTTTAGTTATCGGCTCCATGTGAAAATGAGTGGGACATATTGGAGACAGTTCTGTTACACTGTTACAGTCTCATACCAAGAGGGAGGGAGGTACCCAAGTGGTTTAGTCAACTTGTGATGTGCTACACTCTCATCCAGTAGATGGGAATAATTTTTTCTTGTGAAGCTTTGAAATGGATTTCTTTTATTTGTATCTTTTCATCAACAGTACAGAGGTTTTTCTGGGGTTTTCTCCCACCAAATTTTGGAATGATTGTAATAATAGACTTTGTTAAAAATATCTTTGCCAAAGTTGGAAGATTGGCTAAATCTGTAGAACTTGTGACAAATATTCATGATTTCATGGGTTTTTAACATGACACACAGCAAGTAGCTATAGAGACTCCTGCGAATCCTAATGATAGCTAGTGGAACCTCTCATGGCTGCAAGGAACAACAGGTTTGTTTGCAGTTATCCTTAAATGGGCTCTTATAATTTTGGGGATTTTGGTACTTCTTAGAATCTGTATTAGTTGTTGTACTACTGTTTTAAAATGATTTTTACCTGGTAAAAAAATTATGTACACTCACATTGTGGATTCTGTCCAAGTTTAGAGTGATATAAATTTCATTTTTGAATGAGCACCTTTTGTGTTGTGCCTCTGTTTGACTAACACACTGTCACATGGAATGTGAACTGTGAAATTATGATTTTTTTAAGATTGTTTTTTTCTCTTTATGTTTTTAATAGGCATATTTGATTTTCTTATTTCTTTTTTCCTAACCTTGGTGATACTTGAAGTATATGAGATTAGTATTAATGTTTTTTGACTTGAAGGATACAGTTTACAGTATAAGTTTGCAGTATGTATTGGCCCTAGTAATATGCATACCCAGAAACTTTTGACTATGGAAACCTGCCATACACTGATAAATTTTATGGGATTTTGTTTAATAATTATGTCTGATTCCAGGAGAAGAGAACAAAAGAGCCACTATACTGTGTCAAGAAGCACAAGGTCAAAAAGGGCCAAACCCAATCCAGGGAGGATTGATGAACTTCTATGCCAATATGAAAGGACTTGAACCTAGTGTGAAAATTGAGGTTGCTGTGCTTGACATATGTTGAGATGCAGGACTCTCTTGATCCACACTCTATGTGCAATATTCTGAGTCAAGTACCTCAGTTTGGCTATCATCCTGGCTCCCCTTATCCATGACAGTGATAGTAAAATCAGACCAGGGAATGATTTTCCCATTTGCTTATGAAATTTATTCCTTTCTCTCTTATAGTTTGGCAATTTTCTGTAGTCCTGACTCCAACCGGGTAAAGTGCTATATTGCTGCTATTGTACTACATGCTTGTGGGACATAAGTCACTTTAATAGAGTCTTGCTATGATTCAAGAACCTGTTACAGGTTTATTTTTTACTCAGAATTTTATATATGTAAAATTTTTATTTTATTATTTATCATTTCTGTACTTGTTATTTTTATCCAGAATTTAATTTTTGTTTTTATTTTTGGATTTTTTTGGGGTGGGGTGTTTTGTTTCTTTTGACAATTATTTCATATACCTCATAACTCAGTCATGTATCCCAGTTGTAAACCTTAAAATTTCTTAGACTTATAAATGTTGGAAATTTCACCATTGGGAAATTTCATACTTGAAAAATTTCCTATTGAGAGTGGGAACTCTATTGGAATGTGAACCCCATTGGCATGGGAGGTTCCTCCTCCTCCCTTCTTAAGATTACTTTAGGACAGAAACCTTTTGCTGAACAATGGAAAGGGCTTTGACCTATGCTTAAGCATAGAACAGGAATTTCTTTGAGTCATGATTGATTTTAGAATTGATACAATGGAGATACTTGGAATGACAGAACTAGGTCTTGGAAATTGCAATCTCCACCCTACTCAGTCCTAACAGGATTTAGGAAGGGCTGCAGCATAGATCAAAATTTAATTATTCCAATCTCTACCCTACTCAGGGTAACAGGATTTAGGAAGGGCTGTAGAAAAAGATCAAGATTTAATTATTTGAGAATATGACCTTCAACAGACATGTGCAAAGCCACAGAACTTTGGGCGGTCCTGGGTTAAGCTAGAGCCACCATTGGCACAGGGAAAATGATGGACAGTGATTGGTAGATGTGAGAACTGAGGGGAGGGAACTTGGATGGTTTCCTAAAAGATAGAGGGGTCTGAGGATGGAGGGGGGTTGGAGAGTTTTGGCTCTGAGTGGTTGGAGAGGTGCTCTGAGAAGCTTGCTCTGAAGGAAGCTGGAGGTGGGGGCCCTGAGACTGTTTCTCCATTTTGGTCACGTGAGTAATAGGGACTGATCTCTTTTCTTTGCCCCAGCTATCTAAGGGCTTGGGCCTTTTGGCCCAGCCTAAACAGAAGGGGTATTTAAGCCCTATTCCCTTCTCTCCCCTTTCTCTCTCCCTCTCTCTCTCTATCTCTAATTCCTTTCTTCCTCCTGTTTGTAATTAAACTCTATAAAAGATTGACGGCTGACTTGAGTTTTCATTTAGGAATTACATAGCTGAATTCCTTGGCGACCTTAAATTAATATATATCAGTCTTTTAAAGTGATTTCCTTGTCACACAGTGTGATTCTGGTGTTGGTCAACACCCTTCTTAGGGGGGATTGTGTAATTATCCTAAAATCCAAGATTTAAAATTTTTTGGAGAAATTTCAAGAAGAGAAACTTGTCAACACCTAAAATCAAGAAAGTGAATCCTTTTGGAGAAGGTGCTGTAAAGATGCCTGAAGAAGCCACACACTGCATCAAAAGATCCAGAATGAACTTTGGGATATAATGAACGGAATTGAAGGAGTTTGAACATACTAATTCTGAATGTAAACTCTTATGCCAAAGGGGACTGCCCCTGATTGGTATTTTGTCAATGTGTCTATCAATCAGTTTTTGTATTTTACTCTTATCTCTAACTAGTGTAACTTCCTCTTAGAAAAATGAAATATTGTATGTACTTTTAGCTAGAAGGTATTTAGAATTATAAGATAATTATATTTAAATGATCCAATGGGGAGACGAGTCTCCCAAAGGATCACAGGGGAATTTGTGTCAAGGAAGTTCATTCCCTTCCCCTCCTGAGTAGTTTGACCTGTTCATCAAACATTCCTGACATAATACAGTTGCACCAGGTTTGTGTCCCTGTATGTGCTGTGCATCAATAAACATCAAAGCTTTGGGCTTGAGAAGAGGGAAAGGTGAGAAGAGAAGAAGGAAGAATCCAGTAACAGAGCAGGCAGGTGAAGGGAAGGAGGAAGAGACTTGCAGGCTAGGGACCACATGGTCAGGTTACTTAGAGAAATAATTGTCTACCCT
The DNA here is from genome assembly GCF_027887165.1 of Monodelphis domestica. NCBI lineage: Eukaryota > Metazoa > Chordata > Mammalia > Didelphimorphia > Didelphidae > Monodelphis > Monodelphis domestica. The sequence continues at coordinate 292,807,349 of NC_077228.1, read as the reverse complement.
TTCTAATAAACTTTATAAAATATATATCTGGGTAGAAATATTATTTCAATTCTTACAATGCTGTGGATCAAAGCAGAGCAATCGAGGAAGAAGATAAGAGAGAAAAAGAGAGAAATGGTGCTATCATTACCCAACCTTCTTTTTCAGGTCTTATATGGCGGGCACTGAGCATTGGTTGAATACAGGACTTATAAGGAAAAGGTCAGAGAAGATCTCATATTTAGAATTATAAGAGACTAGGGGCTGACATGGATCTTGATAACCAGTGGCTCCTTGTTCAAGAGTTTCTCTTTTGTTTTCTTTTATTAAAACAATCTTTTGTAATATTATAAATTGGGCCCTTGCCATTGGGTCTTACTATTTTAGGAAAAATCATGCATAGATTACTTAGGCTTCCTTACTGAAGGCATATAAACCAAGAACAGTGAAAAAATCCCACAGAAGAAAGAAAGTCTTTCATGGACCTGGTTATCTCCACCATAAGAGTTACATGATTAACAGAAGAAATTTTATTTCTATAGATAATTCTAAATCTGAAATGCTTATAGAAATCTCATTTCCATCAAGAATCCAAAGTCTTCAACATCTTGATACAGACCTGTGATTTTGTCAAAGTGGGAAATTCTTTGATTAAAATAGGAAGAAACTCCCCCATATTGTCTCATTTTTGTAATTAATACTTAAAAACTGGTCCAGAAAATATGACATTTATAGTATTGACTTTTGTTTGATGAATTGTTTCTCTTCCAAAAGCCCAGTCCAATGGGGTTTCATTGGTTGGTAATTTTGTTTCTTTTTTTTTTTGGTGTTTTTTTTAAACTTACTTTTTGCCTTAAAATCAGTGCTGTATATTGTTTTCAAGACAGAGGAGTGGTAAGGGCTGGGCAATTACAATTAAGTGAGCCTCGGGTCTGTAATAGATAGATATTTCTGAGGGTGTATATTGATTGATTCTAGATAACCATGGATCAAGTTTGCCTATCCTCCTCCCTTTTCCTCCCACTTCCTCCCCTCTTCGAAGGCCTTTTGGCTTCCACCTCCCCCCTTTCTTCAGTTTCACTCAGTGTGAACTATGATGCTTTAGAGAAAATACTCTTTTCTCTTCTTTAACTCAACTAAAGGTTCATTCGGGGAAGACAGGAAAGGTGGAGGATAAGGTACGAGGGATGGGGTTTTCCTTATTATCTACAGGGAGCCTTGGTTAGGAGGATATTGGGAGAAATGACAAATCTATCACAATTGTGACACAAAGTCAATCAGAGATATATGAGGACAACTGTCTGTCTTCTTCTTCTCCTTCCAACCAGCCAGGTAACCTCCAACTTGATTAATTCAAGTCCAGAGACACAATTAGCTCCTTCACCACCATCAGCCACACCAGCCAAAGACTTAGTCTAAAAACCTCTCCAGCCCAGTTCAGAATGGCCTGGCTCCAACTGTCTTTCCCAGTAACATTCCAAAGGAATCCTCATTTTGATTGACAGCTTCTGTCCTCAACTTTCTATCTTGCATGCATTGTAAATTCTTTTCCACAGGTCACATAGATAGGAAGTGCCTAAGGTCATATTTGAACCCAGGGCCTTGTATCTCTAGGGTTGGCTTTCTATTCACTGAGCCACCTACCTGACCATGGGTGGTAGTTTTCATTAAAGGATACTTTCAGACTTAGTTCATAGGCTTGGAAGGAAATGATACAGAGCATTAATAATTTGCAGATATCAGAATGCATATGTACATTCATTCTTTGGAGAATGAACAATTTTATATTTTGAAGGCTTCTTAGGGTCTTTATTGCTTTCAGCTGTCTCATTTTAGATATATCTCTGATTAGGGCCTAATTAGAAGTCAGATCTTCCTGACTCTAGGCCTAGTGCTCTATCCACTGCCAGAAAAATAAAACAATAGAAAAAGATTTCATAAATATTATAAGAACTTTGAAAAGACTGAGGAAAGAAAGATCAATCACTTTTGACTGACTAGAGCTGGTAATGAGCACAGTACATAGAGACCTTAGTGAGTCTAGCCTGAATTCATTGCCCAGTGAATGTTGGATGATAGTAGGAAATAAAGTAGGTTCCAAAAGGTAGAGATAGATTGTAAAAGACCTTGAGAGTCAAACGAAGATCATACATGAAGTGTTAACATTGTAATAAGAAGCCACAAAAAGTTCTGGAGTAGAAGAAAGATATGATGCAAATATTATTTCAGGAAAGGAAATAGTAACATTTTGGATCAGAGCTGAAGGAGGGGTGGTGGTGACAGGAATGATCATGGCTTGGGAGCCAGGTCTACCATTATGGCTATCCATGAGCTTTAGCTGTCATAATATTCTCTACAGCAGCAATAATAGAACACAATTTAATTTCAATTTTACTTCCCCATTTCTGAGACAGTAAAGAAGAATCTATAGAAGTTAAACTATCAACCAACCTATTTCTCAATCTACTATGTGCCTCTTCCTGAAGTTTTCATTTCTATACAGGATTTACCAATAGAGGCAATCAGCTGCTAATAAATTTTCCCCGGAGGATGAGTGGAACAGATGTGGGAAATAGGGTAGAGATGCCTTTCCCAGAAACTCCCTCCTAATCCCCTTTGGGTAGAGGCAGCTAAGTAGTAAAAAGGATAGTCCTGAACTTGAGTTAGTGGAAGCTAAATTCAAATCTAACCTCAGACAATCATTAGCTGTGTGACAAGGACAAGTTCTTTGACCTCAGGCTCAGTTTCCTTAAGTGTAAACAATCCCCTCCCAGAGCTGTAGTGAGTATCAATTAAGAAAATCTTCATAAAGTGCTTGATACAGAATAGATGCTTAATGAATACTTGTTCCCTTCCTTCCCAGGTGCTAGTAATGCCTTCCTTTTTCATATTACTTTCATCTATTCTGGGAATATTGGTTATGTATGTAGTTACCTACATGTTGTCTGTCTTATTAGAATATAAGCTCTATGAGGGCTTTCCCCTTTTCTTTGTATTTCCAGACATCAGTACAGTGCCTGGCACTTAATAAATGTCTGTTGACTGAGACACTGATCCTGATTAATCTGAATAAAGGACTCTCCATTTTGTTCAGGGTCTAATAATAGCCTTGATACTGTGATAGATGACTCCTCTGACAGATCAGGGTCTCCTCTGATAAACTCCACTTTATATAGCAAGTGTAATAATGGTGGTTTCTGAGGTTAAAATAATTGTCCTTTCCACTATATTTTGATGGTATATCATTGGAGTACTCAAGAAGTTTCTGGAGAATGATCTGAAATGTGGGAGAGAGTAGGAGCTTGAATGGGCTGGCACCTACTCTCCTCTCACCTCCCCTGAGAGAGGCTGTTGACAGTTGCTGCACAGATATATTGGGGTTCCCTGAGGAAAAAGGGTAGTGGAGAGTTAAGGACAGGTCTTCCCTACCAACTAAACCCGGAGGTAACCCCAGACTATCCAGCACAGAGAGGATCCAGAGACAAGCCTTGGTGGAGGCTTTGCCTCAGAGGGGGATGGTCTTGATTTCTCTCTGTTGATCTTGATTCAAATACCTCCTCAAGCCTAAACCAAGAAGCTTGACAAATCTGACTATGGTTTGGAAGTTTTAATGATGGAACTATAGGCAAATTGGGAGACGGAAAGTGGGGATTGGTTTCCCTAATGTTTCCTAATACAGTATTTCACCTGGGCAACATAATTTCACAGACCCAGGTTTCTCTGTCCTGTACCCCAACTAAATAACCCCACAATTATATATATATATATATTTTAAATATATATTATATCATATATATATATATGTATATATATATATATATACACACACACACATATATGAACTAAAGAATCTGTAAATAGATAGGTGCAAGAGGGTTGGAAGGGCAAGAGTCAGGCTCTCTCCTCTGTGAGTCCACAACCCTCTTTTGGGGTTTGAGGGATCTTTTCCTCAGTTGAGAGGTTGTTGGAGATATAAGACAAATGATGGATCTATAGAAGAATTTGAATACAGGAACAGAATATTCTCTTGTGGCCCTCGGTGAGATTCTCAGCCAGGAAACTCATCCTGCCAGGTCAAGGACTCTACTCAAAGGGCTCAGAATTCCATATAAATCTTTCTCAGGTCACTTTTGCTTCCCAGCATGCCTTTCTCTCCAACTGCCACTCATCCCCTGCCACTCATCCCCTGATGCAAAGATTCCTAAATCTTCTCTTGCACTGATCATTACACAAGTACAGCTATCCTTTCCAAGTTTCAACTTTTCCCATCATGGTTTCAACATATTATGGGTGGGCATAAGAAATTGAATAGGAATTTGGGGGGAATTTTGTGGAAAAATTTTTCCCTTTGTGGCCAGCATTTTCCAAATCACAGGGGCACTATTCCCCTAACTCCTATGATGTGGAAGGAATATCTGTATAAAGAGTGTGTAAATCTACATAGATTAAACCACTTGGTTCATTTGTTGACTAGTTTGTTTCAAGGGTTAACTCAGTGGTGAGGGGGAGATTATTACATGCAGAAGTTAAGATAATCCAATAACAAAAACTAAAATTAAAAAAAAATTTTAAGTAAAATTAAAAAAATAATTTAAGGCTTTGAGATGGAGGTCCTGGGTTCAAAAGTGGCCTCAAACACTTCCTAGGTATGCGAGCCTGGGCAAGTCACTAAACCCCAATTCCCTATCCTTTACCACTCTTCTGTCTTGGAACTGATACTTACTATCAATTTTAAGACAGAAGGTAAGAGTTTAAACATTTTTTAAAGTTATGCATTAGCTAGTTAAGTTTTTTTAAAAAACAAGATCATTGATCATATGTGTGAGCTGGTTGCTAAAAGCTGCTTCACTCAAAGAGGAAAATAGTTTTATTTAAATAACTAATAAATGATAGCCAAAAATTTCAGTCAATCAGTAAACATTTATCAAGCGCTTACTATGAATATGTGTGAATGTATGTGAGCACACACATGCATGAATACTTTGTAAATCTTATGTAAGTTTTTATTATTGTACATATCATTATTATCTTTACTTCTCTACCTAACCTACATTTGTGTTGTTCTTAGCTGAAACTCTTATCTTGGTTCCATCCCCTTCTCTAGGAAATGAAAACTGCATCAATGTGTCTTTCCTTTTACATCCCTAACACTCTTTTTTTTTTTGTCTTTTGACCCTTCCCTCTCAGGGAGCATCAGTTGGAAAAAAGTAGTAAAGTAACATAATTGACAGCCACTAGAAACTTGAACTCAAAAGTCACAGTAAAGAAGATAAAATAACAGTAGACTATCTACTGGGACCTGCCTTTGAGGGTTTTTTTTTCCCCAGTGCAAAAATTACATTCTGTATTCTGCATACTTCAATTTCAGAATAAAATAAGCAACCCACAACACACAATATCCTTCTCTACAGGTTAGAAGAGAGAGAATAGGGACTTTGTGGCCTTGCTCTTATACACTGGAAGACAGAATTAAAAACAAAACCACTAGACATTGGCAAATGGAGCCAGGTAGGATAAGGACTCTTTTGCAGGCAATAATACCTGGAATTGGATCAGATATAGAGGTTTCAATGTAGGATGTGTATTTATCTTTTCTCATTGAGAATCACAGTATTGAATTCTGCTATTTTCCTTATCAGTGCCAAGATGTAGCTTAATAGAACAATAAATCCAAGTTTGTGTGAATCTGGAGATCCTTGAGGAAAAAGGTCTTTCTAGAAGATCTTGCACAATCTCATCATTCTTACCAGCTCAGTCTTCTGCCCAAGTGTCTCCATCACAGCTTGATCTTCATTTCTCTCTAAGTGCTTCTTAGCCATCATGTAACACACTGGAGTCATCTTTCGAAGCCTGTACCTGCATGATGTTTCATTTTCCATGTTTCACAGAAAAGCACTGATTTGGAGATTTAGCAAGATTCAAACAAGAGCTATGGAACTTAGTCCCAAATGCCATTAGTGGAATCAGAAAAGTTTGCTAACTCATTCTTTTATTGGAGATGCCTGTATCACTGACTCCTACATTGAGAATACCTGCCCCAGAAGCAACTGAGACTGATTCTAGATATCTTGACCTATGTCCTGGGTTCAGAGATTGCTTATACACTGATCATAAATTAATGGCCTGGGATTAAGGGATGTCGACATGTAGTCACATAGTAGATGATTTCTTATGTATTGCCTTATTCCCTATTATGCAAAATGTAAAAATACAGAATACAATGTCAATGGATGCCCATTCATGTGCATGACCAATTTCATTATGACAAGGTAATGTGACTAGAGATAAGAGAAATTTAAAATATTCAGAAAGTAAGTGAGATTTTCCAGTAGTTGGGAGTTGAGAGCTTTTTAGATAAAGTAATTCCATTGTGAGAATTTACTTTTTATATATCATGTTATTTTTTTAATTAGGGTACTGTATTATTAAGGCTATAATAGGGAAAACATCTGAGCCAGATCTCAGACCTTCTTCCATTCAGTCTATAGATTTGGGATGACAGGAAAGATTCTATAATAATACTTTTCCTGTGGACATGAAAAACTTCACTTATCAGTTTGGGGCAAGGGTGAGGGTTTGAGGGATCACCTCTTAATTAGCTAACTAACACCAGTTAAAGATGTCATGGAATGTTTAAGAGAGGGGCTGAACTCCAAAAAAGTATTTATGTACCTGAACCTGGAGTTTCCATTTGACTTAAGATGGTTGGGAAAGTCATTTGATCACAATTAAGATCTCTTGACTGGTCAATTAATAAATTATTTTAAAATTAAGAAAGATCAGCTTCTTAAGGTAATTTTAATCACTACAGCATACTAATCACACATTTTAAGCTAAGGTTAATCTAAGGTTTAAACTAACATAATGAGTATCTTCAACATCATTTGAAGATCATTGGCCTAACTGAGAATAAAATTTTAAGGACTCAACTCCTCCCTTTGGCCTTATGCAGATCCAAGTAAATCATTTGTGTCAACACAATGCTGATTGGCTACAGTAGAATGGTAGTCATTCTCAGGAATCATTTTATTTGCAGTAGCAAATCTATTGACAGAGAAATTCACTATATCCCACAAATTGATGTTTGACTTTGAAGTGGATAGTCACTGAAAATTCACAAACTCCATATAAATGGGGCAGCTAGTTGGCTTAGTGGATTGAGAGCCAACCTTAAAGATGGGGTGCAAATCTGGCAGTAGACAACTCCTATCTTTGTGACCCTGAGCAGGTCACTTAACTCCCATTATGTAACCCTTATCACTTTTCTATCTTGGACACAATACACAGTATCCTGACAGAAGGTAAGGGTTTTGTTGTTGTTGTTGTTATGGTTTGTTTGTTTGTTTTTTTAAATAAAACAAAACAAAATTGTATATAAAACTCAGCTTCTAGTATGGACAATAGTCTGCTACCTAGTGCAACATTGGATTCTTATTGTTGTAGATGGAATAATATTATGTTTAAAATTATCTTGAGAGACTGATTTGGGGTAAGAATATCAGTTTATTGATTATTGATTGATTATCAGATTATTGATAACCAATTCAGTGACAAACATCATTGGCCCTCTTGATGACTAGAGACTCTGACACTCTGACTGGCATTATTCACACCCACCTTTGAATATCTCAAGACATCTCTAATTGGCAAATATTTATTAGGAAGTGGTCCATCAAATCATCCACCCTTCCCCATCCTCATGTCATGTGTAACATGTACACACTGTCTCCTTTATTTATTAATCAAATTCTATTAAATGGGAGGTATTCATTGTGATTCCTAAGAACAAAGAAAAATATAATAAAAAATGGAAAAAAATACCAGACGGGATAGAATCTCTGACCTAAAAACCTAATCATAGAAATAGTCAGAAAATTTCAGTGATCCTTACATAGAAATTAATATAGTATATAAAAAATAAATTCTTATAGTAGCAACACTACCCCACTATGAGTTTATCATGCACTATAGGCAGAGAAGAGTTATATTGATGTAGATGCCCTATCCCAATGACTACGTGAATCAATACAATACAATAGAAGGAATGAGGATGATCCATGGCAAGTGAGACCAAGAAAGTATCCTTTGGAAATGTAAAACTTCTTTCTTTTTTTTTTTTAAATATATTTTATTTGATCATTTCCAAGCATTATTCGTTAAAGACATAGATAATTTTCTTTTCCTCCCCCCCCCCCCACCCCCCATAGCCAACGCGTAAGTCCACTGGGCATTAGATGTTTTCTTGATTTGAACCCATTGCTTTGTTGATAGTATTTGCATTAGAGTGTTCATTTAGAGTCTATCCTCTGTCATGTCCCCTCAACCTCTGTATTCAGGCAGTTGCTTTTTCTCGGTGTTTCCACTCCCATAGTTTATCTTTTGCTTATGAATGGTGTTTTTTTCTCCTGGATCCCTGCAAGTTGTTCAGGGACATTACACCACCACCAATGGAGAAGTCCATTACATTCGATTATACCACAGTGTGTTAGTCTCTGTGTACAATGTTCTCCTGGTTCTGCTCCTCTCGCTCTGCATCACTTCCTGGAGGTTGTTCCAGTCTCCATGGAACTTCTCCACTTTATTATTCCTTTTAGCACAATAGTATTCCATCACCAACATATACCACAGTTTGTTCAGCCATTCCCCAATTGATGGGCATCCCCTCGTTTTCCAGTTTTGGGCCACCACAAAGAGCGCAGCTATGAATATTTTTGTACAAGTCTTTGTGTCCATTATCTCTTTGGGGTACAGACCCAGCAGTGCTATGGCTGGGTCAAAGGGTAGATATTCTTTTGTCGCCCTTTGGGCATAGTTCCAAATTGCCCTCCAGAATGGTTGGATCATTTCACAGCTCCACCAGCAATGAATTAATGTCCCTATTTTGCCACATCCCCTCCAGCATTCATTACTTTCCTTTGCTGTTATGTTAGCCAATCTGCTAGGTGTGAGGTGATACCTCAGAGTTGTTTTGATTTGCATCTCTCTGATTATAAGAGATGTAGAACACTTCTTCATGTGCTTGTTAATAGTTTTGATTTCTTTATCTGAGAACTGCCTATCCATTTCCCTTGCCCATTTATCAATTGGAGAATGGCTTGATTTTTTGTACAATTGATTTAGCTCATTATAAATATGAGTAATTAAACCTTTGTCAGAGGTTTCTATGAAGATTTTTTCCCAATTTGTTGTTTCCCTTCTGATTTTAGTTATATTGGTTTTGTTTGTACAAAAGCTTTTTAGTTTGATGTAGTCAAAATTATTTATTTTACATTTTGTGATTCTTTCTATATCTTGCTTGGTTTTAAAGCCTTTCCCCTCCCAAAGGTCTGACATGTATACTATTCTGTGTTTACCCAATTTACTTATGGTTTCCTTCTTTATGTTTAAGTCACTCACCCATTTTGAATTTATCTTGGTGTAGGGTGTGAGGTGTTGATCTATTCCTAGTCTCTCCCACACTGTCTTCCAATTTTCCCAGCAGTTTTTATCGAATAGTGGATTTTTGTCCCAAAAGCTGGGATCTTTGGGTTTATCGTATACTGTCTTGCTGAGGTCGCTTTCCCCCAGTCTATTCCACTGATCTTCCTTTCTGTTTCTTAGCCAGTACCAAATTGTTTTGATGACTGCTGCTTTGTAATATAGTTTTAGGTCAGGGACTGCAAGGCCCCCATCATGTGTGTTTTTTTTCATTATTTCCCTGGATATCCTTGATCTTTTGTTCTTCCAAATGAACTTTGTTATGGTTTTTTCTAAATCAGTGAAGAAGTATTTTGGTAGTTCAATGGGTATGGCACTAAATAGATAAATAAGTTTGGGTAGGATGGTCATTTTTATTATATTGGCTCGTCCTATCCATGAGCAGTTAATGTTTTTCCATTTGTTCAAGTCTAGTTTTAGTTGTGTGGCGAGTGTTTTGTAGTTGTGTTCATATAGTTCCTGTGTTTGTCTTGGGAGATAGATTCCTAGGTATTTTATTTTGTCTAAGGTGATTTTGAATGGGATTTCTCTTTCTAGTTCTTGCTGCTGAGCTGTGTTGGAGATATATAGAAAAGCTGATGATTTATGTGGGTTTATTTTGTATCCTGCAACTTTGCTAAAGTTGTTGATTATTTCAATTAGCTTTTTGGTTGAATCTCTAGGATTCTTTAAGTAGACCATCATGTCATCCGCAAAGAGTGATAACTTGGTCTCCTCCTTGCCTATTTTGATGCCTTCAATTCCTTTATCTTCTCTAATTGCTACTGCTAGTGTTTCTAGTACAATGTCAAATAGTAGAGGTGATAATGGGCATCCTTGTTTCACTCCTGATCTTATTGGGAATGCATCTAGTTTATCCCCATTGCAGATGATATTAGCTGTTGGTTTTAGATATATACTGTTTATTATTTTTAGGAATGACCCTTCTATTCCTATGCTTTCTAGTGTTTTTAATAGGAATGGGTGTTGTATTTTATCAAAGGCTTTTTCTGCATCTATTGAGATAATCATGTGGTTCTTGCTAGTTTGCTTGTTGATGTGGTCAATTATGTGGATGGTTTTCCTAATGTTGAACCAGCCCTGCATCCCTGGTATGAATCCTACTTGATCATGGTGAATGATCCTTCTGATCACTTGCTGGAGTCTTTTTGCTAGTATCCTATTTAAGATTTTTGCATCTATATTCATTAGGGAGATTGGCCTATAGTTTTCTTTCTCTGTTTTTGACCTGCCTGGTTTTGGAATCAGTACCATGTTTGTGTCGTAAAAGGAGTTTGGTAGAACTCCCTCTTTGCTTATTATGTCAAATAGTTTGTGTAGTATTGGGATTAACTGTTCTCTGAATGTTTGATAGAATTCACAGGTGAATCCATCAGGCCCTGGGGATTTTTTCTTAGGAAGTTCTTTGATGGCTTGTTGGATTTCAATTTCTGATATGGGATTATTTAGGAATTCTATTTCCTCTTCTGTTAGTCTAGGCAGTTTGTATTTTTGTATATATTCATCCATTTCTCCTAAATTGGTGTATTTATTGCCATATAATTGGGCAAAGTAATTTCTAATGATTGCCTTAATTTCCTCTTCATCAGAGGTGCTGTCCCCCTTTTCATCTTTAATGCTGTGAATTTGCTTTTCTTCCTTCCTTTTTTTAATTAGATTGACCAGTACCTTGTCTATTTTGTTTGTTTTTTCAAAGTACCAGCTTCTTGTCTCATTTATTAAATCAATAGTTCTATCACTTTCGATTTTATTAATTTCTCCCTTAATTTTTAGGATTTCTAATTTGGTTTTCTGCTGGGGGTTTTTAATTTGATCGCTTTCCAGTTTTTTCATTTGCATTTCCAATTGATTGATCTCTGCTCTCCCTTGTTTGTTAATATAAGCATTCAGGGATATGAATTTACCTCTGATTACTGCTTTGGCTGCATCCCAAAAGGTTTGAAAGGATGTTTCGCCATTGTCATTTTCCTCGATGAAATTATTAATTGTTTCTATGATTTCTTCTTTAACTAAACGGTTTTGGAGTATCATATTGTTTAATTTCCAATTGGTTTTAGATTTGGTTTTCCATGTACCATTACTAATCATTATTTTTATTGCCTTGTGATCTGAGAAGGCTGCATTCATTATTTCTGCTTTTCTGCATTTGTGTGCTATGTTTCTGTGACCTAATGTATGGTCAATTTTTGTGAATGTGCCATGTGGTGCTGAGAAGAAGGTGTATTCCTCTTTATCCCTATTTATTTTTCTCCATATGTCTATTAATTCTAATTTTTCTAAGATTTCATTCACTTCTTTTACCTCTTTCTTATTTATTTTTTGATTTGATTTATCTAAATTTGATAATGGTTGGTTTAAGTCTCCCACTAGTATGGTTTTATTGTCTATTTCTTCCTTCAATTCTCCTAGTTTCTCCATTAGAAATTTGGGTGCTATATTATTTGGTGCATACATATTGATTAATGATATTTCCTCATTGTCTATAGTCCCTTTTAACAAAATATAATTACCTTCCCTATCCCTTTTGATCAGGTCTATTTTTGCATTGGCTTTATCAGATATCATGATTACCACTCCTGCCTTCTTTCTATCAGTTGAAGCCCAGAAGGTCTTACTCCATCCTTTAATTCTGACCTTGTGGGTGTCAACCCGCCTCATGTGTGTTTCTTGAAGACAACATATGGTAGGGTTTTGGATTCTAATCCATTCTGCTATTCGTCTACGTTTTATGGGTGAGTTCATCCCATTCACGTTCAAAGTTATGATTGTCATTTGTGGACTCCCTGGCATTTTGATTGCCTTCCCTAATTCTAACCTTTTCTTCTTCGGCTCTACCTTTTAGTCCAGTGATTTACTTTGAAACAGTCCCCTTGTCCCCTCCCTTGATGTTTCCCTTTTTAGTCCCTCCCTTTTTGTTCCCTCCCCCTCCCCCCTCTCTTACCCTCCCTTTTTGTTCTCCCTCTCCCCCTCCCCCCCTTGGTTTTCCCTTCTCCTTACCCTTGTTGGGTAAGATAGAATTCAAGATCCCAATGGATCTGGATGTTTTTCCCTCTCAGAGTTGATTTCCCTGAGATTGAGGTTTAAGTACCCCCCCCCCCCCTCTCTTCCTCTCCTTCTTATAGGAGTTTTCTTCCCCTCCCCTTCCCATATGAATCTTTGTGTGAGATTGATTATTCTATTTGGTCTTTCTTTACCCCCTATTTATACATTACATTTTCCCCACATATTAGTATACATAGGTTGATATAAATGTAGTCCTTATAGAAGAGAGTTTGAGTAAAAGAAGAAGATAACATTTTCCCCTTTCCTTAATATTTACCTTTTCAGGTATTCCTTGCTCTTTGATTTTCGGTATCAAACTTTCCACAGAGCTCTGGTCTTTTCTTTGCAAAAAGTTGGAAGTCTTCTATTTTGTTGAATGCCCATACTTTCCCTTGGAAGTATATAGTCAGTTTTGCTGGGTAGCTGATTCTTGGTTGGAGACCCAGCTCTCTTGCCTTTCTGAAGATCATGTTCCATGCCTTAAGATCATTCAGAGTAGAACTTGCAAGGTCTTGTGTGACCCTGATTGGCATTCCTTTATATCTAAATTGTCTTTTTCTGGCTTCCTGTAGGATTTTTTCTTTTGTTTGATAGCTTTGGAATTTGGCAATTACATTCCTGGGAGTTGTCTTTTGGGGGTTTAGTGTAGAAGGTGTTCTGTGAGCTCTGTCAGTGGCTGTATTGCCCCCTTGTTCTAGAATCTCTGGGCAATTTTCTTTGATTATATCTTGTATCACCATGTCCAGTTTGGTGTTTATTTCTGGCTTTTCTGGGAGTCCAATTATTCTTAAATTATCCCTTCTCCCCCTATTTTCCAGATCTATCACCTTGTCGGTGAGATATTTTATGTTCTCTTCTAATTTCTTGGTATTTTGGCTTTGCTTTATTAATTCTTGCTCTTTTACACGATCGTTGTCTTCCAGCTGCCTGATTCTGGCCTTTAAAGCCTGGTTTTCCTTTTCAGTTTCATCATACCGGTTTTGTAGATGCGTGAATTTCTTTTGCATTATTTCCAACTTTTCCTCCCAGAAGGCTTCCATCTTTTTGGTCATTTCTGTTTCAAATTCTTCATAGGTTTGTGGAGAGTTTCCATTTCCTTTGGAAGGTTTTGGAGCATTTTCTTTTATATTATCTTCTATCTGCTCTGTATTTTGTATTTTGGCTCCATGTAAAACTTCTTTCAAAGAAAGTGCTACAAATGCTTTGGGACCTTGTTCTCTTGGCCTCAGTTATCCTTGGGAGGCTGGTGGCAAGAACAACAGCATGATGGAGAGCTACAAGAAGCAGTACAATTTAAGAATTAATAGTATGACTCTTGAGAGTAAAGTTAAATTTTCCCAAGGACACTGCAATTGAAGAAATGGCAGAAGTTGGAGCAACAGAATACAATTATAATCTTCTTAATCAAAGAAAACAGCAAAAACAGATAAATTAGGCAGATTAGAATACATAAAAGAATACATGAGAATTAACATGGTTTTTAGCTAGGACAAAGATGACCTCTTTTTAAACCAGGAGAAAGAAAATGATCTCACCAATGGGAATCTGCTCTTAGCAGAGAATAGCTAAGAAGCCAGTGTGGCTGGCTTCCCTGTCTATTATAACTCTGGGTCTTCAGTCCACAGGTGTCAAACTCATGGCAAAATCCTGAAAAAAAAAACAAAACCAAAGTTTAGCTCAAACCAGATTAAAATATTTCTGGAAAATGTTTTAAGAAAAATATAACATAACATTTGTTGTTTGGTCATATTTCAGTCATGTCTAACTCTTTTTGACCCCATTTGCTGTTTTCTTAGCAAAGATTCTAGAATGATTTGCCATTTCCTTCCTCTGTTCAATTTATAGGTGAGGAACTGAGACAACTAGGACTGTGACTTGCCAAAAGTCACACAACTAGTATCTGAGGCTGGATTTGAACTTGGGTTTTCTTGACTTCAGCTTTAGTGCATTATTCACTTTGCGGCATAGCTGCCCATAACAGAATATACATAGTCTTAATTTGTGTTATTCCAAGATGACAAAGTAGATAGAATGCGCAGGTTTATCTTCTTGAGTTCAAATCTGGCTTCAGACATTTCCTAGTTGTGTGAGTCTGAGCAAATCATTTAACCCTGTTTGCCTCAGTTTTCTTCAAATGAGCTGGAGAAGGAAAAGCCCAAATGTGGTCATTAAAGTGTTGGACATGGGGGGCAGCTGGTTGGCTCAGTGGATTGAGAACCAGGCCTAGAGACGGGAGGTCTTGGGTTCAAATTTGACCTCAGACACTTCCCAGCTGTGTGATCCTGGGCAAGTCACTTGACCCCCATTGCCTAGCCCTTACCACTCTTCTGCCTTGGAGCCAATACACAGTATTGACTCCAAGACGGAAGGTAAGGGTTTAAAAAAAAAAGTGTTGGACATGACTGAAAACAAGTGAATAACAACAAAATGTCAATATGCAGAATTCATTTCTATTTGAATTTGACATCACTGATCTAGTCTACTCCTTGCCCTTCCAATCCCTACCCACATCCCTTTTCTCTTTACACCATTTTTCCAAATTCTCTCTTGAAATTCATGTCCAACAAACTGAAGTAAGTTCATTCTCCATTCTTGCTGTATTCAACAGTCTCAAATGCAAGTCTCTCAGCTAAATCAGAAGTCACATCTATTTAATGCAGACTCTTTAGGGCACTGACCATTGAATGGATCAAAGTATTACATAAATAATTTATAGCTTAAAATTCATATATTAAGAATATGTTATTAAAAAGAAAATCCAAGAGACAGCGAGGTAACCCTGAATAGATACCCAAGCCTAGAGGAGGAAAGACCTGGGTTCAAATTTGGATTTAGACAATTCCTAGCTGTGTGACCGTGGGCAAGTCACTCAATTCCAGTTCTCTAGACTTTATCACTCTTCTGCCTTTTAACCAATGCACAGTATTGATTTTGAGACAGAAAGTAAGGATTAAAAATATTTGCTGATAGGGGTGTGTGAACAAAAAAAGTTCAGAAAAATCAATGATCCAATTTACAAAGAGTACATGTCTTGCTTACAAAGGCGTCATGCAAAATTTTGTGAAATATCTCCTGAAAAAATAGATATACTTCATATGTTTTAAATAATTTTAATGTTTTTTACATTCCTTTCATTTCTAACTATATACTTCAGAGTTAGAAGGAATCTCCAATCCTACTTTTGCCAAGCCTTCTTTCCCAGAACTGCCCTCACCTGAATTATCAAGCAATGCAGAAATATTCTAGGACATTAAAGCAGGTCTTTCTAATGAGATGAGATACCCATGAGCCTCATGCTATTTTTCAGTTTAATTAGATTCTTATCCTATGAAAATACCAATGATATGCGATTATCATATATTGATAGCTTTATAGATATATCCCGAAAGAAGCATTACTGTACTCAAAAGAGAAGGGATCCAAAAACATTTTCCTGTTAGCCTCTTGGAAACTGAGACAATAATGTGGCAAGAAATAGATCAATATATTTAAGGAGATAAATATCTAGCTGGCAGCTGTTTGGTATCAACCACAATTTCACATTTTCCTTACAACATATTTTGAAAACCTTTTTGTGTCTAAGTGAACAAACAGACTCACACATGCACAATCTTTAACATAATTTAGATTTTAGTGGATTGCCCTACCCAAATCCCTATTGTCCCCTGAAAAGTAGATTTGAAATGGAAATTGACCTTCTTTAAAAATATATTTTGTAAGGAGAAGTTAGATGGTTTAGTGGATAGAAAACTAGTCCTAGAGATGGGAGGTTCTGAGTCTGACCTCAGACATCTCCTAGTTGTGTGACCCTGGGGAAGTCCCTTAACCTTATTGCCTACCTTACCATTCTTCTGCCTTGGAACCATACATAGTACTGATTCAAAGATAGATTCTAAGATACACACATATATATACAATTGCTTTTTCTTTTCATACCATAATAAATTTCCCTTACCTCTGTCCCCCTCCACTAGACTCTTCCTTGTAACTACAATAAAAACTTTCCATTTGAGAATGGTTCACTGACTTAGCAAGTTAGTTGACATTTATGTATTGTATTAGTGTTCAAAATATATATAATGCTTTACATATATTATTTGACTTGATCCTGGGAGGTAGTTGCTGCTACTATCCTCATTTGACAAATGAGGAAACTATGGCAGATAGAAGTTTGATGATTTGCCCAGATTCACATAGCTACAAAGTTCCCGAAGCAGGATTTGACCTCTGTTCTCTATCCATAGTACCTCACTTCTGGAATGAGCCATGTTCTGCACTCAAATCCTGACCCGTCTACTGAGAGGAGAAAAGTATGTTTCCTTTTAAGTTTTTCAGAATCAAGATTATTCATTACAATTCATCGTGATTCAACTGTTCCATTTTTTTTTTCCTCTGTCACTTCATACAAATTCATTCACATCTTCTGAATTTCCTGTGGTTATTTCTTTCTTGCATGTATTTGCATTTTTTATTTTTCATTCTAAACTTACACATGTAAAAATTTTACATATATTTCCATAACAGAACATAAAAGAATTGTATGTGAAACCAAGAACAGCAGTTTAATACTGCTTGTTTTTTTAAAAGGTATTTAATAAATATTACGTTCAACATTGCCCTGTTTGTCTATATTTCCTTCCGAACTTTTTTAAAACCAAGTTTCAGTGGCCTTCTTTTATGGGTATCATTCTTCCCAAATTCAGCTTCCTTGTCCCTCTTCCCCATTTAGAAATACAGGGGAAAAAAAAGTCCTTTTAACAAATAATTATAATGAAGCAGAATGAATCCACTCAATGAGCATATCTAAAACCCTGTGTTGTTGTTGTTTTTTTTTTCTGCACCTTGAGTCCATCATCTCTCTATCAGGAAATGGGTAACATGCTTCATATAGGTCTTCTGGAGACCTATATTGCTTTGATAAGAGTTTTTGTCTTTCAAAGTTGTTTTTTCTTTATATAATTGTTGTCTTTGTATATAAATTGTTCACTCGTTTCTGTTATTTCACTCTGCATCAGTACACAATTGCCATGATTTTCTGAAATCATTTAGCACAATGCCTGATACAAGGTAGGTGCTTAAAAATGATTATTGACTGATTCTTTCATCATTTCTTTTTAAAAACCTTACCTTCTCTCTTAGAATTGATACTAGGTATCATTTTCAAGGCAGAAGATGGGTATGGGTAAGGCAATTGGGATCAAATGACTTATTCAGGATCACACAGCTAGGAAATGTTTGAGACCAGATCTGAACTCAGGATTTTCCATCTCTAGGCCTGATTGAGTCACCTTACTGCCCCCCTTTTATCATTTCTTATGGAGGAATAACATTTTATTACATTCATAGACCACAAATTGTTCTCCCATTCTCCATTTGGAAACTTTCTAGTTTCTAGCATTTAACATTTTCTTTCTTTTCCATTCCCTGTTTCAGCATCAAGAAATTTGTTTTCTCTCTCTAGTAGTGTATTTCTTCTTAATACCTCTTCTCCTATATTTTTCCATTTCCATTATTTTTGATAGATTTCCTTTTTGTGGTTTTTTTCCCAATAAATGAAAATCTTCCTTCTGTCCTACTTCCTTTCCTCTGATGGAAATGATGGAAAAAGAAAGGGAAAAACACCTTGTAACAAATATTCATGCCCAACAAAATAAATTCCTTCAATGGTCATGTCTCTCTCTCACACAAACACACATGTTTATATATGTACATACATATATAAACATATATACCTCTCTTTGTCATGAGGTCAGTATCATATTTTCAACATCAGTACTCTGGAATCATGGTTGGTTATTGCATTGATCAGACTTTTACATCTTTTAAAGTTGTTTGTCTTTATAATGTCATTATTGTAAAAATAGTTCTTCTGGTCCTATCCACTTGACTCTTCCCCAATTTATAAGATCTTCCCAAGGTTTTCTGAAATCTTTTCCATCATCATTTCTTACAGCCCAATGTTATTCTCTGATATTCACATGTTATGTGTTTAGCCATTCCTCAATTGATAGGCATTCTTTTAATTTTCAGTTCTTTGCTACTACAGAAAAGAAATTCTGTACATATTTTTTACATGTGAGTCTTCCTCTTTTTCTTATCTCTTTGTGTTATAGACCTGGTAGTGGTATTTCTAGGTCAGAATATGAACAGTTTATTAACTGTTTGGTTATACAGCAGTTCCAAATTGCTTTCTAGTGTGGAAAGTTAATATTCATTTATATTTTTTGGTCCCCCAAACAATCTTTTGATTTTAAAGTTTAAAAATTGTTTGATCTTAGATTGAAGCTATAAACTGAATTCTTCCCCTCAGGCTGAGGCACAGTAGGGACTAGTTCTTTGTTTATCTGTAAACAAGAAGTCCCTTGTGTAGTGAAGTAATTAAATGTGAAAATTAAATTTTCTCCCTGTGGAGAAAAGTGCACACATGCTATGCAGTCATTTTAAAGGCTAGTTACCCTTAGAGGTCTGGAAAACCCCCTCTTATCCTGATTGAGTCTGAATCATCCAACCAGCTAAACTTGGGTAAGGGGCATCACAGAGAGCATAAACTGATGGAGGGGACAGGAAGTCAGCCTTTTTTTTTTTTTCCTGGAACCATGGACTTAAGTGGCATGGCACTTGATTTAGCTTTGGGCTTGCTCAGTTGCTCATGTAGGAAGAATCTAGAAGTGTTGGCTGGGCATTGGCCCAAGGTTCTTGTACTCCCAGCTAGTCAGCCAAGCAGCTTGTATTTTCTTCTCTCTTTCTCTGGTCTGCTTTTTCCTAGCTAATACATAATTGTAAAATTAAGATACGTTCTTGAGAGAATTTGAATTGTAATACCAGATTGTCTGAAGCAGTTTATAGTTCAATCAACAGTGCCATTAATGTACTAGTTTTCCCTAGTTCCTTCAGCATTTATCATTTTTCCTTTTTAAGTCAACTTTGTGAATCTGAGGGGTGTGAGGTATAACCTCAGTTTCTTTGATTTTCATTTAGCTTGGTGTGTTTTTACATTTAACTTTGTGTATGTGTTTCACTCTCCTTTGTCCATTTTAGAAAAGAGTGAAGTTCACTTGATGCACACTCTCCCCACTCTTCCTTCCCTATTATATACCCTTCTCACATACCCCAATTATGGAAAATAGCAAGTTTTTCCCCATTCTTCTTAAACTTTTATATTCCTTTTTATCCTATCTTCTCTTACTTTTTCAGACTCTTAGAAGACAACCAAGTTATCCCAAGACTTTTGTTTTTCTTACTTAACTTCATCAGTACCATTTGAAGACATTAAGATACTCAGTGGACACTTGCTTCTTCTCTCCCTATTAGCATGTTAGCACTGCATTATAAAACAGTCTTTTCCAATTACTCAAATAAATTTACCTTTCTAGGTTTCCCTTAACTCTGTATGTTTGAATTTTAAAGTTCCTATTCAGATCTGAACCCTTTTAAGGAAATGCCTGAAGTTCCTCTATTTTATAAAAGATACATCTCTCCCCTTAATTATGATACTCAGTTTTGCAGGGCTTTTCTTGGTTTTAGGTGCATCTTTCTTGCCTTTTGAAACTGTGTATCTATATTGGCTTAAAGCTAATTTCTGTGAAAGTACTTCCCAATTTTCCCAATAGTTCCTGTCAAATAGAGTCCTTACCCTAAGCAGTCTGTGTTCTTAGATTTATTGAACATTGTGCTGCTGTATTTGCCAGCTTCTGGTTCTTGCTCATCTTGTCCATTACACTAATCTATTTCTCTTTTCCTTTTTAAACTTCAAATAGTTTTGAAGTTTTAAAAATATAATATAGCTTTAGATCTGGAATTTCATTTCTCCTTTTTTCATTATTACTTTACCTTTGAGATTTTTTGTCTTTTTGGTCTTCTAGATCAAGGATGCATGAACTTGTTTTTAAAAATATTTTTATAATTGTTTCAAAATAATTGATTTATTTTGAAAATCTTTTATTTTTATTTTATGTATTAAAAGCATTTTCTGAGAAGAGATCTATCAATTTTTATGACTGACATATCCATAATAAGACCCAGGTTAAGAGTCCACTCTCTAGAAGAACTTTGTATTATTTTCTATAGTTCTATAAAATAATCCTTTTGTATGACTGATAAAGCACTAGAGAGGTAGATGAACTTAGGTAGTATATTTACATGTATCTGTGACTATATCAATATGAATATTCTCTACAATGAAACAAATATCAACTCAGGTATACCTTTTGTGACTCTTACCCATCATCTCCCTTAAGCTTGCATAATAGATCCACCCAACATAGTGGTGGCTTTCTTTGCTTACTCTTAATATTTTGATGCTATCAGTGGGACACATGGGCCACTTATAGCTATCTCTCACTTTTTCATTGTGACAGCTCTGTCTTCTTTGATTACACATTTCCCTGAAGACATCTTTACTCTGATTCTCTTTCAAGTTCTTTATGCCTCATATAGCACATCCTACTCAAACCCAGCATGTGCCTTTCCTTTACACCTTGAATGACACTCATTTGCATTCTTTGGAGAATGTAGTGTTCCTTTATTCATATTTATATAGTTATAACAGAGGAATATCAGAATTAAAAAATGATTCTTTCTTGAAGAGTTGTGGGATCATTAAAGAAGTTTTTCTGTTTCCCAGTGGCACTTTAATCAACTATCTTCCTGTTGGACTCTGGGACCAACTCATCTATTTATATCGTCTATTTATCTTTATCCATATCTATATCTGGCTAATCTCTTTTTATAGTGATATCTATATCGATAGATGAGCTCTATCAGTTCTACCACTATCTGTATATCACAATCTGAACATTATACATTCTTCATCTACTTTGTCTTTCCTGTGTAAATGTTTAGACCAAACTCTTATGAGTCATTTCAGATACTTCTAGGAAACTATACGGTAATGTTTTGGGGCTTGATGTATCCAGCACAATCTTGCTGGCAAACAGGAACACCTGGAAGAAGAACTTGCCATTGACAGGAAATTTATCTTCAATTTAGGCACCATTTTGGGTCTCCTCCATGATAGTCACAAACACTTTTGGTTAGTATGAGTCTCCCTGATTTATGCTTCATCTGATATTTATGATAATAGAATTTATCAAACAAGATTATCTCTGTTGTTGTATCTTAAATATTTTTGGTGTCTGGAGAGGAGACATCTTGTTAGAAAAGAAACCTTAAGGAAGGATTTATTCCATTAGATCTAATTCTTTTAAAAATAATTAACAAGCAACAAATATAGTGGGATCTTATAGTCTCCACTTTTTTGGTCAAATATGTAATGTTAAAGACATAATGTACTATGGATTATTACTTGTGAAGTCCTGCCTGTTGCTTACTAATACTCTCTTCAAGTATGCCCTTGAAGCATATGAAAATGATTCTTACAAAGTGTTATATAGATAAAAAAGTAGACATAGTAGTTATTAATATTCTTAGATACATTCACTACCTCATCATGTTCTGACCATATTCCATTCTAGATCTCTATTATAATTTCCTACCTCTGAACCATCTGACCATGACCTAGCCTGATTTTCCCTAATGTTTCTCAGGTTGGATTCCTGCCTACCCAATCAAGCCCTAACCCTGATATGTCTTATCAGATATGTAGTCTGGGTATTTGCCTTCTTCATTCAATTCTCTTCTTCAGGGAAGTTCCTGCCAAATAATTAGTCCAAAGCCCCAGTATAATATCAGTTTTTTTAAACCCTTACTTTTGGTCTTAAGATGAATACTAAATATTAGTTCTAAGATAACAAGAATGGTAAGGCTTAGGCAATTGGGATTGTGACTTACCCAGGATCACACAGCTAGGAAGTATTTGAGGCTAGATTTCTACCTAGGACCTCCAGTCTGTTTTTGGTTCTCAATCCACTAAGCTACCTTTCTGCCCCCCAATATCAGTTTTAAAGGACCCAACCCAAGAAGTCGCTTGGATCTGTACTGTGTATAATTATACTAAATTACAAAGTTTAAATTCTTTTTGAGAGTAATTTTAGGTTAAGAAACATGATATCTCTCCAAATCCAGAAAGTGAACTGTTTGGAGAAGGCACTATGAAGATGCCTACACAGACAACATGCTGCACCAGAAGATCCAGAGTGAATTTAGGGATGTGGTGATTTGAACTGTGTGGGATTGAATGCATTTGTTTTGTATGCTTATGCCAAAGGGGACTGACACCTAACTGTTTTTTTGTAAATGCATCTAGCAATCATTGGTTTTGTTCTCTTTCCTCTTATCCTAAAATTATTTTAATTTCAAAGTTGGTATGTTTACAAGATCCACTGCAGAGACTAGTCTTCCACAGGTCTTCAGGGGAAGTGTATAATAGAAAATCTGTTACCCTAAAAAAGGAGTACATATCCCGAGAGCCCACTGACTTCTTGTCATTAAGTACTTCCTTTGGACAGAGGATAAAGTCAGTAGGCATTGAGGCTCTGGCTCTCTCTTTGTCATGATGCAGCAATCATGGTGGTATGGTAAGGTGGGGATTTTGAAATGGCTAATCAGCCATTGGCACGTAGTTTTTATTTTGTATCTTCTTTATTCCTTGATTTCTAATGATCATTTAATAAACTTTCTAAAATATAATATTTTTATTATTGAGATATAATTTTAATGTTTACAACTGGTTGCCCATTCCATCTCCCAGTGGATTAGAGATCTTGAATCCTGGAATATTCAAGCCTTTTATTTACAGAAATTAAATTCTATTCTGTCTTTGATAGAAGATTAGTAGAGAAGACATAAGATACAAGGAGACTTCTAAAGTTCTCACAAAGAGAGGAGAGAAGCTGTAGGTGGTGAAAAGTGACTAATACTTGGATGCTATTTTAAGAAAGTTTCATATATCAGTTCTGTTCAGTTTTTGTTTGCCTTGCTTTGTTTTAATTCCACTCACTCAGATTTTCACATTGGCCAGGATTATACTTCAGCCCCAACCTTAGCAGACAACAGAGCATACATATTGACTTCCTCTGGTCAGGAATTGGATTGCCATGCTGGCAAATTAAAACATATGACTCAATGGTGCCTATCTATGAGGTAAGTCTTCCTGGGATTGGGGTCCCCTAGACATTTAATTCACAGAATCCTTCTTCAGACACTTGCTAGATGAGTAACCCTAGAAAGGTCACTTAATAGCTCTTAGGAGCTGGACTCCCATGACAGCCTCCAAAATCACTTCCATCTCTAAATCTATACTTTTATGATTCAGCAGTGAGAGGGAGAGGTATCAGGCTGTCAAAGTTTCATGTGACTAGTACGTTAAGAAAACTTGTAAATGAAATATATGGGGAAGAACATAATTATAGCTATGCATATAAGAACAGCTCACATTTCTTTAAATAATATTTTTAAAAAGTCCTTAGTGCTATTGTTGACACATAGTAGGTGCTTTATAAATGTTGGTTATTCTTCTTCACTGTCATCAGGTTTGCATGGCTCTTTCCTCAAAACAATTCTATGAGCTTGGTAGTATGAGTATGCCTCTTCCCATTTGACAGATAAGGAAACTGAAAGTCAGAGAGGAAAAAATGACTTGCATACTGGTCACATGAAGTATAAGTGTCAGAACCAGTATTTGAACATAGGTCTTCTGGCCAAATGCAATGTTCTATTCTCTATATGACACTGCTTCTCCAAATATGTTGTATATATAAACTGGAAGGTATGGGATCTCATCTCAAGGCTATCACAAAAAAGAAGCTATGCTTTCCTCTTAGGAAGTCTCTTTTGCCCTTTGGAACCTTTCAGATAGGACTGCTTTGCTCTTCAGGCCAGAGGCAGGAGTACAAATGTTAGCAAACACCAGCTATAACCTACCATTAATGAAGTTAATTATATGGACACCTCCAGAAACTTCAGTTTTGATGAACAATGAATTCCTCCCCCACTTCTCCTATCTCTTAGTTTGTTTTGTGTAGGAAGTAGAACACAGGGCTGACATCACCCTTGGAGGGCTTTACATCTGTTCTGGAGCATCTTATTATTACTAGGTGATAATAGTAATACAGAATAAAGACTAGTCTGTTTACTATTTGAGTAAACCCTGTAACATTTATTTTTGTAATAAGTTATACTTTGCTGCATCCTGATGACGTAGGCTGTTCTCCTTTGAAAGATAAGAAATAGGAGATGCAGAAAAAGAAGCTAATTTCATCTCCCCCAATGTCTTAGGACCAAAGGATGTAGAATTGGAATAGTCTTTAAGGCTGCCTAGCCCAACCCCTTCATTTGACTTGTGAGAAAGCTGAGGGATTTCTAACCTTGAGATGACTAGAATATAAAAGGTTCAAGGTTCCATTCCAGAAACAGTAGCCAACTGATCAGCCCTGCTATCATGGAAGTATGGTTTCCTATACTGGGAAGGCTATAATATCACTGTACTCTTCCCTAGTCAGATTATAGGAACTGGACCTGTTAATTCATTGACATAAGAAACTACTGAATGAGGAAAATTCCTCTATTGATGCAGGTTAGCACCATGTTTGAAATTCATAACCTTAGCTGCCTGGAAGTCTTTTTTATTGTTGTTTTTCAGACAATTAAAATCTTATTGAAAAATCAGATTTTCCCATCCAACATTTATAAGAAAAAAAAATAGAACTGGAAATATTCACAGAACATGACCTTAAAAACCCTTAACTTCTGTCTTAGAATCAACACCATGTATTGGTTTGAAGGCAAAAGAGTGGTAAGGGCTAGGCTTTAAGTGACTTGCCCAAGGCCACACAGCTACGAAATGGCTGAGTTGAATTTGAACCCAGGACCTTTCATCTCAATCCACCGAGCCACCTAGCTGATCCCAAACTGGGTTTTTAAATGGTAAATCAACACTGTAGGAAGAAAAGTCAAATTAATCTTAGCTGCCTGAAGCATTGAGGGATTGAGTGACTTTTTCAGAGTGATACAGCCATCCTGCTGCAGAAGTGGGACTTGACTCCAAGTCCTCGCCACTCAGAAACTAGCTTTTTAGCCTCTCTGTCCTGATGCCTCTCTTGTGGCTTGGTCAGACCACATCTAAGTAATTCTTTCCAGGTCTGGCCATCACATATTAGAGAGGCCATTGAGAAGTGTATGATGAGGGCAACCAGGAAGATGAGAAGACTCAAAACCATGCAAAGTGAATATCAATGAAAGGATCAGAGAATGTTTATTCCAGTGTTAAGATTAAAAAATAGTTTCTTTGCTAAAAGTATTATATTTTATGAGGTTTATTAAAGATTAAGAAATAAAGAAAATACAAAATAAGAAAGCATGTGCCTAGGAGGGCCAAAAGGCCCATTCAATTTCACTTACTCTACATCTTGAGAGACACATGTGCTTGGAAGCGGAATCAGGGAGAGAGAGACTGGAAGTAGGCAGAGAGTCAGCCTAAATACAATTTCTGTTCTCGGCCCAGGCGAGGACCTCACCTGGGATTATGGGGAACTCTGGGAGCTACCAAGGACTTCTGGGAATTGAAGTCCAGGGTTCAAATCTCCATTTTTACACCAGAGAAGGGAATACATTGGAGAACTTCATGACATCTATAAAAATGTGAATGGCTGTCATAGGGAGGAAGAAGTCATGTGTCAAAACACGGGTTATCCTTGGGCTCAAATGAGAGAATGTGTGAAGTGCTTTGAAAACCTTAAAACACTATATTGTACAGGACACCTAAATGGCCCAGTGGACAGGGCACCAGAGCTGGAGTCAGGAGAACCTGGGGTCAAATCTAGCCTCAGACATTTTTTTTTAAACCCTTACCTGGCATCTTATAATTAAGACTAAATATTGGTTCCAAGGCAGAAGAGTAGTAAGGGCCAGGCAATTGGGATTAGGGGACTTGTCCAAGACCACATAGCTAGGAAATGTCTGATGTCAAATTTGAACTCAGGACCTCCCAACTCCAGGCCTGACTCTCTATCTACTGAGCCAAACAGCTGCCCCTTCAGACACTTTTTAGCTGTGTGACTCTGGGCAAGTCACTTAACCCCATTTGTCTAGCTCTTGCCCTTCTGTCTTAGAATTGTTACAAAGGCAGAAAGTAAGAGTTTTTCTTTAACACTATATATTATTATTTTTATTGTTAGTATTGTTGTTGTATAGGATAAACTTCCTAACAGTCAAACTATTCAAAAGTGGAATGTGCTAATAATTCATGTCCTTGTGATTAGAAAAATCTTAAAGTGGAGACTGGTTGACCTCTTTTCAGGGATGCTTTAAAGGGAGATTCCTGCTTTAGTCTGGATTTGCTAGTTGGGCTTTCAAGGTCCCTTACAGCTCCCAAAACTCATGTTTCTATGAATATCACTGCTCTGCAATAGGGATTTATTGACACTGGTTGCCATTGTGCAAATAGAAATTTGACAAACCTGAACTACATTGACCCAGCATCCTTTTAAGTTACGTGTTCACTATATGTGGGAACGTTTGGGAGATAAATTTTGCTGAAACCCACACCTGCAATGCTTTACCAGAGCAAAAGCCCCAAAGTCCCGCAGCGTGAATAAATGTAGTTCAGGTGTGTCAAATTTCTATTTGCACACCATATATTGTAATTATCTTAGGAAATGGGGATTTATTCCTTTATGCCCTTGATCTGATTTTAAAGGATATCTAAAAATAAAACTTGTTTAGTAGAGATTCTCTGACATGATATTTCTTTCCTTCTAAATTTAAGAAGTATTGGTCCATAGTTAAACCCCTTCAAGAGTCATTCAATTCTTGATGGCATTTCATTAGTGACTGGTCATCAAATTGTGGATGTACACTTCTATGACACTGTCTATATTATATAGAGCCAGGATGGTAGATAGAGAGCTAGCTTGAAAGTAAAAAAAAACCGAGTTCAAGACCCACACTCATCTTTTCTGTGTTCTCAGTAACTCTCTAAGAGAGAGGGTGGTGACCTGCATTGTAAAAGGAGCTTCTTCTTTCAGGAGTTCCATATACCAACACAATCACAGGCACAGTCCCTATCCCTGTACCGCAACATACAGTGGAGGCAAGATGGGAATGTGGACAAGCATGAGATTTGGAGTAAAATGTCAAGTCCTAGCATCATTATTTACTAGGTCTGGTGACTGTAGTTCCTCAATTTTCTCATCAATAAAACCAAGTTCAATTATTTTTCAGTTGTGTCCAACTCTTTGTGGCCCCATTTGGGGTTTTCTTGGCAGAGATACCGGAGGGTTTTGTTATTTCTGTCTCAAGCTCACTTTACAGATGAGGAAACTGAGGCAAATAGATTGAAATGACTTGTACTGGGTCACACAGACAGAAAGTATCTGAGGCCCTATTTGAATTTAGGAAAATGAGTGTTCCACTCTCCAGGCCCAATAGTCTATTCACTGCACCATTTAGGATAGGATGATAACATTTGCACTCCTGAATTCAGAGGGTTATCATGAAGAAAATCACTTTGGAAAGTGTAAAGTATTGAAATGAGGCATATTTTGTAAACCATAAAGCATTTTGCACACAAAAATGGATCTGGGAGGATCATCTTCAAACACTGACTGTTACTTAGATACACATTAGGGTTGGTACCCAGCAAGATTGTAAAAGAGAAAGAATTTCTCTTTCTGTTGCTTGTCCAAACTTCCTCTTTTAGGAATAGTATCTCATTTTCTCTGTGTTTGTTAAACAAAATTGAATTGATCCTCACCCAAGATAAGGTTTTAGCTAATAAAGGCTCATGCAGCTTTAGTTATAGAGGGAATGTGGAGGTTGCATAAAGAAGTCTGAATTCAGTCAGAGTACTTGTATTTAAATCTCTTCAACTTGACCTGTGCTTGCCTCAGTTTCCTCAACAGTAAAATGGGGATAATAAAAGCATCTATCTCCCAGGGTTGTTGTGAGGCTTGAATAAGCTAATATCTGTAGAAAATGACTAGCATAGACCTGGTACATAGTAGGTGCTTAATAACTGCTTGCTCCCCTCCTTCCTTCCCCATGTCCTTTTCCCCCTTGCAATCTACCCTTGGTCAATCCAGTTCAATAGCCATTTATTAGATAGCTATTTTATGTAGAGCTGTGGAATCTACAGAGTCTCAAGAAGAGATAATTCTTGATCTCATGGGGCTTATGGTCTAGGAAGGGAATATGACATATACACAAATAACTATCACATGCATATATAGACAATACACACATATATAACATATATGTGTGTATACATATACACACAGAGATAAGTGCACATTTATGCATGATATAAACATTACATGCATATACACACATACAAACAGAACAAAGGCATAACTGAGACATAACTAAAGTTTTATTGGGAGTAAACATTTATTATACACCTAAAATATGCCAGTCATTGGATTAAGCATGTATATCATCAAACTTTCTGCTCACAACAACCTGGGAAAGTAGATGCTATTATGATTCACATTTTTCATTTGAAGAAATGAAGTAGACACAGGTTAAGTGAATTAACCCAGGCTCACAATAAGTCATTTATTCTATCTATAAGTGAATAATAATAATTATTATTAGTTATATCTCACCAAATTCCTCTATTCATTGTTCCTAAACATGTTAGGCACATCCCTACTTTAGTAT
This sequence comes from Monodelphis domestica, assembly GCF_027887165.1. Classification (NCBI taxonomy): domain Eukaryota; kingdom Metazoa; phylum Chordata; class Mammalia; order Didelphimorphia; family Didelphidae; genus Monodelphis; species Monodelphis domestica. The sequence goes on along the minus strand of NC_077228.1, from coordinate 292,778,297 downwards.
CTTGGTTCAGAACTTCCCTCTGCCTTTGCCTAGGTTGTCCCCTATGCCAGAAATAGATCCTCTACTCACCTCAGTTATTTCAAATCACTGTTCATGAGTCATCTCCTTTTTGTTGTTGTTGTTCTATTGGTTCAGTTGTGCTCAACTCTTCTTGACTCCATTTGGAGTTTTCTTGGCAAAGATACTGAGGCACTTTGCCATTTCTTTCTCCATATCATTTTACAGATGAGGTAACTGAGGCAAGCAGGGTTAAATGACTTGCCCAGGGTTATATAGCTAGTAAGTATCTGGGGCTATATTTGAATTCATGAGCATAATAAGTCTTTTTGATTTCATCAAGAAGATGCATTACCTACTTGCCCTTTGTGAAATGAAGGAAATAATGGAAGGTTTCTCCTCCTTATTTTACATGTGCCACTTCCTACATCAGACCTTACCTAATATAGATTTTTATACTTTCACCCTTTCAAAATTATTTTGCATTTCTTTTCTTAAAGTTAAGAACCCTTACTTTCAATACTAAGAATCAATTCCAAGACAGAAGGTTAGGCAATAGGAGTCAAATTACTTGCCCAAGTTTACATAGCTAAGAAGTGATTGAGGCCATATTTGAATCTAAGACTTCCCACCTCCAGTCCTGCCTTTCCACTGAGCCACATAGCTGTCCCTTGTATTATTTTCTATTTACTTATTTGCCCATGTGCCTGTCTTGTCTCCTCAGTAAAGTGTATTCCCTTTAGGGCAGAGAATGTTTTGCCTTTGTATTCCCAGATATAGCCTTGCACTTAGTAGGAACATAATAAATGCTTGTTGAATTGAATTCCAATGTTAATGTGTTGTTCAATCTTTCTTTGTTGTAGAAAGAGTAGAAAGTGCCAAGTCCTTGAAATTATCTAGTTTAGAAGGAAGACACTAGAAATAGAGGTAAAGGTTGCCTTTCTCATAATTCGACCCTAATGGTGGACCTTTATGGGCTAGGCCATTGAGTATTGGCCAATGAAGTGAAAATTCACCCTCCTCCCCCCGCCCCCCAAGAATGATAGTACTAGGGCCTGGAGTTCTGAATATCCATCTTTCTGACTTCTTTCTAGGCTTAGATGTGGTCTTTCAGTTAATGTCACTAGGAGCACAGTATGCCTGTAGATAACATTGAGAACCAAAATGAATGAATAGGAATAGGAATGGTGAATAGAAAACACTGGCCATATCTAAGAGGTAATGTTTTGCTTGGAGGAACTATTGGGATAATGGAAAGACAGAAGTCCAAGGAATCTGTTTGATTGTTTTTGTTCAGTCTGTCTGTTCCCTTCAACAAAGTCAATAGATGAAACCACAGAGGAGCCGCCTGGCATCTTTACTGGAGGGAGCCCAATTGGGAAAAGCCTCTCTTTCACTCAGCAAGTTGGCAAAAACAATATGAAGAAGTTATGGTCTGTGGAATTGGCATCTTACTCTGCCATACCATTAAATTTAGTAGAAATGATGAAACTTTCCTAAATATTCTGTAGAGCAACATGAATCCCTAAGTGGGAACCATCTCTTTTCAGTTCAATTCATTTCCACACACATTTTAAAAGCACGTCTTATGCACAAGGTATTGTGCTAATTTCTAGAAAAATCAAAAACAAAATGAAATTTTTTCTGAGCTCAAGGAGCTTACATGCTGTGGGTAAATCTAAACCTGATGCTTGCTGTTGCAGAGATGATGTGATTCTTTCTACTCTCCACCTCTTTCTGGAAAGAATGGAATAAATCTTGGGCTTCATCTCTCTTTACCTTCCCCTCTTTTCTCACATTCTCACAACTGATGCTGAGTTTTAATCAGCCACACTCTATTCCAATATTTAGCTCACTTTTAGTGTATAGGAAATGTAAGGTTTTCACACTGACCAATTCCCTTCCTCTGCACATTTATAGAGTTGATATTAGATAAAAAGTTTTATTTATTAATGCCAGAACAATCACTCAGGGTCTTGTGTTAGGAAAATCCCTGATATTCTGAAAGAAGCTTGACAGTCTACCTTAATTTAAATGTTGTTATTTCTATCTAAGTCTTGATTTATTTATATTTGTTGCAAAATCAATTCACAGAGAACAAAGGTAAAGAATCAAGCAGAGTGTGTTATAATGCCTATTCTAGACAAACATGGCTGGGGTTAATGGGATTGAGGTGGGGAGGAATTAGGGGGAAAGTTGACCTTTTAAAAAGAGCTGCCTCCAGGGGGCAGCTGGGCAGCTGGGTAGCTCAGTGGATTGAGAACCAGGCCTAGAGACTGGAGGTCCTAGGTTCAAATCTGGCCTCAGACACCTCCTAGCTGTGTGACCCTGGGCAAGTCACTTGACCCCCATTGCCTAGCCCTTACCATTCTTCTGCCTTTGAGCCAATACACAGTATTGACTCCAAGATGGAAGGTAAGGGTTTAAAAAAAAAAAAAGCTGCCTCCAGTCTGGGAAGAGGCAATTAACCTTAGCGTCTTCAGTCCAAGTTCTCTGTTCCAAACTACTGGAAGGAGACTGATGACAACCCCTCAATTTCTACTGTCTCCTGTAGTTTTTTTATTTTATTTTTCCTCTTGCCTGTTGCCCCACATCAAAAATATTTTCCAGTTCTGCTCACTGTCTCCCTACTGCTCCTACTGCTCAAATCATGTAGTTTTCACTCCTTTACAATCTACTATCTATAAAACTGTTTTCTCTCGATCTGCTCTCTCTAAGACTAAGTGTGTTACTTTAAAAACTACAGGATGTGACTAAGATCCATCTTATAACTCAGGGATCAAGGAAATTCAAAATTATTCTTTTGATTAAGAAGGAATCTTTTCCCTCTGAATTACCAATTCCAAAACACAAATCAGTTCTTAAATACCCATTATACAAATACAAGATATTTGAAAAATAATTTCGATTGTAAAACTGAATACATGACAAGGGTAGGTGAACAGGGCCAAGTAAGGTCTTATGTAGGAGGTGGCATCTGATCTGTGCTTTGGTAGGAACTGGGAGTTCTATGAAGAAAAGAGAAGGCAATATGTTCCAGATATGGAGGACCACTTGTGCAAAGGCATAGGAATGGGAAATAGAATGTTGTGCACAAAGAACATCATTCTTTAGATTACAAATTTTTATTCATAGCAGCTAGCCTTGTGCCCTAAATATAGAAGAAATGAAATAAATATTTGTTGAGTTGAGAAATGAGAGCTACTGCCTTCTCATTTTCTCACATTAAATGAACCCCTTAATACACCTGTCAAAAATAAGAACATTTACCCATTTACACACGAACAGACAAAATAGAGTCATCTAAAACTGGCTTATAGAGCTGATAGTTAAATTTTTGGTGTGAGCATGTACACCTTAGAAATCAGCAAATGCTATAAATGAGTGCTTGATTTATTTTGTTTTGTTTTGTTTTTTGTTAATTTGTTAATTGTCTAGACCCAAGAAAGTGAAGAACATACTAATAATATATTTTAAAGTTAAAGCTGTGTCAAGCACTTTTTTTTGGAGACCTAGTTGTTAAACATTTACTAGCACATCCCTGTATTAACTATTCTTGCTTACCTACTGCTAGACTGTGAAGGAGATGCCCAAGTTCCCCTTAGAGGAGACTCTCCATGACTTAATAACTCTCCCTTGTATCTTAGCTTTCTGACATGAACTCTTTCAGTCACCAGTTGATAATAATTTCATCTTTTCTCATGGATGACTCCCTCTATTTCTCCCCCCACCCCAGTATGAATATAATAATTTCACTTTGCTGTAGATCAGAGCAGACTAATATTTAAACTTTAACAAATTCTTTTTTATTATAATAAAACAGAAAAATATAAATAAATACAAACCTTTCCTTATATGAAAGAGAAAAATAAAGATTCCATATTAAATCATGAACATTATAAAGATTTTTAAAGTATATATTAAACTTAATAGTAATTATAATAATATTAAAGTTAGTAAATCCTTATAGGAACCATCACAGTCAACCAAATACATCAAACTTCTCTATTGCCTTCAGAATAATCTTGCTAATGTCAAAATGGCAATCCTTGAACAAAGCCTTAGATTGGTATAAAGAGTATCCTTTAAAGAACAACTCAACTGTCCTTCCTCATCTCCCCAGACAATCACATAATGCTTTGTGCTTCTTTAATGCCATAGCACCCCTCTCCATCTTTGGCTCAGGGGTGGAGGCAAGGAGTAAAGTGACGAGACTGGGCAGCAAAGAAGGAGTGACATGGGAAGTTGAAGATTAGAGAGATAATAGAGAGCAGAATGACAACAGATTCTATTGTTGATCTGAATACACTTGTCTTCTTCCAGAAGACATGAGCCAGTCTTCATTGAGCCAGGAAGAACTGATAGAGGAACAAACCCTCCTAGATATTATGAATAAGATAGTGCTTGGGAAATTCATTTTATTGCAATAAATCAATTAATAAATATTTATAAAGTGACTACTATGTTGAGGTTACCAGAAAAAAAGCAAGACAATCTTGGCCCTCAAGGAGTTTATAATCTAATAGGAGAGACAATATGCAAACAAATATATACAAAGGAAGCTATATGCAAGTTTTTGTTATTGTTCAGTTGAGTCTGACTCTTTCTGACCAAAGGAACCATAGCACACTATATACAAAATAAAGATACATAGGAAATAATTTAATTTCCTCCCAATTACATGTAAAAAGTTTCCAACACTAAAAAGTACCCTTACCTTCCATCTTAGAATTAAAATCATATGTTGGTTCCAAGGCAGAAAAGTGGTAAGGGGTAGGCAATGGGGTTAAGTGACTTGCTCAGGGCCACACAGTTAGAAAGTGTCTGAGGCCAGATTTGAACTTAAGATCTCCTATTCTAGGCCTGGCTCTCAATTCACTGAGCCACCTAGCTCTCCCCTCAAATATTTTTCAAAGAAAATAAGTCTCACTTTCTCTCCCTTCCTCCTCAAACTCCTACCTTCCCCCTTGATATGGTAAGCAATCTCATATAGATTAGGAAATAATTTTAAAAGGGAAAACACTGAAATTAAGAGGGATCAGAAACATTCCTATAGATAGTGGGATTTTAGTTGGGATTTAAAGGAAGCCAGGAAGGTCAGCAGGTGGAATGGAAGAAGGAAAGTATTTCAGATATGGGAGATAGAGAAAATGTCTAGAGTCAAGAGATGCAGTGCCTTGTTTATGGGACAGCCAGGATGCCAGTGTCACTAAATCTGAGTACCTATTGGTGAGTAAGATATGAAAAGATTGGAAAGTAGGAGGAAATTAGATTAAGAGGGACGCTGAATATCAAGCAAAGTATTTTGTATTTGTTCCATGAGGCAATAGGAGATCTCTGGAGTTTTTTGAGTGGAAATGGGGTGATATATTTGGACCTATGTTTAAGGACAATCATGTTAGTGGGTAAATGGAGAATGGGTTAGAGTGGGGAGATAATTGAGGAAAGAAGACCCACAAGCAAGCTATTGTAATAATTGAGGCATGAGGTGATGAGGACCTGCACTAGAGTGTTGGCAGCGTCAGAGGAGAGAAGAGGGTGTATTTGAGAGATGTTGCAAAAATAAAAAAGCAGATCTTGGAAACAGTTTGGATGTGTTGACTGAGAGTTAGTGAGGAATATAGGATAACTCCTTGGTTGTGAGCCTGAAGGACTGGGGGTGTGGGGGGTAGCATTGTCCTCTATAGTTATAGGAAAAATTGATATGTCATTTAAGGGGAAATGAGTTCTATTTTAGATACAATCAGTTTAAGATGTTCAATGTCTACTAGACATCCAGTTTACAATGTCTGAAAGGCAATTAATTAGAGATGCAAGGCAGGAGGTCAGCATAGAGTTTGGGGCAGGATAGGTAGATTTGAGAATCATTAACATGGACATGATAATCAAATCCATTGGACCTGATAAGAATGCTAAGTTAAATAGTAGAGAGAGAGAAGAGAAAGAGGGCCAAGGACAGAGCTTTGAGGGACACCTATGGTTAGAGGACAATAAAGGAAACGGAGAAGGAATAGTCAATTAGATAGGATGAAAACCATTAGAAAGTGATGTTCTTTCAACTTAGACAAATAAGGATCAAGGAGGAGAGAGTGTGACCAATAATGTCAAAGGTAGCAGAGAGGTTTGGGAGAATAAGGATTGGGAAAAAACCTTTGGATTAGACAAGAAATAATTAAAGAGACTTTTGAGAGGCCATTTTTGGTGGAATGATAGAATTAGAAGCAGGACTATTAAGGGCTTAAGAAGAGAGCAAGAGGGGACAAAGAAGAGGCATCTATTGTAGATAACTTTTTTGAGGAATTTATCTATATAGGTACAGAATGATAGTTAGATGGAAGGATCAAGTGAGGATTTTTTCAGGATGGGAGAGACATCGGCACTTGTTTATAGGTAGTAGGAAATGAAAGAGTAGGGATAGATTTAAAATAAATGAAAGAGATGGATGAAAGAGAGGGAATGACAGAGGGAATAATCTACTGGAGGAGATGGGATGAAAAGGTTCATTGAATAAATAGAAGAGTTAGCTTTAGTAAGGAGCAAAGATACTTCATCATATGGAACAAATGAAGTAAAAAATGTGAAAAGAAAAGAAAATGTAAGAAGACACAGGTGAAAAATGAGAAAGAGGGAAAAAGAGGGAACTAAAAGAAAATGGCTTCATTTTTTCCTAGTAAAATACAAGACAAGGTTCTCAGTTGAAGAGTTGGAGGTAGGAAAAACATAGGGAGATTGAGGAGAGGAAAAAAAGCTTTAGAATAGCTGCTATAGAGAGTGGGATAGTTAGTTGATAAGGGCAGTTAGGTGGCACAATAGAGTGCTGGACTTGAAATCAGAAAGATTCATCTTCATGAATTCAAATCTAGCCTCAACCACTTACTGGCTGTGTGACCCTCACAAAGTCATTTTTCTCTGTTTCAGTTCCTTAACAGTAAAAGGAACTGGAGAGGGGCAGTGAAGTAACTTTCTAGATAGAGAGCCAGTTTTAGAGTTGGGAGGTCCTGGGTTCAAGTCTGAACTTAGATACTTTCTCACTGAGTGACTCTAGGCAGATCACTTAATTCTAATTACCTAGCCCTTGCCAGTCTTCAGCCATGGAGCTGATATATAGTATTGATTTTTTTTAAACCCTTACCTTCTGTCTTGGAGTCAATACTGTGTATTGGTTCCAAGGCAGAAGAGTGGTAAAGGCTAGGCAATGGGGGGTCAAGTGACTTACCCAGGGTCACACAGCTGGGAAGTGTCTGAGGCCAGATTTGAACCTAGAACCTCCTGTCTCTAGGCCTGGTTCTCAATCCACTGAGCTACCCAGCTGCCCCCTATAGTATTGATTTTAATACAACAGGTAAGGGTTTAAAAAATGAGCTGGAGAAGTAAAGGGAAAACTACTCCAGTATATTTTCCAAGAAACCCCAAAAAGGGTGGCAAAGAGTTGAACATGACTGAAAAATGGCAGAACAACAACAAAAGGGAGGCATAGTAGGTTGCCTAGCAGCAGTGAGAATACAGTTGAGATTATATAATATAAATTTGGATGGGACCCAGTCAGAACGGTTGTGTGATTTTCTATTCCTTAATTCAGAAATACATATGCATGTAGACACCAAGGGGGCAAATTATAGGAGTAAGTCAAGAATGAAGTTTGTCTGAGTGTAATTGGTGATATGATAAAGAGGCCAGGGATTCAAAAGACAAGGACAATATTGAGTTGAATTGATTCACCAATGAGTAAAGATGGAGAGGAGAGGAAAGGAGAGAGTAGTTAGTTCAAGGGAGATTAACCTAGGAGAGAATTGAGAGGTCAAGGAACTGGATGTCACAGTGAGGATACAAAATGGGATTATGTAAGGGAAGGCAAAGAGCAAGAGTGAGAGAGAGAGAGAGAGAGAGAGAGAGAGAGAGAGAGAGAGAGAGAGAGAGAGAGAGAGAGAGAGAGAGAAAGAGAGAGAGAGAGGGAGACAGAGAGAGACAGAGAGAGACAGAGACAGAGACAGAGAGAAACAGAGAGAGACAGAGAGGGAGAGAGAGAGGTAAAAAGCCAATTTATGGTCAGATAAGGACATTTCAGATTTTTTGAACAAAGAAGTTGTACAATTATGGGTGATGGTAAGATCAAAGGTATCTTTATGTGTGATTGAGGTGGAGTGGCAGAGTAGTTCATGGAAATTGAGGAGATTGAAGAACTGAGTAGTTAGAATGTTTGAGAGAGAATTGATATATATGTTGAAGTGCCTTGGGTATGGGAGCAGGAATTGTGGAGGAGAGAAAAATTGAAAGCCAGGTATTGAATCCATTGAGGATTGACTTGGTAGCTCTTCTCTGCATTCCCATCCTCTCAGCCCTTTTCAATTACTTTTTGTGTGTTGTCTCCTTCCATCAGAATTTAAATTCCTTGAAGGTCTTCTTTTTTTGTTTGTATTTGTATCCCCAGTGTAAAGCACCTGATACATCATAAAGATTGAACAAATGCATCCATTTTCCTTCCTTCTGTCCTTCCTTGTACTTTGTCAAGGTGACTAGAATGCTGCCTTTTAGTCAAAGAGACCAAGATTCAAATCCTACCTCTAGGTAGGATTGTTATCCATGTAATTGAGCCAAACCATTTAACTTTTCTGAATCTCAGTTCCTTCATCTTTAAAATGAAGAAAATGATATCTGTAATACCTTATCATAGGGTTGTGGGGATCAAATGAGATAATATATATAAAATGCTTTGTAAATTCTAAATTACTAAGTAAATGTCAATTGTTGCTGTCTAACTTTTCTTCTTACCTCAAGGTCTAACCCAATGTCCTGCAAACAGTGAACACTTACTAAATGTTTAACTGAATAATCTGATGTTATTACTTAGTCACAAAATTTAGAGCTGGAAGCACCTCAGGGATTAGCTAGTTCATGCCCCTTGTATTACAGATGAGAAACCTGCAGCCCAAAGAAGGGATGCGGATTGCTCAGGGTTGTTCATGATTATTCAGGTAGCAATTTGGTGAGCCAGGATTTAAATTCAGGTGCTAGAATAGAACTCTCAGTGTCATATTCTTTGTCAGCTTTCAATGACAAAACTGTAACCTAATTCCATGCACTGAAAATTACTGTGGTCATTAGATCCTTTTTTTTTTTTAGGTTGACTCTATAGTCCCAATGTTAGCTCTTTTATTTTATTTTATTTTTTGAAAATTTTATTTAATTAGCCAATTTAGAATATTATTCCTTGGTTATAAGAATCATATTCTTTCCCTCCCTTCCCTCCCCTACCCCTCCCCTTAGCTGTGGTGTAATTCCACTGGGTTTTACATGTGTCCTTGATCAGAAACTATTTCCATGTTGTTAATGTTTGCACTAGGATGATCATTTAGTCTACATCCCCAATTACATCCCCCTCAACTCATGTAATCAAGCAGTTGTTTTTCTTCTGTGTTTCTACTCTGTGGTCATTAGATCTTAATTTTGGCTCTATCCAGTCCTGAAATGCCTTCCCCAATACCAAAGAGTAAATTACATCCAGTCTTCCCTTGGAATTGATACACATTTCTGCAAATTGATCATCTTCAATAATGGTCCTTGGTGTTTTCCCATTAACTTTTAGTATGTGATTAAAAAAAAACAACCCTTTTCTTCTGTCCTAGTGATAACTTTAGGACAGAAGGGCAAGGGCTAGGCAAACAAGGTTAAGTGACTTACCCAGGGTCACACAGCTAGGAAGTATCTGAGGCCAGATTTGAACCCAGGTCCTCTCTACTGCAGGCTTGGCTCTATAACCACTGTGCCATCCAACTGCTCCTGGAATATATGATTGATTATAGTCCCTCATGCTGGAGAATAGAATTTATTGTTTATCACTCAGGTTTAAAATTGTGGAATGAAGAGGTGTGTGTGTAGAAAATTATGGAGAACAAAGCAAGTTGCAAAGAGTCAGTTATGCCTTTATGCTGGGATAATCCACCACAGAACACAAGATGCCCAAAATAAGGAACTTCATCTCCAGTTGATAATGACTTCTAGACTTCATCTGTAGACCCACAGGAGCCAAAGATCATAATTAAGATGTGGCATTTAAGGTCAAGAGCCTTCCAAGAGGCCCAGGCAATGAAGACAGGCAAAATGAACTGTAGAGGAAGCTGTTTCATCTTCATTTTTGCTTTGGTGTTAGAGCATCTCTTCCTGAAAGAAGTCTCTAGGGTAGCAGGAAGATGCCATTTAAATACCTGATGGATATAGAGACAGATAATCACAAACACTGTTTGGACCTCCAGTAGGACTGTGCAGCAGATGCTTCCTTCCTCTAATTCTCAGATCTCTAGCTGTGCTCTAGATATTGTGTGAAGGCCAGAGGGGAACTGTCTGTGCCCACTTAAGCACTCACCCCCACAAACCCTCCTGTGTTGAAAGCTGCTGGGCTAGCTGGAAAACTGTCAACCCTGCTCTCTTTGTTCCTCAAGCTGAATTCCTGGCTGCTTAATACACAAAGACAAGTAATACCCTAGAGATATCTTTATGAGGCAAGGGTAAGAAATACTAAAACTGATTTTTAAACAAACATACCATAGTCTAAATAGGCAGTTATACCTAGAGTGGGTTACTCTCTTAGAGATAATTGAAGTCAAAATGTCATAATAAAATATTATTTTCACATACAGACAATGTTCTAATTAGGGGTCTAGTTTCCAAATCAAAGGCCTAATATGCAATTTATGACAGCCAAGGTGGGTAGGAAAAGTGGAAAGTCCCTTCTGTAGATACACATGAATGATGCTTAATCCTGGCAGTGGCAGTGACCCCAAAAAGAGGACGCAGGTTTTCCCCCTACCTCATCTCTCTAACTTATTACCTCGATACTAGAGTTCTGAAGAAAAACTCACATCAAGGGCATCCCAAAAAGTGATTAATTGGGACCATTCTAGAAAAGTTACTCAATGCACAAAGTTAGTATGAGGTATAGGACAATTATTTTTTTTTCCTTCCTTCCTTCCTTCCTTCCTTCCTTCCTTCCTTCCTTCCTTCCTTCCTTCCTTCCTTGCTTCCTTCCTTCCTTCCTCCCTTCCTCCCTCCCTCCCTCCCTCCCTCCATCCCTTCCTTCCTTCCTTCCTTCCTTCCTTCCTTCCTTCCTTCCTTCCTTCCTTCCTTCCTCACTCCCTCCCTTCCTTCCTTCCTTCCTTCCTTCCTTCCTTCCTTCCTTCCTTCCTTCCTCCCTCTCTTCCTTCCTTCCTTCCTTCCTTCCTTCCTTCCTTCCTTCCTTCCTTCCTTCCTTCCTTCCTTCCTTCCTTCCTTCCTTCCTTCCTCCCTTCCTTCCTCCCTCCCTCCCTCCCTTCCTTCCTTCCTTCCTTCCTTCCTTCCTTCCTTCCTTCCTTCCTTCCTTCCTTCCTTCCTTCCTTCCTGCTTCCCTTCCTTCCTGCTTCCCTTCCTTCCTTCCTTCCTTCCTTCCTTCCTTCCTTCCTTCCTTCCTTCCTTCCTTCCTTCCTTCCTTCCTTCCTTCCTTCCTTCCTCTGTCTGTCTGTCTCTCTCTGTCTCTCTGTCTCTCTGTCTCTGTCTCTCTGTCTCTCTCTTTTCGTTCCTATCTTTCCCCTTACTTTCCAAATATCCATTGTAAAGGAGAAAAGTGGTAAGGCCTAGATAATGGGGATTAAGTGACTTGACAGGGTCACACATGTAGACAGCATCTGAGGCCATATTTGAACCCAGGTCCTACCATCTATATACCTAGCACTCCGTACACTGTGCTACCTATAAGCTCCAAATTATTGATTTTCTCTACCATAAAAGAATGGCTTAAAATCCAAGAGATTCATGAACATATTTTAACATACTTAACATCTCACAAAAATAGTCCATCACCATTATTATAATCTTCCTAAAGGATAAAGGCAATTGGTAGTACTGTTAGGCAGATATTTCAATTTTACCTCTGATCTGTAGTGCCTGTGTAAGTCTAGATCTCCTAGCCAGTCAAGGCATGACTTGGATTTTTTTAATCTCTTCACATAAAACATTTTCCTATTTTTTTTCTCCTGGTTAACTCAGTTCTGCTTGATAACCAGTACTGACATAAGAACCTGGGATTCTCAAACTCACAAAGTAGTCTTCAAGACTGAAAATTTCCACTCCTCAGAATTGCTGTTTGGTCCTCAGGGTTTAGGGAAACAAAAAGCTAAAGAGGCAACAATGGCCTCCAATTTCAGGGTCAGTTAGGCAAGCTCCATGCAGTAACAACATGGTTTCTGGAAGTGGCAGGTGTCACCGACCTATTAGATATCCAAGGAAGATGAAGCTTGGGTCAGACTTCAGCCTATAGAGAAGTCAGGAAGGATGAGAATATCTCCATGAAGACAGGGACCATTTTACTTTTTGTCTTTGTATGCTAGGTTCTCAAGGCCTTGAATACAGTATATGCTTCACAAATTTTTGTCAAATTGAATAGAAAAATAAGTAATTTTTCTATGCTCCACACTATCTACTAAATTTTAAGTACCTCAAGACAATATAGTAATGCAATCATATATAATTTAATTTATTATTATATGGTATCATGTGATCAAATTTTTATTTTGCTTTTTTCAATCAGTCACCAATAATTTATTAAGTGCTAGGTGTTATATGTGGGGGAGGGGGGCAGTGTGATACAAATATAAGGATAAAACAAACCCTACCAATAGCTAGGGACAGCTAAGTGGTCCCACGGATAGAACACTGGACTTGGAATCGGGAAGATTCATGAAAATTTGGCCTCAGACACTTAGTATCTGTGTGACTGTAAGCAAGTCACTTAATCCCGTTTGCCTCAGTTTCCTCATCAGTAAAATGAGCTGGAGGAGGAAATGGCAAACCACTCCACTATCTTTGTCAAGAAAACTCCAAACACAGTCACAAAGAATGGGACATGACTGAAAAGACAACAACAGGACAGACAAACTAAGAGCTAGAATGATAATGGGGAAAGCAACAAACAAATGTGTAAATATAAACAGGAAGAATGGGATAAATTATCAATAAATACAAGGCATTTGGGAAACACATTAGCAGTTAAGGAGGACAGGAAGTGCTAAATGTAGAAGGTGATGCTTGAACTTCATCTTATGGGGAACGTTAGGGAGGATCAGCCAATGTGATGGCACAGAGATGGAGGACAGAATATTGTGTGTGAGAAAAAGAGGATAGACTGGCTTACTTGTGGAGGGGTGGGAGGGAAGAGTATTATTTAATGAGCCTAGAAAGATAGGTTGGAGGCAAGGCTGTAAAAGGTTTTGAAAGCTAAACAGAAAAGATTCCATTTTATCCTAGACACAATAGGGAGCCACTAGAGTTGATTGAGTAAGAGATTCATATGGTCAGGTCTGCGCTTAAGGAAAATTATTTTGCCAGTAGTCTGTAGCATGGGTTTGAATGGTGACAGACTTGAAATAGGGGCACCAATTTTGACTTGAATACTTTCCAGGATGATTGATGATATTCTAATATATCAGGCATGAACTGATGAGGGTCTGGACTAAGATGATAGCCAAGAGAGTAGAGAGAAGTCAGAGGCATTAGATGCTGGGAAAGTAGAAATGGCAAATTTTGGCATTTGAATGGCTATGGGCAGTGAGAGAGAATGAGAAGTTGATTATAACATCAAGGTTAGGAACCTGGGCAAGTGGACTAAGTATGACCATGAAATAATGAGCTGCTTAAGAACACGCACACACATGCACAACACATACAGAGAGAGAGAGAGAGAGAGAGAGAGAGAGAGAGAGAGAGAGAGAGAGAGAGAGAGAGAGAATGACACAAAAAACAGTACAGAATTTATACACCCAGGTGATTATTGCCTCCCTTACAAGTAATCTTGGGTAGGCACATGCTTATTCCACTAAAAATATTTGGAATTCCTCTTTAAGAATGGCCTTTCACACCTACATAAAATTATTTTGATTATACAGTTACATCTTTTTTTACCTTCTGGGGTATTTGCATGTATATACATATACAAATGTGATACGTTTGCCTTTATATCTTCTGGTGAACAGACAAGTATATATGTACAGATACATAATATACATGTACCCAAATATATCTTCTGAGGCATACGCATATATACTAAAATCTATAATATATATCCATATGTCTTCTGGGACATATACATGTATAAATATATGTCTACATATATCCATATCCACACACACATATATATGTTTATACAAACATTTCAAATACTCACACATTATATGCACATTTATAAATATCTCAGATGAGAAAAAAAGTTGTGAGAATAATCAAAAAGAAATTTTTGTAATTATTGGAGGCCATTCCCAAGGAAGAATTACAAGCATTTTTGCCCACCCAAAAAGACAGTTGTGAAGACAATAAATATTTTTAAAACAAAACAAAAGTCATTTGAAGAAAATCTGATGATTAAGTCAGTAATCTCTATGGTTTGAAAGCCAAGCCTAGATATGGGGAACCTTAGGTTCAAATGTGGCCTCAAACACTTTCTAGCTGTGTGACTGGACAAATCACTTAACCCCCATTGCCTAGTCCTTCCTGCTCTTCTGCCTTAAAACCAGTACACACTATTTATTGATTTTAAGACAGAAGGTAAAGTTTTTTTAAAAAAAGAATGCAAACTCCGAGAAGGCAAGGATGGTTCTTCTGATTGTATCTGTACCTCTAGAGCTCAGAACAGTACCTTGCATATAGCAATAGATGAAAAAAATGCTTGTTGATCTGATTTGACAATAAAGGCCATCTGGTTCGATTCTTTCACTTTACAAATGAGGAAACTAAGGAAGATGTGACTTGCCTGGTAAATTTCTGAGGAAGATGTAGGGGGAATTCTGTTAGGAAAAGGGAGGAAAATAACAGAATGCCCCATGAATCAAACCTTTATGCTTGCCCAGGGAACAGATCCAAAGGAATATTAACATTAGGAGACAACCCAAAGTATAGATCAATGGCAAGAAAAAGATAATGGACTGGAGGATTACTACATTATTTACGGTAAAACATACCACTGAATGACAGGGCCAGAAAGTGAAAGCAAATATCCTGGAAAATCCCTAGTGAAAAAAAAGTTTTGTCCAAAACCAAAAAAGAAAACAACATGTCAATCCACAGAGAAATGATGAATTCTCACCGCATCCCTAATTGGGGGAACAGTAGAGGCCAACTCTTTTTATGCTCTCCTGCAGAAATCTGATCACTACCCAGTTCTCCCCAATTCCTCAAAAACGAAAGAAATTGAACACTGTGCATTACATCTGTATCCCATTATCAGACCTAAATAAAAGTATGTCTTTGCTCCGTATCCCAAGATAGCATCAGCCCCTCTGGAGGGGTTCTACTTTTCCTATTCTTTTTGAACAACTACAAAACTATTGCTACTTAATCCTAATAAATTATAAAGACCAAACTTCATCCTAAGAAAGAATTATGAGGAGTCACTGCTCATCTTCCTTCACTTCTTGGTAGAAGCAGGGGACTATGGATATGGAATATTACATGTAATATATATACATATATATGTATATATGTGTGTGTGTGTTAATTTTGTAGAACCTTTAAAAGACTTTCACCTTCTTTTGACGTTTTTAAACATTTTTTTCACTATATGTGATGAGCATAGGGGAGAGGACGGGAGATGTATACAAAGGGTGATATGAAAATCAATATCAATAAAATTATTTTTAAATCATAATTTCAGATAGTTCTTCAGTGATAAACCAAAAAAGGGGAAAGATATTAGCATATAGGCTCTGTTTCACCTTCCCAAGTCTCACTGAACTAGTGTTTGGGTCTGCAGAGGAAAGTCAATTAGATCTCAATTAGCCAATTAACATCAATCAGCATTTTGTTGTGGTTCAGTCTGTCCTGAGTGACTTCATATTGACTCCAGTTTGGATTTTCGTTTTTATTTTCTCTTCTTTTTCTTTTCAAACGCTTACTTTCCATGAACAAGTCTAGATAGAAGACCAAGGGCTAGGCAAAAGGGGTTAAGTGTTTGGCCCAGGGTCACACAGCTAATAAGTGTCTGAGTTTAAATTTGAACCCAGGTCTTCCCTATAACTAGCCTGGAGCTCTATCTAATGTACCACCTAGCTGCCCATTATTTTCTTAATTAAGATACTGGAGTAGTTTGCCATTTCCTTTTCCAGCTCATTTTACAGATGGGGAAACTGAGGCAAGCAAGATTAAGTGGCTTTCCCAGGGTTACATAGCCACTAAGTGTCGAAGACCAGATTTGAACTCAGAAAGATGAGTCTCCCTGACTCCAAATCTGGCACTTTATCCATTGGGTCAACTAGCTGTCCCAATTAGTTTTTACAAAGGAATATTGACTGAGAAGACAAGAAGTAGAATTAAAAACAAAACTTTTCAAACTGGGATACTCACTTCCCCCTCTATAATACTCAACCAATCTTCAGGGAGTATAGACTCAAACTTGAATGGGCTTCTTTAAAACATCATTAAGAGGACTAGAGGAGTGGGCATCTAGGTGGCTCAGTGGGTTGAGAGGCAGTCCTGGGTTCAAATTTGAACTCAAACATCTCCCAGCTATATGACTCTGGGCAAGTCACTTAACCCCCATTGCTTAGCCCTTCCTGCTTTTCTGACTTGGAATCAATACACAAAATTGATTCTAAGATAAGGTTGTTGTTGTTGTTGTTGTTGTTGTTTTTACAGTACTGGAGGAGGAGATAGAGGTGACACTTCTTGTTCCTGGGAGTCTTTTACTCCCTTCCTAGAGTGCCCACCAAGATCAATTTTAGACTCCTTTGCTCAGCAGAACTGAGTCAAGTGGGTCACTTATCTAAGCTGGATTCACTTACTGCTATCCTGGGCTCCAGCATTCCAGTTCTCAGCAATATTTTGGATAGCTTTGATGGATTTCCTGTTTTCTCTAGTCATCTGGATGCTCCCATCTCAGAATATTATTTTACCCAAGATTAGGAAAGAAAGAAAACTTACCTAGAACAGAAGTATCATGTTTTGTCATTGATGTTTAGTCTTTTCAGTCATGTTTGATTCTTCTTGACCCCATTTAGAAACTTCTCCACAAAGATACTGGAGTGGTTTGTCATTTTACAGATGAGGAAACTGGGGCCAATAGGGTAGAGTGACTTACCCAAGATCACTCAGCTACTATGCATCTGAGGCCAGATCTGAACTCAAGATCTCTTCCTAATTCCAGGCTTGGACCTTTATCCATTGCCATCTATTGATTTCTCCTAATTCTACTCCTAACTTTCCAGAATTTTTTGTCTCCGATCCAGTAGACCTTCTTTCCTAAAGATGCTTCCTACCCATATGGCCCCCTCCTCCAACTGGTGAATTTCTGTTCCAGACCACCATTTAAGTATATGCTTAGGAGCAGCTAGATGACTCAGTGGATAGAGAGGGCCAGGCCTGAAGACAGAAGGTTCTGGGTTCAAATCTGACCTCAGACACTTCCTAGCTGTGTGACCCTGAGAGAGTCACTTAACCCCCATTGCCTTTCTACTCAAAATACAGTATTGATTCCAAGACAGAAGGTAAAGGTTAAAAAAAAAAAGAGAGTATTCCTAGACCATCCAAGTTTACTTTTCTCTTATTTTTGCTCCTGATTCTCAGGACTTTTCCACCTGTCTCCATTGCTTAGAGAGTACTTGGCCACCCCCACCCCTATCTTCCATCTCCCTCATATGTATTATCTTCTCTTAAACAGATAAGCTCTTTGAAGATAGTTACTGGGTTTTTTTGTTTGTTTGTTTTGTAGGTTTTTTTCAGGTTTGTATTTGTATCCATAGTAAGAACTTAATAAAAACTTTACCTACCTACCTACCTATCTACCTATTATCTATGTATCCATCCATCTCTCTGTCTCTTTCTGTATTTCTGTCTTTATCTGTCTGTCTGTCTGTCTCTCCCTATATATCTATCTCCATCAGATAAGAGGCAGCAAGGTGACATAGTGTATAGTGCTGGGCTTGCAGTCATTGAGATCTCAATTCTAATACAGCTTTAGATATTACCAGCTATTTGAACTTAGTCCAATCACTTAACCTCTATTTGTTTCAGTTTCCTGAATCATAAAATAGATTAATAATGGCATATTAATAATTCTATCTCCCAGGGTTGTTGTTGAAAGGATCAAATGAGATTATATTTATAAGGCAATTAGCACAAAGCATGGCTGGTACATATTAGGATCCCTAGAAATCCTAGCTATCATCATCATCATCATCATCATCATCATCAATCAATCATCATCATCTGTCTATGTACTCACGAGCACATGGCTGCTGGACAGGGAAACAAACTATCTGGAGACTTTCAGTAGTTCTTTCTTGAAAACTGTCAGGGAAGAGATCAAAATATTATTTGATCAAACCTTTTGTTTGCCCCATCATTTGTTTGCATACTTAGTTTTCATTAAGTAGCCAATTAAAAAGGATTTTCTTTATTATATAATAAGCCTATAAAAACAGTTGAGTGCTTTCAAGAATTGTGAAGGGCCCCTCCATGGCATATACCTGGAAGCAGTCTTATCATGCCTCCATACAGATTAGAAACAGGCTGGGCATATTACACATGCTTAAAAGGCTGGGGCTTCATTGGTCAGTTCCCCTATGACATTCCCATAATTTAAGCAGATTTGGGACAACATTGTGCTTATTTTATACTGAATATATTCTTTAATAAAGCAATTTAGCACATTTTATTTTTCCATAAATGAAAACTCTGTAATCTTCATATGGAGATTATAGATACCAACTCATGGTAAAATTGCCATGAAACCTACAAGAATTATATTTGGGCTACATCAGAAAATACATAATAGATTTTTAAACCATCCAAATTCTGGAGGCAACTCGGTGCTCAGTGAATTGAGAGCCAGGCCTAGAGACAGGAGGTCCTGTATTCAAATTTGACCTCAGATACTTCCTAGCTGATTGACCCTGGCATGCCACTTAATTCCCCATTGCCTTGCCCTTTCAGCTCTTCTGCCTTGGAGCCAATACACAGTATTGATAAATCAATCATTCAAATTCTAATTTAACTTGGTAGGATTTATTAAGTGCTTTCTATGCTTGAAGAAAAAGAGGCCAAGTCATGTGTAGTGAAGTGTTGATTTTATGTGTTTTACTTTCTGACAGAGTGGAGGAGCAAGGATAGGTGAAGGAAAGGGGAGCTCTGGACTAGAAGTTGTGAAGATCTTAATTCAAATTCTGCTTCAGACAGTTTGCTAGGTGTATGACCTTGGGAAAGTCTCAATCTCTTTGTTCCTCTGTTTCTTCATCAGTAAAATGAGGGAGTCCAACTCAAAGGCCTCTAAGCTCTCAATCCAAGATCCATCAGTATTACATTTCTAAGAAAGGAAAGGAAAGAGTCTGGGGTAAGCAGGGTGTAGCTGAAGTCTTTTCAGTTCAGAAGTGTTCCCATTCTAGCCAACTGGAGAAGTTTAAGGGGTCAAACAAAGCCCTCTATTATAGCTAACATTTGTATAGCACCTTCTCTGTGCTAGTTACTGTGCTATGTGCTTTATGAATGTTATTTCCTTTTATTCTCACAATAGCCCTAAGACTTGGGTACCATTATTATCCCTATTTCACAGTTGAGGACACTGAAGTACAGATAATGATGATGGTGTTAAATTAGTCAAGCAACAGTCAGTTACCCTATTATATGTAAAACTCTATTCATTGAGCCTTTATTAAGTGAAGACTTTTAGCTCTTTAGAGTCCCTGGTGCTGGTCAAACCTAGTCCTACCCCAGAGAGAATGATTTATAAGAGAATGAAAGAACGAATGTATATATGAAATAGCATTTTAATGTTTTCCTGTGCTAAGTGCTAGAAAGATGAATATAAAAAAGGGTAGTCCATGTCCTCAAGGAATTCCTATTCTAATGGAGGGTGATTGGTGAGAGAGAAAAAATAAAAGGAGGAAGGGAGTGGGGAGAAAGAGAGAGAGAGAGACAGAGACAGAGACAGAGACAGAGACAGAGAGACAGACAGAGAGACAGAGACAGACAGAGAGGAGAAAGAGGCTCCCTAGAGAAAGATAGAGCCTAGGAATAAGGTGAAAGTCCCTCTGCCCTAGTTATAATCTCTAGGGAACATGAGTTCTCAAACTCTTTTTTGTTCATGGTACAATATTCTTGGCCATGAGAAATCTTGGTCCAGCAGGAGAGAGTCAGGAGACTGAAACATGTGCATGCGAATACAAAAGTAAGTTTTGTACCACTGAGGTTACAGGTGGGCACTCAATTGCACTGAGGTGTACTTAACAGAAATTTCTGGCATGCTCAGGGGTCTTTCAACCCAAGGAGCTAGAGATGTTTAACCTGGAGAAAAGAAGTCTAAAGGGGATGGGATATCTTCCTTCAAATATTTAAATGGCGTCATATGAAAGAGGGATTAAATCAGTTTTGATTGCCTCCAAAGGGCAGAACTATGGGCAGAAGTTGCAAAGAGGCAAAAGTAGGCCTGAGGTAAGAAAAAAAAGTTCCTAGTAGCCAAACTATGGGAAATGCCTCAAAAGGGAATGGATTGCCCCTTATTTGCAGGGTTTTTTTTTTAACCCTTACCTTTCATCTTAAAATCAATATTGCGTATTGGTTTCATTGGTAGAAAAATGATAAAGACTAGGCAACAGGGGTTAATGAATTGTTCAGGGTCACACAGCTAGGAAGTGTCTAAAGCCAAGTTTTAACCCAGGACCTCTTATCTCTAGGCCTGCTCTGGATCCACCGAGCCACCTAACTGCCACTTATAGGTTTTAATGAAAACTTGGATGACCACTTCAAAGGCTTGTGACTCAAGAGGTCTCTTCTAACTCCCAGATTCTGGAATTCATGTGTGCTGTTTCCCTTCAGAGAACATAAGCTCCTTGAGGTCAAAGTCTTAATTTTTTTACTTACTATCTTCAATCTCTAGCACAGGGTCTGGAATGCAGTAAATAACTGATAAATGCTTGTTAAGTTATTGAGAAGATACTTGGATTTGTAGATCAATGTGGCATTGGTGTGCCAACAAATGTTTAACAATCATTTCTCCAGGAAAATATATCTATGACACACTTTTCATTTTGTGAAAGAGAATTTAAACTCTCTTTGTCTATTTTAAGCTAATCAATCAAGAACCTTGAGTGCCCCACTTTCACATTTAGTCATTAACACTTCAGTTTTTTTAACATTAACACTACCCTTTTACTAGAAAAGGAAGTTCACACCCTAAAAGACCACAAGTACTGCCCCACCCCATCCTTAGGCAGTGCTAGGCAAATTGGGAGGCTGTGATTGATCCTGAGATGTGATAAGAATTGATGAGTGGAGGAAACTGCCTTTAAGCGGGAGCCTCTGGGACTCTTTTGGGGTTCTTTTGGTGGTCTTTTGCCTCATAGGCATGAGCTCTTGTGAGATTTTTTGCCACCTTGTGGATCCTCAACAGATCCAGCTCTTGGACCCCTCAGCGTCTTTGTTGGGTTTGGATTACAGCTTCCTGATTCAGACTTTGGATTCTGGTGAAGATTCGACTTTTCAGTGTTGGAGACTCAGACTGAAGAGCGACCCTTACTTGGGTGAGACTTTTGTTTGGGTGAGAGACTGCCCTTTGAGGCTCAGCCTTTTCACCGTTGGTCTTTGGTTGTTGAAACACTTGGCTGGAGACACTCTCATGGACTAGTAAGATTAGCATTCAGATTCACATTCATGGTCTGACTTAGGGTATTTTTAGCTAGGCAATATTTTCTACTTCCTTCCTATATTTTCCTCTCTTACTATCACTATTTTGCTATAATAAAGCTACTAACAGTCTCATGACTTAATAGTTAATTATTATAAATGGCGACAACTTTCTTAATTCTTCTATTTGTCAAACCCATTTTAATTATTACAATTTTAATATCATTTTCTCTTTCACTTTCTTCAGGCTGGACAATCCACAAACAAAGCCAAGCTCTGTTTTGCAGCATTCACCTATTTCAGAGATGTAATTGCTCACACTGAAATTTTTACAACTGATGAGCTGGCTCCAGCATGTCCCTGCACTGGGATCACAAAAGCAATTTGTTGTATTTAGAGATTACAAAGATGCATTTTAGCTCATCTATCCCTTCAGACTCCAGTTAGCTGGGAGAATGCCTGGCCATTGTTGCTGCTCTCATTAGACTCCATGGAAACTCTGGGGCAGCTGACCTTGTTTACAGTCAGTCCTGTCAGCCAGACCAATCTTCCAGCACCTGCCTTCATTAACCTCCATATAATTCATTAGACAATGAATTACCCAGAAACATGGAACCTGCTCCTTTCCATCCAGATTAGAAAAATGTATAGACTAGGGATCTTGGATATTACCTAACCTAGTGTTTCTCAATCTGAGTTGTACTGGGGCCTGGGAAATCTAACCTTGTTAAGTTCTACCAAGGACTGCTAAATTTGCATGTGAATATAATATAATATGAATTACAGGGGAATATAATTTACTACCAAAAGTTTAAAAGTAAATTTACATATCCTGTATACATTGCCTTTAATCCTGAAACAAAACACAAAGCTATCATAAGGAAATACTTTTTGGATAGGTCTAAAAATATCATGTTAGACATAGTTGATGATATAAATTATAATATTAATTAGATTATTATCCCTCCCCCTCCTCATCCCCTTCCCTAGTCCCCTGCCCCATTGAAGCTGCCTGCTCCCCCAGTCCCTCTCCTCCCAGATGGTGCTCCCCACCTTCCCTAACACTCCCTCAACTCCCTTCCTCCTTCTTCTCTTATGGCAAGAAGTCACTGAGACCTAGCTCCCTCCATCTCCCCTTCCCCCTCTCCCTGTTCCTTTCTCCTATCCCCATCCTTACTCCCAGGGTCTGTGGCCACCGATATCACACAATGACTCAGAAGAGAATCCACAAGGAGTTGAATGTCCTGGCAAGTGACCCCCAGAGCAGTGTTCAGCAGATCCTGTTGGAAATGGTATGTTCCACTGGCAAGCTACAATAATGGGGACAAATGATAGTCCCTATTAGGGTAGAGTATTTTTCTTGACAATTCATTTCCCAACAGATTATTCCTTCAAACTACCTAAGGTTGCATTTACAACAAGAATTTATGAAACAAATATAAATAGTAATGGCAGCATTTGTTATGATATTCTATGGTTACATTGGTCGCCAGCACTATTTCAAAAGTACTCTTGGGGGAAGCTGGGTAGCTCACTGGATTGAGAACCAGGTCTAGAGACAGGAGGTCCTAGGTTTAAATCTGGCCTCAGACACTTCCCAGCTGTGTGACCCTGGGTAAGTCATTTAACCCCCATTGCCTAGCCTTTACCACTCTTCTGCCTTGGAACCAATACACAGTATTGACTCCAAGATGGAAGGTAAGGGTTTAAATTAAAAAAAAAATCAAAAGTACTCTTGTCCATCTGTTCTCTGTTGTGTGATCCCAATCCAGATGATCCTTTAGTGCCTGAGATTGCACAGATCTACAAAACAAATAGAGAAAAGCACAACAGAATGGCTCAGGAATTACTCAGAAGTATGTGATGTAATTAAAGAAATTATTGGATAACCTCTACAAGTAAAGAGAGGGGAACTCTGAAAGAGAAAGTTTTTTGATTTCGATTTGACTTCTTTCTATGAGTCCATGCTTCATCTTCCCCTGTGAACACGTTTACCTGATACAGCAGTGTTGCGTGCTGTATATACTTGGAACAACAAAATAGAAATACTGTATTTCCCATATCAACATTGACTCCTAGCAAAGGTGTGTGTGTGTGTGTGTGTGTGTGTGTGTGTGTGTGTGTGTGTGAAAAGTCAGTTCTTCAGTCATAACCTAGTTGTAAGACTAAAAGCTATTCTTATGGACTTAATTTGATAAACAATTCAAGGGCAGGGGTGGGTGTTGTATGGTTTGGGGTGGGGGAAGGACAGTTACACTGACCTGTGGGAAAATTTTTTAAAAATCAGAATCCTTTTAAACTCATTACCGTTATGAAAAGCAAGGTGAAAAATGTCAAGCTGCTTCTGTATTCATTTTATTCTGAAGGACCTACACCTTAGGTAAATGTTTCTACCAACAAAATTAAACTATACCCATATCCTATATTTTAAGGTCTAAATTTAACTGGTCAACATTTAAATGGATTGAGGCTATTAGTACATGAAATGATGTCTGGTTTTTTCCCAGTTCCTCTCCATCACTCTCTTCTTCCCCCAATACTTTTTTGGTTTGCATGTGGTTTCTCAGTTAATACATAGCCAATAGCTCTTAATTTTTCTTCCATTTTTTAACTGCTTAGGTCTATCTGGATATAAGGGTAAAATTTCATTTGACAGAAATACTTGTGTATATTTAAAGACCCAATTGTTTCTCTGTATCTTGTACATTCAAGAATGATTAATCTGTGTAATAAACTGATTACTAGTCATTACATATGAAAAAAGATTATTAGATTATTGAAGATAATCAGCATGATTGTTACTTTTTCTCATTCAATGATTTTTCTGTCCTTGGAGATACAGATGCTACTCCAAGGCCAGGGAGCAGAATCAGATGCCAACAAATTGCTGTGCTTTTATCATTGAGAAAATGATTTTTTTCTGAAGTGAAAATTAATTAAGTACAAAGACTTCACAAGTGATTTTTCAAATAATAAGCACATTAAAAAGAGTTCTGTTGACATATTTCAAGAGTTCTTCATTTAGAAAATAGATCTTTTTAAGCATAATTAACTAAAGCATATACAATTTTACA
This sequence comes from Monodelphis domestica, assembly GCF_027887165.1. Classification (NCBI taxonomy): domain Eukaryota; kingdom Metazoa; phylum Chordata; class Mammalia; order Didelphimorphia; family Didelphidae; genus Monodelphis; species Monodelphis domestica. Next base: position 292,753,596 of record NC_077228.1, on the reverse strand, counting down.
CAGGGAAAATACAACAACTTGGGGATAAGGAAACAAAAGGGAATCAAGAACAAAACCAATTAGGGGGTAGTCCCCTTTGGTACAACAAAGTACATATAAACAAATGTATTTAACCCCTCAAAGTTCAATTCTGCACATTCAGTTTTGCTTAGGAACTCCTGGAGTAGCATGTGGTCTCCACAGGCATCTCCATGGCATCTTCTACAAGGAAATCAGTCTCTGGATTCTGGGAGGCAGCACATTTATTTTCCTTAAAAAATTTTTTTTCTCCAAAGGAACTTAAAATTTTTCATTACAAAATAAAAACACCCCCCCCAGAGGATATCAAGAAAACAAGGAAATCACACAGGGAAACATGTCTGAAGCATGAGGCATATGAATCACTGCCAATTAAAATCATCAGAAAAAATAGCACAAAAAAAATCTAAATAACTTTTGGGATGAAATTTCTAAACATCCAATCCTAAATTTTATATTTAAAAATACTAAATACAAAATTCCAACAGGTCTTTGAATAATGCCCAATTAAAGTAAATTAAATCCCTGTCCAACAGCATGTACCCACTCAGCAGTCAAGACCACAGACATCCTCCACAGCAAGAAAGTTAGGAAAAGAGACTAGATTTTTTTTTTGGTCTGATATATTTCTTCTTTCATTGCTTCTTCTCAGCTGTTGAATATGGAGCCAGAATATCTAATTGTTAGGTACTTAATATAAATTTCACAAGGAGTGTAGTACAAGGAGTCCTGTGTCTTAACATATGTTAAGTGCTGCAACCTTGAGTCTCACACTAGGTTCAAATCCTCTTTTTATTGGTATAGATGTCTCAACAAGTCTCAGCAATCCTAGCAGGATTGGTTTCTCTCTCTCTCTCTCTCTCTCTCTCTCTCTCTCTCTCTCTCTCTCTCTCTCTCTCTCCCTCTCTCTCTCTCTCTCTCTCTTATCTGTGTGCTTTTTTGGCACCATTCAGGTTAAATTCATGCTTCTGTGGCACTGTGTAGATATCTGTGCTTCTGTGGCACTGTGGAGATCAGGTCTGTGCTCCTTTTTGTTCCCATTTCTTTGAATCAGACATATGTACTAGTCCCATAATATTTAAATACTAATGGTAGGTAGTTTCAGTAGTCTAAGGCTTTTTAGACAGGCAGTTACAGTTAAAACTAATAGACATAGAAAATCTACACTAATTTAATAATCTAAAATCTTTCAATTTAGGGAGATGAAATGTGCTTAGGAAAACGAAATTGCACATGCAATTATAAAAAATGTGCTAAAAATTCAAAAATATTTATCTCCTATTGACAATCTATCTATCTATCTATCTATCTATCTATCTATCTATCTATCTATCTATCTATCTATCTACCTATCTATTTGTCTTACAGTCAGTGTCACTTAAGGAGGGGTAGAATATAAAGGTTCTTATCCAAGAATTTAGGTGCATTTTCTCTTACCTTAGCCATGGTCCACGGTGTGAGTGCAAATGAGGTATAAAACCAATAATATATTGAAGAAGAAACAAAATTTTCACACAAAATGTACAAAATGCAAATCAAGTCAGTACAGGTCACTGATACAAATCACTAATACAATTTTTCTGTGAAGTAATATAGGTACAAAGAAAATATCAAATATTCAAAATTCATAAAATAAAAGTTTTCCAAATTCAAGTTGTTATAGACTTCTATAAAGGCACAAATAAAGATATGGGGGTCAAATACAGGAAGGCACAAATAAAGTAAGGGGGGTTGACAGGTTCTTCTTTGCTATGTTTAAGGGGAGACAAAACTGAAAAGGGTTAATGGCAACAAAACAAAAAAATCAATAGAGAAGACACCACCTTCTGCCCCACGTGGAAGGGCATTAGCACCCTCAGCCTGCATAATACTCTCTTTGCATGAATAAATAAATGAATGAAGAAAGCATTTATTGGAGCTCAAATTCTAAATGATCATTTAGAAAATTTATGGAAGGTTTTAGTTATAATTCAGATGAAAAGGTTCTATGGTCCTGAGGATGCAACACAAATGGTAATGTCTCTAATGTCATTTTCACTGAAAAAATCATGTTATTTTCTAATTTTGAGCCATTTGATAGTGTCAAAGATTTTGATGACAAGAACCTTTTTTTTTCTAGACCTTCAAAAGATGTGGTTGCCTATCCACAGGGGTTGCTCCTGGTTGAGGGTACTCAACTGGGAGGGTTGCTATTTCTAAGATTCCAGTTCAAGTTCTTAGACTATCTTCATCAGGGTCTGAGGGAGGATGGGGATCAAGGTGTTATTGTTTTTGTTATGTCTTCTTTTGGCTTCAGATCACTGCCTCTTGTTCTTTTTTTAAATTTTTATTTAATTAGTTAATTTAGAATATTTTCCCATAGTTACAAGAATCATGTTCTTTCCCTCCCTTTCCCTCAACTCCCTCCTGTAGCTGAGGCACAATTTCATTGGGTTTTACATGTATCATTGATCAAGACCTATTTCCATATTATTGATATTTGCACTAGGGTGATTGTTTAGTCTACATCCCCAGTCCTATCCCCATCAACCCATGTGATAAAGCAGTTGTTTTTCTTCTGTGTTTCTACTCCCACAGTTCTTTCTCTGGATGTGGATAGCGTTCTTTCTCATAAGTCCCTCAGAATTGTCCTGGATCATTGCATTGCTACCTCTTGTTCTTTCTAAAGGATGGCTCTGACCATGGTATCAACTTGTTCAACAAACTATTACTTCCAAAATCAACTATAAAATCTTGACTGGCTTTTAAAGCCCTTCAGAGAAAGTACTCTTCCTACCTTTTAAGTCTTCCCCCCGCCAATAAGCCTTTCTTGTCTATTTTAGTATCAATTCTAAGACAGAAGAATGGCCAGGGAATCATGGTTAAGTGACTTGTCCAGGGTCACACAGCTAAGAAGTGTCTGAGTCTAGATTTGAATCAAGGTTCTTTTGACTCAAGACCTAGTGGTGTATCTACTGTGCTACCTAGTTGCCCCTCCTTATCAGCCTTCTTGTTCTCTTCTCCTGTGACCAATTTACAATGGTCTCCCTGTTTTTCCTCAGACAAAATAGAGCATCTCCTGACTCCACATCCCCACTGGCTATCTCCCTTGCCCAGAATATTCTCCATTTTCATCTCAAACCATAATTCCCTGAGGTCCTTCAGATCCCAACTTAAGTCCAATTTTCTGCAAGAAGTCTTTCCCTGTTCTCCTTAGCCCTCTAAGATTATCTCTAATTTATTCTTTCTATATTTGTTGCTACAAAGCTGTTTTCATGTTCCCTCCCCCCTTAGACTGTGAGTTCCTTGAAAGAAGGAATTACTATTTGCTTATCTTTGAAACTGAAGTGCTTAACAATAGCAGACACTTAATAAATGTGTGTGTGTTTTCTCAAACACTTATCTTCTGTCTTAGAATCTATAGTATCTCTTCCAAGGCAGAAGAGCAGTGAGGAATAGGAGATTGGGGTTAAGTGACTTGCCCAGGGTCACACAGCTAGGAAGTGTGTGAGGCTAGATTTGAACCTAAGATGTTCTTTCTCCAGGGCTGGCTTTCTGTCTACTGAGCCACCTAGCTACCCCTTGCCTCAAATGCCTACTTGACTTTCTTTTCTTGACATGCACCTACTCTGGCACAAAGAGGCAGACTGGGTGACTCAATGAATAGAGTACTAGTCTGGAGTCAGGAAGATCTGAGTTCAAATGCAGCTGTGTCATTTAAAAGAGCGGGAGCCAGCAACTGTAAGAGTTAAAATGGTTGAGGGTCATAAACTGTATTGATTAAAATAGTGGAAGATATAAATTGTGATAGATATAAGAGTGGATGAGTAAATTGTGACCGCAGAAAATATGTTTTCACCACAGTGTCTTGTTTTAAATAAAATATTTAAGGTAGTCGCCAGGAAAATATTCCCAATTATGAATATACCCAAGTCAACTGGGTTTTATAGAGATTTTAAATTAATAATACAATGAGGAATCAAAGAAAGAGAGAGAGAGAGAGAGAGAGAGAGAGAGAGAGAGAGAGAGAGAGAGAGAGAGAGAGAGAGAGAGAGAGAGAGAGAGAGAGAGAAAGGAAATAAATAAGAAAAGAATAGCCAGTCCAGGCAGTCCTGGCCAATCCAGGCCTAAGCTTTCTGAGAAAAGATCAGTCAGTCCTTAATTACTCACCACAAGATCTGTCCAAGAAAGGATTCTAGTGACACCAGGCCAGCTCCATCTCAGCTGACTTCACCAGCTTTAATCCTCAATCTGAAATGTCCCCGAGAGAGTCTGGAGAGAGACCCTTAAAGGCAGCCTTTCCCAGCTGACTGATTACAGAGAGAGGTTTTCGTCTCCTTTTAAAGGGCAATTTCTCCTATGTCACCTCCCCTAAGTCCTTACATCTACCAATCACAGTAGACGTTTTTCAAAGGACAGACCATTCTTAGTCCACACCTAAGAAGGTGTGGATTTTTGAGAAATTCACACCAGGAAAGCTCTGAGTAAGTTTCCCAGTTCTTTGTTCCTTGTAAATTCACAAGTTGCCTGACCTTTACAGGTACTTAGCACCCCTTTGTAATAATTCTAAAAATAGGCATGGCTTAAGTATGGGTTTAAGTACTTTTCATTGTTCTGCAAGGAGTTTTCTTCCCTAAAACAGTCTTAAGTCCCAGTGGAGTAGAGGTCTTCCCATTTCTGATCTAAGTAGAGTTCTCACATTTTAGATCTAAGTAGCTTCATTGTTTAAAATGGGAAATGGTCTTCACCAAATGTTCTAAGGTAGAGTCTGAGAATCTTTTAGCATTCACAAGTCTGAGAAATTTCAAGATTCACACAGCCAAAGTCTATCTGTGACTTTGGGCAAATCAACTAATTTGTTTGCTTTACTCTCCTCAGCTTTCAAATGGGAATAGCATCTATCTCACAGGATTTCTGAGAGGAACAAATGAGACAGTGCCTAACAGATAATAGATTCTATCTAAATGTTGTCTTTTATTATTATGACCCAAGGCTTCTCCTCAGCAATTAATTACCTCTAAAGGGAAGCAATATTTCTAATTCTGCCCTGAAAAGGAGTTAGTGATAATTGGGCCACTGGAGAGCACAAGAGATAGAGTGCAGGACCTGGAGTTGGGAAGACTCATTTTCTTGAGATCAAATCTGGCCTCAGACACTTATCGATATGTGTGACCCTGGGCAAGTCACAGGATACTGTTTACCTCAGTTTTCTCTTCTGTAAAATGAGCTGAAGAAGGAAATGCCAAACCACTCCAGTATTTTTGCCAAGAAAATCCCAAATGGGCTCATGAGGAATCAGACATGATTGAAATAATTGAATAACAAATGAATTCAGTGGGTATCCCCAAAGGAAAACAACATCTTCCATACAGTCTATATGATTCATTGGAAACCATAGTTCTAAACCAAAGGAGATCTAATCTTAGTTATTTCCTTATTTTCTGACCTCCTATAGACTCCTTATATTAGCTGAAGCTGGTTGAAGGAATTAACTACCTGCCCCCAGATTCAAACAGCTCAAAGGTGTCAGTTGTTAACTACAGTATTGTTCAGAATCAAAGGGCTATGGCAAGCCTGATAATTCAGAGTGTGCTGGAAAGAGAACTGCACCTGACATCAGTAGAGACCTTCAGTAGACCTTGACCCTTACCTCTGACCCTCGCTTTCTTTGTGGTCATGGGCAATGCACTTCATTTTCTAACCCTCATTTTGCTCATCTCTAACATGATGGTAATAATACCTGTTGGCAGCTACTTCACAAAATTGTGGTAGGGATTAATGAGATCAGGCATATAAAATGCCACATAAATGTCAGCCGTTGGTAGATTTATATAGCTAATTTCATGTTATGAAGCACTTTTCTCACGACAGCCCTGTGGAAGTAGGCAGTGTAAGTATTATCATCACTTTATAGATGAGGAAATTTAGGCTTAGATGTAAAATCACTTACCCAAGGTCACAGCTAGTAAGTAGAAGAACTAGAAATTGAACTTTAATCTTTTGGGTTTAAATTTAGTGCTTTCTTCCCTGTACAAAACTGATCTGGAACATTGATTCTGGCTTTACTTTTAAATCATACTGGGTCACTACTCTGTGTATATGGATGCACATTTTGATTTCTCTAACTCTTTTTAAAAAATGTGATCTTAATCTCCTCCTCTAGGTTGGACATGTGTAACCCATGGCTCAGAACCCTGATCCCTGAGTTTACATAAATTGAATTGTCTTTGGTAGAGCTCATCCGGAAGCAGAACCCTTTGGCTTATTTTGCCTCCACCCAAATCTCCTCTGGGTAACGTCTGAATATAGACTTCGTATCTCATATTTAGCTATGATGTGGCCATAAAGGTCTGTCCCCAATTCCTGTACCAATATTCAAGGTAATAATGAATATATTGTCTCTCTGCACTTATTTGATCCTACAGAAAACATAAGAAGCAAATGAATATCAGAGTAGTAGATGAACAAATGACAGAATTCTCCCTCTAACAGAATCAGACTGCAGCTTTAGCACTAGAAGAGATGTTGTTTTGTCCTTTGTTTTCCAAAGAGGACAGATGACTTGGGTTGTGCATAAATTAGTGAGGCAGAGTTTTCCCAAGTCATCAGTCTCACTCTCTCTTCCAGAGTCTTCTAAGTCCAGTAGTAGGACAAAAGTCAGGATGACTAGAGATAGCCAAGGGCGCACTGGATGAGCTTCACATTTTTGATGTCTGACCAAGCTCAAAGCAGTCCCCAGCATCTACTTCAGTCACCTTCATGGCCATTGAAAGGAATTGTTCTCATTTGCCCATTTCACTTGAGAAAGTCTTCACGTGCTTGGGGTAGTTATCTCTCTAACTCTCTGATAGATCCCCTCAACTTGTTTAAGGGCATTGGTCAAGGTGATTTTATCAAGGTATGAATGCTTCTTGGACATGATACAGCTTCTTGGAACCACAGGTGAGAGTTAAGTGACAGATGTTCACCAAAAGAGAATGATCAGCCCTGAAAAGGGAGTAGGAAGCCCTACACCAGAGATGCTAATCTTCCATGGTTAGCATAGTGCACAGAACATTGGTCCTCACACCAGAGGTGCTGCTAGTCTTCACTGAAAATCCCGTATATTTAAACTCCTTTCAAAATGCAGTTGAAAGGACCTTAGATAACACTTAGAACTCCCTCCCTCAGTTTACAAAGAAGGAAACTGAAGCTCAGATTGGTGAAATGATCTTCCAGTGCTCCCTAGTCAGGAAGTGACAGACTTGGGATCAGAGCCCAGGTTATTTGAAGCTAAATCCAGTTTTCTTTTCATACCCTGCCTTGGGTAAATCTTAATTTCATACCAGAGACCCATGTTGACATCCTGGATTATGCTAATAATCTAAGCACTTAGACTTCCACTGATAAGAGGAACAAATTTTGGGTTGCTAGATAGATTATCCTTTGATGGTCCCATCAGATCTGTACTGTCTATATCATTCATGATAATAAATGTAAGCAAAGTCTAGGTCTTTTTCTCCTCCACATCATGGCAAAGATTCTCCAGCTTCAGGACTATATATGACATCTTCTCCTCCATTGTCTGACATTGCCCATTTCTTTTCTTTGGAGACTGGAGCCCAGAAATTTCAAATCTGATGTTGCTACAGAGAGTCTCAAGCCTGGCACTGCTTAGGAATTTCTCTTCTCTCACTTGAAGTCTGGATTCCAGAGGATCATGCTGCTTTAGAACTCCTCTTATCCTTCTCTTCTCTCTCTGCTTATCCAGGACTGAGTTTCAGATATTCTCATTATTTGGTCATGTGGGTCATCTCTCTATAGGTACTATTTCTTTGGCTGAGCCATTATGCCATTGTGTCTGAGGCCGGTGCCAGGAACTCTGAATCCAAAGGATCTCTCCACCACCTGGGTGAGAGTACTTGTTGCTTCCCTGTGCTCCAACTCCAAAGCAGGCATTAGTGCTTTCTGAGGGAAAGTCCATATTCCCTTAGGAACCAGATCCAGAGTCCCTCTTAGCTCTGCTATGCTCTTAGGATCTGACATGAAAAAGCTGTTGAAAGGTTAAAAAAGAATAGAAAGTTTGAAGTCTATTAAGACTCCTTATCATGTATCTACTCCAAAGAGGGGAATTGTTCTTTCCTAAACTTAGTCATTCAGTCTTTTCTTTTTCAATCAAATATGACTCTGTGTGACACCATCTGGGGTTTTCTTGGCAAAGATATTGATATGAGTTTTCCACTTCCTTCTCCAGATAATTTTATAGATGAGGAAACTGAGGCAAATAGGGTTAAATGACTTGCCCAGGGTCACATAGCTGGTAGGTATTTAGGCTGAATGTGAACTCATGTTTTCTTGCCTCTGTTCATTGCACCTTAAGAAAGAAAGAAAGAAAGAAAGAAAGAAAGAAAGAAAGAAAGAAAAGTCCTTAAGTAGGAAAAGTTTTATGAACCTATAACAATTTTTTGCATTGCTCTGCAAAATAGTAAAATGATCCAGCCATTCTAGATGGCTATATGGAACTATGCCCAAAAGGCTATAAAACTGGGCATACCATTTGATCCTGTAATACCACTACTGGGTCTGTATCCCAAAGAGATTTTTTAAAAGGGGTTAGGTAGAAAGTATAAAAATACTTATAGCAGCCCTTTTTTGTGGTGGCAAAGAAATCAAAGGGATATCTATCAATTGAGGAATGGCTGAAGAAATTGTGGTACATGTTGGTGATGGAATACTACTGTGCTATAAGAAACGATAAGCAAGATGATTTCAGAAAAAGTTGGAAAGATCTGCATGAACTGATGCAGAGTGAAATTAGCCAAACCAGGAGAACATTGTGCACAGTAACATCAATGTTGTATGGTGATCAACTGTGAAGACTTAGTTACTCTCAGAAATGCAATCTAGGACAATCCTGAAAGACTTATGATGAAGAATGCTATCCACCTCCAGAGAAAAGAACTGTTGAGTCAGATGCAGATCAAAGCATACTGTCTTTAACATCAGTATATTTATATGGTTTTATGTTGGGGTTTTGGTTTCATATGAGTGTGCTCTTACAACAGAACAGTGTTTTGCATGATAATAAAAGCAATTTTAAAAAACAATAGTTAATATACACAGAACAACTCTCTCATAAAGATCAATTAATTAACCAACAAACATCTTAATAAGTATTTGGTATGTGCCAGCACTGTGTTAAGTACTGGAGATACAAAGGCAAGAATGAATATTGTCCTTGCCCTCATGAAGCTTAGTCTCTAGGAGGAGGAAGAACATGCACTTACATATCTTAGGCAATCTAAATCAACAAACATTTTTAAAGTGCCTACTATTAGTCAAACACTGTGCTACTCACTAGGCATATAAGATCTAGGCAAAATAAATGCAAGATGATTTTTTTAATTCAAATCTGGACTCAGACATTTACTAGCTGTGTTACCCTCAGTTAATGACTTAACCCTGTTTGCCTTATTTTCCTCATCTAATAAATGAGCTATAGAAGGAATTAGCAAACCACTCTATCTTTTCCAACAAAACCCCAAATAAGATCATAAAGAGTCAGATCTCAATTGAAAAATAATTGAAGGACACAAACATTGTAGGGAAGGTGACTATTCAGCCAATAAACATTTATTAGCATTTGTTTAAGCTAAGCATTGTGGATAAAGAGGAGAAAACCTCTGCCCAAAAGGACTTACACTCAGATGAAGGAAATAGTATATAAGTGTATACAGCTATATAGAGGTAGGGTCATTCAGAGTGAAAGGTAGGGATGAGAGAAGGGGAGACTGGGAAAATAAAAGAAAGGTGGGATTTGAGCTGAGTTTTGAATAAACCTGGGGAAACTAAGAAGCAGAAGTGGTGATGGGATGGGGTACAGAGTACCCCAAGAAAGGGAGATAGCCAATGCAAAGTAAGCTAACTATTAGCTTATTTGTGGTGGCCACTGCCCATCTGGCCAGGGCGGAGGCTGGCACCCTGATGAATGGTAGGGGAATGAAGTAAGTACAACCTGCTAGATTGTTGTCAAGCGTTAATCCTAAAGTCTAGGTAGGGACAAAGATTAAATTGGAAGCAGGCTGTAGAGTGTGAATAGCCTCAGCAGTGGCAGTTAGAACTGATAACAGGGAAGATGACCAGAATTAGAAGACAGGTTTATTGGGGAGAACAAGGAAGCTCTGAGGATTAAAGTGAACAGTGTTCTCATGCAGAACAGTATGCAGTCAATGGAAAGAGGAATATTTGTCCTTGGTCAGAGTCATATTTGTTGAGGGAGGTGATGGATATTTACATACTTAACTCATTTGCATTAATACTTGTTTGCACACAGTTGTTTAGAGTTTTAGCCCATTTGATTTATAAGCTGTTTTCTACTTCCTCACACTAATATCTGTGATGGAAACATCCTAGGAGTTATGTTTAAATGGGATCTTCAGAATTCTGAGCAGGAAGTGGCCCAAGAGATCATCTCATCAATTTCTCACTGATGAGGAATTGTAGGTTGTTGTTCATTACTGTCCCACTCTTCGTGAGCTCTTTTGGGGCTTTCTTGGAAAAGACACTGGAGTGGTTTGTCATTTTCTTTCTCCAGCTCATTATACCGTACAGAAGCACACTTAGTACAGTGAATTGCCCATGGTCATACAGCTAGTAAGGGTATGAGGCCAGATTTGAACTCATGAAGATGGAGCCTACTTGACTTCAAGTCCAGTGCTTTCTCCACTGTGACACCTAGCTGCCCCCTGATAAAAGGACTAAAGGTCAAAGGTGATAGTATAGAGTCAAAGATTTGGAATTGGAAGTCTTTAGAGGGTACCTAGTCCAATTCTCATTTTACAATTGAAGAAAATGAGGCCCAGACCTGTATGCCTTGCCCAAGATACTACAGGCACCAAGGGGAAGAATTCATATTTTCTGATTTCAAGTCCAGTACTTTTCCCACGATGTTTCCTCTGATGGATGTATGTGCAAGGGAAACACTTGGCTTCCTTTTATTCCCCCTTCTCAAGCTGCGTGGCACAGTCTTAGCAAGGCCCAGGCAGGAAGGGGTGTGTATGTTTACCTTCCTAGGAGGAGACCCTGTGGAAACCCACAGGGCGGCAAGCTCATGACCTTTTTGAATTGTAGGCTTTCCTTCTCTTAGGGGAGCCTGGCTTCATGGCTGAGCTCATCAGTCACTTTATCCTCAATTAGTACTCCTCTGCCTCAGGGAGGAGCCCCTGAGATTGGCTAGGAGAGTGGGAGAAGCAGGAACAGCTGGAAAGAATTAGTAAGGCAGATAAAACAAGAAAGGTTCAGTTGAGATAGAGAAATGTCTTTGGAATCAACAATGGGGACTGTGGGAAGGAGGTGGGAATGCTTTCCAAGGAGATCATCAGGTGCCTGGGAACACCCAACTTTCATGAAGCAAATTGTTTATACATGTGAGTTATATTAGCAATTCACAAAAAAAGCAAAGATGGCCCTAGAGTCATAAAACATCAGAACTGAAAGGGACTTCATCCCTTCACATGCTTTCTCCTCAATTTTGTATTTAAAATTCTTTACAGCTTGGTCCCTTTCTACCTTTTAAAGCTTCCTACATTTTACTCACTTCCTCACAATCTATTATCAAGTCATATTGGCTTATACACATGACACTCCATCTCTTGTTCTCCTGCCTTTATACTGGCTATCTCCCGATGTCAGAAATAAAACTCCTCCTTACCTCTGCCGTGGAAACCATGGTTTCCTTCAAGACTCACCTCAAAGGGGCAGCTAGTTGGCTCAGTGGATAGAGACCCAGGCCTGGAGTTGGGAGGATCTGGGTTCAAATGTGACTTCAAACATTTTTTAGATGTGTGACCTTGGGCAAGTAATTTAACCCCAATTGCCTAGCCCTTACTGACTGCTCTTCTGCCTTGGAACTCATCGATCCAAAGACAGAAGATAACAACAACAAAAAAAGACAGTTCAAGTATTATCTTCTACTCGAACCTTTTCAGGTTCAGTTGCTACTATCTTCCCCCTACTATGCCCCCCCCCAAAGCGAACCACTATTTTGTATTGCTTTTGTATGTGTGTATTTTTTTATACTAGTATTTAAGGGTAGCTGATCACCTTCAATTCTCAATTGAATCAGTCAGAGGTTATATATGCAGGAGTGTATTAGATTCAGCTCAAATGGAAGTTGATCTTTACACATTCAATGTAAGCATTTATTTAGCTTTGGAAATTGCAAAATGCAAAACTTCGGGCTTGATTTATCACTTTTTTGATTGTCTATGCTTGTGAAGGTAATGAAAAAATGCTAGTAATGCAGATTCAACTTAAAAGTGTGTATGGGGGGGACTGATTGTTAGATACTTACCATTACACTGTTAGATTTAGGTGTCTGAAAAATGTTTATGTTGAAATAATCATTAACTCTTTCCCATTTAAAGTAACTACCTTAACCAGATAAAAACGCCTCACTTCTGTTGAATCATTTAAACAAAGCTATTAGATTAGTTTGGCAAAGTTCTTAAATGCAATTGGACACAGTGAAGTGATATTGCTTAGGAAGTCTATTAGGATTGGCTGAGGAGATTCAGTCACTCCTTGTGGGTCTTCTATAAAATTGCTAGCCAGTATTGAATCAAGTATTAAGTATTTGGCAACTCCCAAGAAAAGGGAACCTAAATTTATCTCCCAAGAGCCCTGAGGCTCTTGAGTCTATAGAATTGTTAGATTTAGAACTGGAAAAGATGTATGAGATTCTTTAGTTCAATCCCCAAATTTTACAGAAAGGGAAACTGAGTCTAAGAGAGATGGTGACTTGCCCATGGTCACATAGGTACCAATAGCTAAGCAAAGATTCAAACCCTGTTCTCTGTGATTCAAAATCCAGTCTCTCTTCCATGATGCTGTGAGGTCAATGAGCTTAATCTAGATACTTAAAATCATATTGCTATCATGATGTCATGCCAGATTCAAAGACAATAAACCTCAGCTCTAGTAAACTGAGACACACTAAGGGAGAGATTTCTAGTTTCATGGACTGGTAGTATCTACTTGGGTTACCTTTGACATTAAGTTTTAATTTTCTTTTCTTCTTTAGAGATCAAGTTTTTCTTTGTGTTGCTGTGTCTAAATAAAAAAAACACCAACTAACATTTTTTTGAGCTATTTTACATCATCTTATGTAGTAACTAAGAATTTTTGCACTTTGGTCAAATTCTGTGGGGAATGGGAGTGAGGTTTAGAAACAGGATACCAATTAGTGTTTCACTGATAAGGATATTAAGATCCTAGGAGGAAAGTGATTTGGCCAGGGTCTTATGGACTGCTGGGCTTGGAGTCAGAAAATTGTTGTTATTCAGTTGTTTCAGTCATGTCTGAATCTTCATGGCCCCTTTCAGGGTTTTCTTGGCAAAATTACTAGAAAGGTTTGCCATTTCCTTCTCTGTGAGGAAACTAAGGCAAACAGGGTCAAGTGACTGGCCCAGGGTCTCATACAGCCAGTAAGTGTTTGAAATTAGATTTGAGCTCAGAAAGAGGAGTGTTTCTGACTCTATACCCAGAACTCTATCCATTATGCCTACTAGCTGCCTGAATAAACCCATACTTAAGACTAAATAAGTAGAATAATTGATTTAGAGATGGAAGGGTCCTTTGAGACCATATAGTTCAGCCTTCTCATTTTATAGATGAGGAAACTGAAACTCCAAGATGGTCACATGGGCAGTAGTAAATGATAGAATTAGGTTATGCATTTATGTCCTTTGATTCCAAGAGGTTCAGGAGCCCCCCCCCCCTTTGGGTCTACCAAATACCCCAAAGTAGAATCTATGTCCTTACCACAGGCCCAGACTGGGACTCCTGGGACTCCAGAGTGGACTCATTCTGGGCCCAAACAGTTCAGGCAATTTTAACATAGACTAGCCTGGGCTGGAATTCCTGACTTTACCCCAGGTTTAGTGGTTCAAGGGATGTTGGTTGGTTGGACCTCTATTTGCCCAGGCAGGGTCTCAGGGTCTGGATGTTGGCTTGGGTTATGGCTCAGAACCTAGCACAGTAGATGTGGGGGTGCGGGGTAGGGGGAGGCTCACTCTTGGCTTGCTCCTCACTCTTTGCTGTAGCCTCCTGCTGTCTGTGCTCCCCTCTCACCCCAGTGCCTCAGATATTCTCTGTCTACCTTTTAGGTCTTTCTCTTAAAAAAACTATTTCATCCTGTCTTCTTGTTGATTCTTTCACTCTTGTATTCATTTTGTGGCATTAATTTAAGATTGATTGGAGGAGATTCTCATGGTGACTCAGAGCTTCTCTGTTCTGCTTCACCATCTTGGCTCTGCCTCAGGTCCTTTGATTCCAAATGCAACAATTCCCCCCTCTTCCACAGTCTCATAATAGTGCTAATTGATTGATAACCGGAATAATGTTTTACCATCTTGTCTTATTCTTAACAAGGGATTTCCCCCCCTTAAACTTCTAGTACTCAGAAAGATAGTGTGATTCAGGATATAGGATACTTTTTCCCTTTCTAGCTGGTTGACCTTAGACCCCTCACTTAACATCTTTTGCGCTTCAGTTTAATCACCTTCAACATGGAAATAATAATACTTCCCCTGCCTGATCTTACAGTATTGTTGTGAAAAGCCAGGAAAGGCAAGGCAAGAAGCCTTTGCTATAGCACTGGAGGTACAAATAGAAGGAGAAAGAAGGATGGTTCCTGCCCTCTGGGAGCTTACGTTCTAAATGGTGGAAGAAGCAAAGCCTCCTGTGGGAGTGGGGAGGGGAAGAGGTACCCCCAGAGTATTATGGGTAAGCACAGAATCAGATGCACAGCCAGGAAAGGAAGGAAACATGGCCAGCATGGTTCTATCCCCCAAGTGGAGGTCTGGGAAGGAGCTCATCAAAGGGAAGAGGCTCCCATGGGAGAGAGGGATTTTCCAGGGTCCCCAAGTGCTGAAGGAAGTTTCAAGTCAAAAAAGCAGTTGAATCATGAGCAAACAAGATAAAAATTTTAAAGCATTTTGAGGGGCAGCTGTGTGGCTTGGTGGGTTGAGAGTCAGGCCTAGAGAGAGAAGGTCCTGGGTTCAAATCAGGACTCAGACACTCACTCCCCAGTTGTGTGACCCTGGACAAGCCACTTAACTCCAATTTCCTAGCCCTTACTGCTCTTCTGCCTTAAAATCACTGCTTAGTATTGATTCTAAGACAAAAGGCAAGAGCTTTTTAAAAAAATAAAAAACACCCTTTATTTAAGCCTGCAAGCTTTCTTTTTCTTCTCCAGAATGAGAGAATTTGCTATTCAGCGATCATTTATTAACATATGTTCTGTGTAGAACATTATGCTAGGTGCTGTGGAAGATAAAATTATTTTTGATTAAAAACTTGGGCTTGACCTTGTCCTCATAAAACTACGAGGTGATGAGACTGACAGATAACTCTAACACCAAGTAAATGAGGACTACATTTCTCTTGTGTTTCCCTCTAAGGAAAAAAAAAAAAGGAGAGGCTCATGTTCTTAGGTGTGAAACTTTGGTCAGCAGGGGACAGAATGTTGACCTAAGAATCAAAGGATCTGGATCTAGTCCTTATCCTATCAGGCTGGGTGACCCTAGGTAAGTCACTTTTCCTCACTGGGCCTTAGTTTCCTCATCTATAAAATGAGAAATTTGAATTAGTCACATTTCTAGGCCTATTACAACCTGTCACTTCTATGATTCTAAACAGATACAGAAAGACCTGATCCTGAGTTACTGGTAAAAAAAAAAGATGTTGTTTAAATCTCCAACTGTATAAACATCTGAATGAAATAAAATTCATCTTTAAGAAATTATGAAAGAATTACCATATAAATAAAAGGACCTTAAAGTAACTTACTTGGTTTTAAGTTTTGTTTTTGTTTTTTTATTTAAACCTTACTTTCCATCTTAGAATACTCAGTATCCATTCCAAGGCAGAACAACAAGTTCTAGGCAATTGGGACCTGCCCAGAGTCACACTGCTAGGAAATGTATAAGGCTAGATTTGAACCCAGGACCTCTCAACTTTAGGCCTGGTTTGTTATTCACTGAGCCACCTAGTTGCCACAAGTGGTTTTAACTTTTAAAGAAAATAAATTCTGATTTTGGTTTGAGCCACGTTTGTGTGTGGGTTATAAAAATGTGTATTATAAGACTATTTATTGTAATTTCTTTTAAAAATATTTTATTTTGTCCTGAATTATAGGTAAAAATAATTTTAAACAATTTTTTAAAAGTTTTCAAATTCTTTCCCTCCTTGAAATAGTAAGAAATCTGATATAGATTTTACCTTACAATCATGGAATACATTTTTCTATATTAGTCATTTAGTGAAAGAGATCCCAAACAAACAAACAAAAAGAAGTAGAAAGAAGGTGAAAAACTCCATCAGTTCTTTCTCAGAGGGCGGATGGCATTTTTTATCATGTCTCTGGGATTGTTTTATATCATTGTCACTGAGAATAGCCAGGCCATTTGTCCAAAAATATTGCTGATGCTGTACGATGTTCTTTGGGTTCTGTTCACTTCACTTTGCATCAGTTTATGTAAGTCTTTTTAGATTTTTCTGAAATCACCCTGCTTGTCATTTCATATAGCACAATAATATTCCATCACAATCCTGTCCTTGTTTAGTCATTTAGCAACTGATGGAGAATCCCTCAATTTTCAATTTTTTGCTATCACAAAAAGATCTCTAAGGGGGCAACTGGGTGGCTCAGTGAATTGAGAGTCAGGCCCAGAGATGGGAGGTCCTGGGTTCAAATCTGACCTCAGACACGTCTCAGCTGTGTGACCTTGGGCAAGTCACTTCACCCCCACTGCCTAGTCCTTACTGCTCTTCTGCCTTGGAATCAATACGCAGTATTCCAAGGCAGAAGGCAAGGGTTTTTTTTTTTTTAAGAGCTTTAATAAGTTTTTTTGTACAAATAAGTCCTTTTACCTTTTAAAAATCTCATTAAGATACAAATATATGTTTATTGTATTTTCAATTAAATTTCTGTATTTTGCATAACTAAAAAGCCAACCAGGTTGCTAATGGAACAGAATATGGATGCACATTGTCTAAAATGACAATCAATTCCATTTGTTCCTCATGTATTATTCTCTCCAGTGAAACACACCTGTGAGCTCCCACCACCTCCTTTAATATTGCCCTATTTTTGTCATAACCACTACATATTTATAATCTATAATTTTTGAACTTTAGCGTGCTGGAGACTTTGTGAAGTCATTGTCAAAGATTGTTATATTAGATCCTTAAACATTTTCCTAAACGGTTTTAGCAGTAAGAACAGATAATCAAAATTTAAGGCCACGGATCTTACTATGGAGCATGGTATGCTAAAAAAAAAGTACTGGATTTGGAATCAGTAAGTCTCCAGATAGCTAGGTTGCTCAGTGGTTAGAGCACTGGGCCTGGAGTTAGGAAGGCATGAATTCAAATCTGGATTCAGGCACTTACCAGCTGTGGGACCCTGGGCAAGTCACTTAACGCTATCTTGTTAGCCTCATTTTCCTCATCTGTAAAATGAGCTAGAGAAGGAAATGGCAAACCATTCCAGTATTTTTGCCAAGAAAACCCCAAATGGAGTCACAAAGAGTTGAATCTGCCTGAAAAATTACTCAACAACAAAATGGGGATAATAATAGCACCTACTTCTTAAAGATGCTTTCGAGGAAATATTTGTAAAAAATGCTTAGCACAGTTCCTGGCACATATTATATTCTCTGTAAATGCTAATTCCCTTTCTTTTCCTTCCCCTTCCCTTGTTGTGAGGTTCCAATCAGATGATGGGTATGAAGAACCTTGTAAACTTTAAAGGATATAAATGCAATCCATTCAAGTTGATGGTTATTATCCTCATTACAATATCTGACTAGCATCAAGGGTTTGACTTTCATAAAGTGTGAAACACCTGCTTACTGAATTGCTATGCTGTGATTTTTATGCAGACACACCCACCTCCTAAAAACCTACTATGCATCCTTTCTAAGCTACAGAATAAATCTCCAGTTTTAATGAGGACCCAGTGAATCTTATGTGACTTTGGGCTTGTCAATTCATCTTGGTTTGCCTCAATTTCCTCATAAAAATAAGGGTGATAAGAGTATCTGCTTCCCAAGGCTATTGTGAGGATTAAATGAGGTCTATAGTCTGGCAAGCATCTGATACATAATAGGTGTTTTCAGCATTTAGGATTTTTTTTTTACCTTTCTTCCTAAACAAATTTCTCTCCCTGCATCTATTTCCTAGACTAGATGATCTCTAACATCTCTTCCAACCTTAACATTCTTAGTTTGATTTTTTTAAAACCCTTACCTTCCATCTTGGAATCAATACTGTGTAGTGGTTCAAAGGCAGAAGAATGATAAGATCTAGGCAAAGGGGGTCCAGTGACTTGCCTAAGTTCATACAGATAGGAAGTGACTGACACCAGATTTGAACTCAGGTTTTCCTAACTACCCACTGTGCTGCCTAGCTATCCATTTTGAGGTCTAGATTTTTAAAAGAGCTCCAATCAATCAACAATTATTTTGTTGAACAGCTATGTTCAGGAACTGTGCCAGATGCCAGATTTCGGGAGATGCCAGAAAGTGGAACAGATTAAGCTTTTTCTCTTCCTAAAGTCTAGTTAAGGGAGAATTCTTCCCAAATTAATTGTTAGTCATATTTGATGCCAACTCAGTCAAGGCAACCGTAAAGATTAAAATTTTGGGGAAACTGAGGCAGGTAGAAATTAGTTCCTCTCTGCAAGGAGTATTATCTTTTTAGAGGTTTATTAAAGGTTGAGAATTTAAGAAAATACAAGTAAGAAAGGCACATGCTGGGTGGGCTGAGAGGCCCAATTCAATTTCACTCACATCATGAGAGATGTGTCTGCTCCGAAGCAGAAGTAGAAAAGAGCCCCAAAGCCTTTACAGCCAGGTTAAATAGAAATTCTTGAGTTTGCCCAGGTGGAAATCTCAGTGAGATTAGAGGGCATTCTGGAAGCTAGCAAGGACTCCTGGGGTTTGGAGTCCAGAGTTCAAGTCTCTATTTTTACACAACCAAGGGACCAATTAGGAATTAGAAATAAATTGCCCTTTAGCAAGAGTCCAGACAGACTACTTGCTCCCAGAGAATCAATCTTTAAACATTTATTAAGGATCTGTTTTGTACTAAGCACTGAAGGTCCAAAAGGTTTCAAAAGACAATCTTTTCCCTCAATAAGATAACAATTTTAAAAAGTTTTTGTATAAACAAGACCAATGCAACCAAGATTAGATGGGAAACAACAAAATGGACAGGGGGGAGATTATAACAACGTTTTCTGATAAAGGTCTCATTTCTCAAATATATAAAGAACTAAGTCAAATTTATAAGAATAAAAGTCATTCCCAACTGACAAATGGCCGAAGGATATGAATAGGTAGTTTTTAGATGAAAAAATCAAAGCTATCAATAATCATATAAAAATGTTCTAAATCTCTCTTGATTAGAGAAATGGAAATTAAAACAACTCTGAGTTACCACTTCACACTATCAGATTGACTAATATGGCACTAAAGGAAAGTGATAAATGTTGGAGGGGATGTGGCAAAATTCGGACACTAATGCATTGCTGGTGGAGTTGTGAATTGATCCAACCATTCTGGAGGGCAATTTGGAACTATGCCCAAAGGGCTGTAAAACAATACATACCCTTTGATCCAGTAATACACAGTAGGTCTGTATCCCAAAGAGATTTTTTAAAATTCGAAAGGACTTGCTTGTACGAAAATATTTATAGCTGCTCTTTTTGTGTTGGCAAAGAATTGAAAGGGAGGGGATGTCCCTCAATTGGGGAATGGCTGAATAAATTGTGGTATATGATGATGATGGAATAATATTGTGCTGTAAGAAATGATGAACAGTATGATTTCAGAAAAAGCTGGAAAGATCTTCACAGAGTGATACAGAATGAAATAAACAGAACCAGGAAAATATTGTACACAGTAACAGCAAAATTCTGAATGCTCAAATGTGATAGACTAGCTACTATCAGCAATACAATGATCCAGAACAATTCTGAGGGACTTGGGAAAAAGAATGCTATCCACATCTAGAGAAAGAACTGTTGGAGTAGGAATGCAGATGTAAGCATACAATTTTTACTTGCTTATTTGGGATTTTTGGTTTTATGATATTATTCACTTGAATAATATCATCAAAATGAATAATATGGAAATATATTTGGTATGATAATAGATGTAGAGCCCAGAATGAATTGTTTGTTGGCTCTGGAATGGGGGAGGGAAGAAGAGAAGAAGACAATCTGGGTCATATAACTTCAGAAAATTGATGTGCAAATTTGTTATCACATATAATTGGTAAAATAAATAAATAAATAAATCACCTAAAAAAAGAAGATAATCTAAATGGAGAAGTTTATGGAAGGGACTGGCAAATTTGCTTAGTTTCAGAGGAAGGGATCTGTCCTAAAAACAAAACAAAACAAAAAATTCTTAAGAGTCTGTTTGGAGAGATGAATGAACAGGTGAATAATAATTCAAAATAATTTGTGCTCAATTAAAAATAAATTAGTAATATTGATTAGTGCTATCAAGTTTACAGAAAAGAAGACATCACTGAGGTCCACTGTGGTTCAAGAAATCTTCAAAGTTATGTGTGTGGGTGGGGAAGGACTTGAACTGGATCATGAAGAAGGGGTAAGATTTAGATGCTTCAAGGGTTGGGGAAGATCAGATTGCTCAAGGAAGTTAAATGATATAATGAAAAGGGCAGTCAGAAATTCTCTTGATGAGATGTAGTAAATATAAACTAAATTAACAGATCTAAGATTGTGAAAGATGTTGAGAATGGCAAAGTTCAGAGTCTGAATTTTTTGTTGTAGGCAATGGGTAGCCATTGAGAATCTTTTAGTGAATTTTTAGGGAACTAACCTGACAAAAGTAATGTTTTTAGGAAATTTTAGTCTGATGAATTGTGGGGGAGGGAGGAGTAGATTGGGGGTGAGAAGTGCAAATGACTAGATGATTGTAAGAATATATATTTATTTTTATTATTTAAAATATTTGCTATTTTTTACACCACTTTTATTTAATTGCTTATTATATTTAAGTTCCAAAATATCTGTTCTCCTTGACTTCCCTCCCTGCATTAGAAAATGAATAATTTGACTCCAAAACTGTACATATAAAACCATTTCTTGTTTATTTCTATTTATTAATCCTTTCTCTGGAGAATCCTAAATTTAGAACTGCAAAGGATCTTAGAGATTTTCAAGTCTAGAAGTAAAAATAACAGAGTCAGGTCTTGGACCCAGGTTCTGACTCCAAGTTCAAGTACCTCTTCTTTATACCATGATAACTCTTCCATCATTATAATGTTCCAGGCTTGTGATAAGAGCTTAGATTAGAGTAGTAGAGTATGAATGGATAGAAAGAGATGTAATTGAAAGGTATTTTTATATACATGTGGGTTTGATGATTCAGATGCATCAAGTGCATACTGTATCATTGGGGAGGTCATAGTAAGGTTGGTAATTTAGGATTCATAATGCGGAGTTTACATTGTTTTTCATCCTTTATTTTTTTGTAAAAATATTTTATTTTACCAATTATATGTAATAATTTTCCACATAAGTTTTCTAAAGTTATGTGATTCAAATTGTCTCCCTCCTTTCTTTCCCTTCCCCCTTCCTAGAGATGGAAAGCAATTTGATCTGAGTTATACATATATTATCATGCAAACCATCTTCATATCATTCATTTTTATAAGAGAATACTCATATAAAACCAAAACCCCTAAATAAAAACCCAAGTAAATTAAAGCGAATAATTGTATGCTTTGATGTGCATTCTGATTCCAACAATTCTTTCTCTGAAGGTAGATAGCATTCTTTGCCATAAATCCTTCAGAATTGTCCTGGTTTAGTGTATTGCTGAGTAGCAAAGTCTTTCAAAATTGATCATTCCATGATATTGCTGTTATTGTGTACAGAACTCTCCTGGTTCTGCTCATTTCACTTTACTGCAATCAGTGTAGGTCTTTCCAGTTCTTTATAAAATTATCCTGCTTATCATTTCTTATAGCATAATCATATTCCATCACCAACATATACCACAATTTGTCCAATCATTCCTCACTAGATAGATATCCCCTCAATTTCCAATTCTTTGCCACCACAAAAAAGAACACCTATAAATATTTTTGTGCAAATAGGTCCTTTTCCCTTTTTTATTATCTCATTGGGCTTTAGACCTAGCAGTGGTATTACTGGATAGTTCCAAATTGCTCTCCAGAATGGTTAGATTACAATTCCACCAACAATGTATTAATGTCCCAATTTTGCCACATTCCCTCCAACATTTATCATTTTCCTTTATCGTCATATTGGCCAATCTGGTATCACCCTTCCTTTAGGACAATAAGGTCACAGGGTGATGTTTTGATTTATGGCTCACTTAGATTTAAGTGAAGCATAGTTTCAGAAAGTTTTCAGCCTCACTCTCTCTTTTAGAGTCATTGAAATTCAGTAGCAAGAAAAAAGTCAAAATGACTGGCAATGGCCCAGGATTCAGTTGAAGACTTTGGTGTCTTCCCATGGGAAGTCTTCACATGTTTGCGATAGATATCCTCCTGACTCACCAGGCCTGTGGGTTGCTCTCAACCTGGTTTGGCCCACCTACAAGATGGTTCTTCTGGGTTGTAGACACTGCATGCTACAGCTTCTCAGAACCACACATGAGACTTGGGTAAAAGATAGACATAAAATGTATCATATAAAAGGGCTTACACCAGAGAGCTTACCTAAAAATCTTTTGGTACAGATGTGTTCTAATTACTTTTCTTGTGTCAAATCTCTGTTCCCTGGAGAGGGAAGAAGGGATGTAGATTCCCTAAGAGCAGACATTATTTCATTGGCCATTATTACAGCCCAATGTTTGGGAGTGATTTTAAACTGGACAAAAATGGACTTCTTGGGGGAAATTTAAGTCTAAAGAAGCCATGTTGGATTCATGGGATGGGAGTTCATAGCAAAGACAAAGGCAGGAAAGCAAAACTAGAGATGGGACAAGCATACCCTAAAGGGAACAATAGGTATTATTGACATGGTATTTTATTTCATACAACTTCTCCACCTGGCAGAGGTGAACTAGCTACAGCTCTGTTGGACAGCTATCAGCCAAAGATTTCTTTCCTTTCTGAAAGGGCATTTTCCTACTGCTCTCTTAATGCCTTTGGTTTGAAGGGTCACATATTTTATTCCAAAAGAAATTAATCTCTGTGTCTGAGGATGCTTCTCCTAGCCTGTGGCACTGTAAGAATTTATTTTTCATATACTGTATTAATTCCTAAATCAGGACCCTGGATTAGGAAGGCCCAATCAATTGCTATAATTATAGTGCATTTCTATGTCTAGGTTCTAGGTCAAAGATTCAATTCAGTTTGTTGCTTTTTGCAATTTTCTTTGTCCTCAGGAATCCCAATGGATACCTTCCCTTTTAACAGAATTTGGTTAATAAATGAAGGGGACCAGGGTTCCTTTTCTGTGTATGTGTTGTGGATGGGTATGCATATAACTTTATAATGTCTACATATTGTCACTTCTGTTAGAGTGTAGGCTCCTTGAGAGCAGGACATTTTCACTGTCTTTGCATCCTGATTAGACGGTCTCACTCTGGTCAATTAGACAAACAGAAGGAAATTGCAGGTAGGTGGCTCATTAGATAGAGTATTAGGCCTGAAGTCAGGAAGACTCATCTTTCTGAGTTCAAATCTGGCCTCAGATAACTTACTAGCTATGTGGCCTTAGACTAATCACTTCACCCTGTTTGTCTCATTTTCTCATCTGTAAAATGAGCTGGAAAATGAAATGGCCAACCACTCCAGTATCTTGGCCAAGAAAATCCCAAATGGGGTCATGAAGAGTTGATCAAGGAACAATAACAGGAAACTAAAAGTAAGAGTATTTTAGTAGGCCACCCATGCACTCCATGCAAACAGGGAGTACAACTAGTAGAAGACTTTTAGAGTCAGGAGTAAGCAGCTTCCATATGAGGGAAAAAGTGTACTGATTGGTACTTGTATCATGAAAGGATGATGAGTTTTGTACCACTTCAGTTTTCCCCCCTAGTGTATAAATGTGAATGCACAAGAGTATTTCCAGACCAACATCTCTTGAGGGTGGCCTGTGCATATACCCAATGTTTAAGCAAGGTTTAAGAATGGGGATCCCTTGGACTGACTATACCCAAGTGACTGACTTTGTACAACCTAGTGTCTAGCACAGTGCCTGGCATGTGTGGAATGGTATGGAAATGCTCTTTTGATTGACTGATTGATAATTAAAAGAGGACTAGATTTAGAATCAGAAGACCTGGACCAAAAACTGGCTCTGATATTTAATAGCTATGTGACTGTATGAAAATCACTTTGTCTCAGCCTCTGTTTCTTCCTCTGTAAAATGGTTAAGATGAAAATGTTTTTAAATGCTTTGAATCATTATATAGATTTAGATTATTATACATATAACTGCATTTGTAAAATAATGTTATTTGTTATTACTATTTATTATTATTGATTTATAGCAGGAAGGGACTCCACACAGTATCACAAACCTAGGAGACTTTAGAGTTCAACTTCCTTTTTTTAACTAATGAGGAAATGAGTCACTGAGAGGTTGAGAGTTGCCCAAGGTCTCTGGCATTAAGTGTCAAAAGTGGGGTTTAAACCTATGTCCCCTGACTTTGTTCTTTCTGCTGTTCCCTGATGACCCCCTTTAAATATGAGTTAGCCCCAGAAAGTATAGACTCTCAGAGATGTAAGACTTTTAAGAGTCATCTACACCATTCTCCCAACAAATTCAAGAAACCTCTTTAATAGTAATAAAAAACTGAGAACTCCAAAAGCAAATCCTTGTGTCAACAGGTGTCATCTACTTAATGGGACAGGAGCTAATAACTTTAATATCCTCAGCCTTCCTATAGCTGGATGTCTTTCCCCCTTTAATGCTGTATGTCATAGGGAATGAAAAGCACAGGGAAAATGCCAGGCAAATATAAAATGGTGCCATATAATAAATATGATGTGTAAGAATTTAAAATTAGTTTTTATGCTAATATGAGAATGCTAAAGTAATATTGTGGTTGCTGATTCAAAATATTATAACTCAAGTCAAAATGACTTTTAGTAGCATTTATTTACAAAGAGGAAGAAAGAGTGAAAGTAGAGAAATGTAAGAAGAGGGTAGAGAAAATGTCTAGGTTATCACACTAAATGTTACTCCGATGTCTGCCTCAGCCCTGGCAGGTCTTGTTATCCTACAGCCAGAGGACCCAATCACCCTCCTCCAGGAAAGGAAGGCCTCTCCAGAATTAATCTCTCCAGAAGCCAGGAAAGGAAGGCCAGCTACTCACTCACCCAAGATGAAGTCCAAAGGAGAAGATCCAGGAGTAGTCCTCTAAGTAAGTGTCCAAGAGCCAAAGGCAGAGTCCAAGCCAAAGGTCAAGTCCAAAACCACCTCCAAAAGCCAAGTCACTAGGAGAAGCTCCAAACTGAAGATCCAAGCTGAAGGACCCCTGAACAAGAAGTTCAGGACTTTTTATAGTCCTTTTTCCACATCACTTCCTGCCCCTTCCTCTCATCACAGAGGTCAACCACAGCTTCCAAATTGCCTAGCACTACCCAGGGGGAAGTGTCCTGTGATCCACCTCTCATCCTCTGAGGGTATAAGCTCATCAAAGGATTAACAAGTTTCTGACTGATTGAGTTAAAAGGGCAGAACTCTCTAAATAAATGACTTGTGAATTCTCTTACTTGATGGCTAACAAAGTGTTAAGTAGGGATTTCTTGATTGATTAACTCAAAATAGACAAAGAGAATAAAGAATTCTTTCACGGATGTGATATGAAACTGATTTGTGAATTCATTGGCATAGGGAATGCTTAAATAAGGAAACCCTCTCTATTAAAGTGGGATAGAAAATTCTATGCACCTGAGAAAGTTACTTAGAACATTGAGAGGTGAAGTTATTTGCCCAGGATCATAGATCATAAATGTATGTGTGTGTGTGTGTGTGTGTGTGTGTGTGTGTGTGTGTGTGTGAGAGAGAGAGAGAGAGAGAGAGAGAGAGAGAGGGAGAGAGAGAACTGGGACTTGTACTGTCTCATCCTGTCTTTGAACAGGTCTTGTCCTTTTTTTGAGATTGGCTGTTCCTCAGAGCCTGCTCATACCAACTGGGGAGAGCCAATTTTTAAATTTTCATTTTAAGCATTTATACCTCAAAAATTGATAGACACTACAAATAAGGGCTTGACATTGTTTGTTGTCTAGATTTAAGAAAGCAATAGAGAAAATGCTGATAATTCAGATTAATCTTAAAAGTGTGTCTTGTGCCCATTCTTTTCTCTGGAGAGCCAGTAGTAAAATATACATATCAGCATATCCTAGTATTCTATCCATTACGTCATACATCCTCTTATAATGATGATAACACACTTTTTGACTTTAGCCTTAGAGTAATGGAGGGGAAGCTTATGCTACATTCATATTTTGATAATAATAATAATTATGGTTAGCTTTTACATAGCATGTTAAGATTTTCAATGCACTTTATAGAAATTATCTCATTTTATCTCTATAACATCCATGGTAGAAGAAACTGAGATAGACAGAGTGTAAGTGACTTGCTCAGGGTCATATAGCTAGTGAGAATCTGAGTCCAGAAATAAACTTAGGTCTTTCAGGTCCAATACTCTATCCACTATAAACATTGTCAAGGTGGGTAAATCTTTTTTTTTCTTTTTTTTAAAAATATATTTTATTTGATCATTTCCAAGCATTATTCGTTAAAGACATAGATCATTTTCTTTTCCTCCCTCCCCCACCCCCCATAGCCGACGCGTAAGTCCACTGGGCATTAGATGTTTTCTTGATTTGAACCCATTGCTTTGTTGATAGTATTTGCATTAGAGTGTTCATTTAGAGTCTCTCCTCTGTCATGTCCCCTCAACCTCTGTATTCAGGCAGTTGCTTTTTCTCGGTGTTTCCACTCCCATAGTTTATCCTTTGCTTATGAATGGTGTTTTTTTCTCCTGGATCCCTGCAAGTTGTTCAGGGACATTACACTGCCACTAATGGAGAAGTCCATTACGTTCGATTATACCACAGTGTATTAGTCTCTGTGTACAATGTTCTCCTAGTTCTGCTCCTCTCGCTCTGCATCACTTCCTGGAGGTTGTTCCAGTCTCCATGGAACTTCTCCACTTCATTATTCCTTTTAGCACCATAGTATTCCATCACCAACATATACCACAATTTGTTCAGCCATTCCCCAATTGATGGGCATCCCCTCGTTTTCCAGTTTTGGGAGGGTGGGTAAATCTTAACAATGCAGATTGCAAGCTATCCATGCTTGTCCATCTTGTCTTTGCTATCCGTTTCTAAATCTATCAAAAGAAGTCCACCCAAGTTGCTAGAGTCCTTCTTCTAGTTCTCATGACATTGTATGGATACCAGGGTATCACATGGGCCAATCATCTGACTCCTGTTTATACTCATCCTGCTATTGTCCTTTGAATTATCTTAAATTTCCATTCTTTGGAGGCTTACAATATCACTGGGAGAATATTTTTTTAAAAAAAGATGTACCTTTAAGTTATAATATTATTGCAAAACTGAAAAACAGACTGCCCCCTTCTATCAGCATGAAGTCTTCATAATCTTTGCCTCCTTTTAAAATGCTTTCAAGGACAAAGTGTCTTCTAGGCATATCTCATACCAACAACCTGTCTTCCAAAAAAAAAGTGTCACTGTTTATTCATTAAATTTAAGGAAGTTCCTATTGTGCCTTGTTCTCGTTGTTTGTTTAAAATTTCATATCTAAAAAGGGAGTGGTGGTGGCATAGAAATGAAGAGTCAAGATAAAGAAATAGGAGGGACAGGGTATTAAGAGTGGGTGTGGAGGACTTTGACTGGTCCAATTTTCACATAGAGGGGATTTCAGCAACTGAGTTTAGTTACAGCGGAATTTTTAAAAAGAAAAACCAGGAGAAGTGGAAGATAAGGTCATAAGAAAGCATTAAAATGTAAAAAAAATACATTTGTTAACATAAAATTATTTTATTGTGAGATATATTTAAATGTATTGTTTATTAATATAAATCTTCCTTTAAAATTATTAAGCATCATGTATATTTAAAATTCAAAATGATCATGTGATCCTGCTAGTTTGTACCTTCTTTCTGCTACACAGTTAAGCAACTGATGAACATTTTTCTTGGAAAAGCTATTAGTTCTTTACTACTTCTTTTCCCATTTGATCAGTTCTTTTTAAGGTATTTTCTTCAGTATTTTTGTACCTCTTTCACCAAGTTTTAATTGCTTTTTTCATAGTTTTCTTGCATTGCTCTCATTTTTTCCCACAATTTTTCCTCTACCATTCTTATTTGACTTTTTGAATAATTTTTTGCTCTTTAAAAAAAAAATCTCTTTATTTTGCTTTTCTAGGGATTCATGTTGGGGTTATATCCAATCTACATTTTTCTTTGAGGCTTTGCTAATAGATGTTTTCACATCATTGGCTTCTTCCAAGTTTATGCCTGAGCTCCCCTGCCATGTCAGGTTCTTTTTTATTATTGTAGCTATTTGCTCATTTCCCCAACTATTTTTTTACTACTTTGAACTTACATTAAAGTTAAGCTCTGCTCACCTCTCAGAGGAACTTACCACTATCCTAAGCTTCTGGCTTTTTCACCTTGCTATTTTTACAGGTATTTCTTTTGATCTGTAAGTTCAGCACTTCTAAGGTGGTATGATCATGAGAAAGGTGTGGCCACTTCTTTCCTGATCTGTGTCCTGGTTTTTACAAGGGCCCTTGTTTTCTTTCAGTCTCAAACACTAGTACTCTTCTCTGTCCTGAACTATGACCCATAACTGGGTAATGGACAGTAAAGTTGCCAAATGGCTCTCAGTGCTGCTCCCAGTTTCCACAATGGAGTCTGATATAGTTTCTTTTAAAACATTTGTCCAATCCTTTTACCTTCTCTGGGAGGTGAGAGTTCCTGAAATTGATGCTGCTTCTGTCACTGCCAACACCTATAACTAGTGTTGCTACTGCTTGTGTTCTTAGTCTCCCACCCCACTATTACAGATTTTCCCTTCCAACCTCCCAAGTTGTCCTGAAATGCAAAAATGTCTCGCCTCTACCTTGTTTTGACAATGGCTATTCCAGAATTATATTTGACACATTATTTTAAAGTTGTTTGGAGAGAAATGTAGAGAGAGTTCACCCAAAATATTTCCTATATGTCACTATGTTGGCTCTACTTCTCTAACAGCTCTGTAGTAAATCAACTCTATTGAAATTTCATTACATGAAAAGAGATTTCTTTCTAACCATGCCTAATCCTATATCAACTTTAAGAAAGATGCTTGGATGGCATAAATATACTCTGTATATATATTTTTAAATTTAAAAATCCCTAATATTAGGCTCAAATTCCATGGAATGAGAAATGTATTTGGAGTCAGAGAACCAGGATTAGAGTTTTAAAACTTGGCACTTAATAGCTGAATGGCTTTGGTTAAGTCACTTGACTTCTCTAGACTTTAGTTTTATCATTGGTCATATAAGGAGATGGTTCTAGACATCGCTTAAGTTCCCTTCTAATTCTCATGATCTCTTTTATATTCTAGACTAAAAGGGAATTCCTGACCATATTCTTTTTTTCAATGCAAATTGTGTTGGTAAAAAAAAAGGCAACAACAAAAACAATAACTTAATTTAGAATAATTCATTGAAATAGCTTTTAAAGCATGTTTCTAGGTTCTCATGCTTCCTTGGAAGTTCCTGTGATGTGTCAAAATGAGCAAATATTATAGAAAATTAACTCTCTCAGTTTACAATTCCTTGTTAGAATATCTATAAGAGATATTCTACCACATTTGATCATCTGGACAAACATTTTAGCTATCTATACTTGGGGCCCAGATATTAATGGTAATGAACACATTTGTCTTCATTAACCTATTTTTTTAATGATATTGTTCCATACATTCCAATGGTCCACTTATTCTACACCATTTTCTTCAAAAACAGCTGAGGATATAAAATGATGCTATGGTGTTTTTTAACACTGACAAAAGCTGAAAGAATAGTACCAATAGAGAAATTATGCCTACCTTTTTACCCAACAAACCTTTATTTATTCAATTCAATAAGCATTTATTAAATGCTACTATATTCCAGGGTGAAGATGATGTTATATAAATACAAAATTCACTCCATCAACCTTGCCCTCAGAATCCTACATTCTGCTTACATTATTCAAACCAAAGCAAAATAAAAACCCCTCTATTCTGTCTAAACCCTGTGTTTCTTCCTATTGTACATATTCAAAACTCATTATTATCTATTATCAGAGTAACTTACCTTGATGTTTCAAGACCAGGAATCACCAAATTTGAGAATTAGATTCGTATACTTTAGAAATGCTAATAACCACTGTGTAAACTTTAAACTATTTTCTTCTCTATATAAAATATTTATAGGTAGATATTTTCAACTTGTATAATTATAATTAATCTTGTCCCAAATCAGTATTATAGGATAATAAATTTAGAACTAGAAGGAGCTTCATTCATTTTTTAAAACCCTTACTTTCTGCTTAGAATCAATAACAAGTATTGGTTCCAAGGCAGAAGAGTGATAAAGGCTAGGCAACTAGGGTAAATGATTTGCCCAGAGTCACACAGATAGGAAGTGGCTAAGGCCAGATTTAAATTTAGGATGTCCTATCTCCAGGCCTGAGTCTCTATCCCATGAGATACCTTGCTGCTCCTCTAGGTGGAATTTTAGAGGCCATCTAGTCCAGTCATCAAATGAAATTAACAAGCATTTATGAAGCACTTATTACTAGGTTTTGCAGTCGAGAGAGCCCTGGATTTGGAATCAGGAAGACTCATCTTCATGACTGCAAATCTAGCCTCAGACACCAATAAAAAACTCAGAGACTCAGGTGGAGCTTAGAGTACAAGAACAGGATATTGTAGCATTCAGAGAATATTAAAAGACACAGGACTCACATCTATCAGGTTAGCTAAAATTATGAGGACAAAAATGACAAAAGATGGTGAGAATGAAGAAAAATGGGGATACTAATACACCGTTGGTGGAACTGTAAACTGAGTCAACTTTTTGGTGAGCAATTTGAAACTGTGCCTGGAGAGTTATAAAACTGTATGTACCCTTGGTCCCAGTAATATCACTGTTGAGTCTGTTTCCCAAGAAGATCAGAAAAAAAAAGGAAAAGAACCTATATGTTCCAACCTATTTATAGCAAATCTTTTGTGGTGAGAAAGGACTGGAAATTGAGGGGATACTCATCAATTGGGGAATGGCTGGACAAATTGTGGAATTTGATGGAATATTATTGCACTTTTAAAAAATGATGAGCAGGTTAATTAAAAAAAAAAAAAGCTTGAGAAGACCTATATGAAACTTTGAAGAGTGAAATTAGCAGAACCAAGAGAACATTTTATATATAGCTAAAGAATTAATATGTGAAGAATTACACATGGATATCCACCTCTAGAGAAAGAACTGTTTAATAGAAACCTGAAAGACATAATTTTTATAATCTACCTTTTGTGAGGAGGGGTTAGGTGATACCTTCTATGGTGCCCAGAAGGGGGAAAGAGAGGGTGTGTTACATAACCAACAAACATTGATTAAAAAAAAAATTAAAGATGTAGGGGAAGGCTTAAGGTTTAAGGGACTATTTGAATGGTAATTACAGATCAGGCTGTTAATATTCTACCTCCCTCCCTTCAGCTTCCCTTCTTCCCTCCCCCTTCTGTTGATCTTCCATTAATCTCTTAAATCAATTCAGGGTGTGATGTCTCAAATGAAATACTTTCTCTTCTCTAAATTATGTAAGGGGTTTATTGGGGAAGACAGGGAAGGATAAGAAATGGAAGGGAAGAGGGTTTGGGGGGTTTCACTAATACTAGGATGAGTCTTAGGTTGAAGGATGGTGAAATATAGTTCAATTTGGAAAATGGCTGATAGGTCTGGAAGTTCAGTCACTATGACAACAGAGCAAGTCCGAGAGAGTTGGACTTTGTCCTTCTTTCTTCTGTCTTCAAAGCCAAAAACAACCTTCAGACTTCAGTCTCCAAAAGCCAAGAGACCTCAGACCTCTTCTGTCTTTCCAAGCCAAAAGGTTCAGACTTCAGTTGGCCTGCTCCCTTCCTCCAACTGCTTCTCCTGGTCACATTCCAAACCCGAATGTTCTCATTTGAATGACAGGTCTTCATCAGTCCCAGCTATTCCTGTCTTGTTGCAGACTTTCCCAATTTCTCTCTTCCACAATAGATTCTTTAAGTGTTATTTACAAGGAAGCCTATCAAAAAGCATACAGACTCATAAGGCAGTGGTTTATACTTTTAGAGGTAGTACTTACATCAACAAGATTACAGATTATCAAAGTTGAAGCATAGAGGGATGTGAAAGACTTTGACCCCACATACTATGTGGGGAATGCCCTTTCCCTGCTCCTTTCCTCTTTATACAGTGGAACCTGAAGGAAACGCCTTTTCACCCAGTTCTCATACAATTAGTCTTGTTATTTTATGAACATACTAGACTCATTCCTGCCATTTCCTCATGGGGTTTGGCTTCTCTTGCCAAATCCTACCCATCCTTTAAAATGTGACTGATGTTTTTTTACCTCACAGATGGCTCCTTACCCAATTATCCTTACCCTTCTGAAGCTCCGTCTTAAGTTTCTAGGGCATTTGTGAATGGTTCCTTATAATTGAACACAATTATAAATTGTCTTATATGCAACATGTGGTTAATAGTGCTCAGGGTTAACAGTGTTCAGCTAAAAACTTGGATGTATTTAATTTAGAAAGCTCTAGAATAAATTCTTGCCTCTGTCATAATGTCAGTATGACCCTGTATGTTATTAAATCTTTAGTGCCTCAGACAACTCCCTGGGGTTTCTCTACTGAGTTATAGTCAAGGGTTGCAATCTATGTTGTTTAAAGGGAATTTCCATACTGGATTTCCTCATACTGATGAAACTATAGTTTCTTTGAATGATCCATAGAACCTTTTTTAAACTGTTTTTACCAGAGTAAACCTTGTTTTAGCACAATATAGTAGAAAGATCCTTAACTCTGGAATCTGAGGACCTGGGTTTAAATCTGACTTTTGGCATTTACTATTAGCTTGAGTAAGTTGTCTAAGCTTCCTGGACCTCAGTTTCCTCATTTGTAAAATACGAGAGTTGGACCAGATAGCCTGTGAGGTCCATATCAACTCTCTGCCTATGATTCTATGATCCCCAACAAGTCTGTTATAATAGCAAACAGCACAGTTCTGGTCATATAGTAGAAAGACGGGCAGATTTGCCTCTATCAGTCCAGATAAGATACAAAGGGAATTGTTGAGAAGTCCTTGAAGAAGTTGATTAATTTTTATGCTTCTTAATTCCTCCTTGTTTCTTCCCAGCTTCAAAATATTTTTCATCCCTCAAATATGCTTTATTCCTTCACTTCAACACTAATCAAACACTTAGAATCACTGGACTTTAAACTTCAGGGACCATCTGAGATTATCTAGCCTTTCCTGCTCTTCTGCCTTGGTACCCATACTTAGTATCCATTCTAAGATAAAAGATAAAGATTAAAAAAAAAAATAGACCAAAGAACTTGCTCAAAGTCACATGGATAGTCACAGAACTAGAACTAAAATTCAGACCTCTTGATTCTTAATCTGTAATTGTTTTTATTATAACATACCTTTTTTCTTTTAATTAAAAAAACAAAACCCTTACCTTCTATCTTAGAATTGATACTATTTCAATTTCAAGGCCGAAGGTGGTAAAGGCTAGACATTTGGGTTTAAATGAATTACAGTGTCAAACAGCTATGAATTGGCTAAGGTCAAATTTGAACCCAGGACTTCCTAACTCTAGACTAGCTCTCTATCCACTGAGGCATCTAACTGCCCCTCATTTTATCTTAAGGGAAAGGCTTGGTCATTCTACTTATAAAGTCTTTGTTTTTGTTGTTCTTTCCATTTATATTTCAAACATCAAGCATGGTTTCACTTTACTATCAATTCATAAAACAATAACTAAAAAAACAGTCATTTATTAAGAATGTACTTTGGGAGGGCAGCTAAAAAGTTCAGTAGATTGAGAGCCAGGCCTGGAGACAGGAGGTCCTATGTTCAAATGTGACCTCAGACACTTCCAAGATGGGTGACCCTGAGCAAGTTACTTAATCCCCATTGCCTAGCACTTACTGCCCTTCTGCCTTAGAACCAATACACCGTATTCATTCTAAGATGGAAGGTAAGGGTTTAAAAAAAAAAAAACCTATTCTGTGTTAGCACTTTACGAGGGGATATAAATAAGAAGAATAAAACCATACCCACTCCCAAGGAGCTTACAGGCTAATGGGGGGAAGGCAACAAGTATATATATAACTACACATATCCCTTCTATATCATGACTTTCCCCATCATGGTCAGTATAAGAAATTACATGAGAATTTTTTGGGAGTTTCATAGAAGTCACAAATTATATGCATAGGCCAACAGATGACACAGAAAAAATTTAGAAACTCAGAAATGCATAATATATATATATAATATATAATAGCAACACATTTTATCTTTTAATTCCATAAATATACACAATTTCTTTTTAAAATTTAAAATAAAAAGTTAAAGCTTGTGAAAAGAATGCAAAAAAGTCAGCAGACAACATAGGAAATGTAGAGCTATCTTAAGGTTAGTAACTCATAAATGCATAAAATGTATGAATTATTATATTTTTAAATGTCTTATTATACATGCAGTGTGTTCATTATATTCTCAAATTTGTTTCATTTTTATTTTTTCATATTATTTTATATTTTTAAATGTCTTTTTTCTTTTAATATTTTTACTTAACATTGATCTACATATAACCTATGACCAAATACTTAATCCAGATTTTATAATAAAGTATTATAAACACCCCATAAAAGAAAAAAGAAAAAATTCAGACCTTCTCTGGTATGAAGGGAGGACCAAAAAACTTTACAAAGGTTTTGCTGGTGGCAATATTCTGCATCCCTAACCCTCATGATATGGAAGGCATATCTGTACATATGTAATAAATGTACAGTTAATAAATATAAACATATACAGAATGATGTTAAAAATAATATAGTTTGGGAGGGAGGTCACTAGCAGTTGGGAATATCAAGAAAGACTTTTAGTAGAAGATGGTATTTGAACTATATTTTAAAGGAAGAAAAGAACTCTGAGAGGTAGGGGTAAGGAAGATGTGCATTTGAGGCTTGGGAATCAACCTTTGCAAAGGTATGGAGATACTTAATGAAGTATCATAAGTTAGGAACAGAAAGAAGGTCACTTTGGCGAGATTGAAGAGTATATGAAGGAGAGTAACAACCAATAAGGCAGGGAAGCCAGCTTGAAGCTAGGCTATTTAGGACTTTAAAGCTTAACAGAGAAGTTTGTATTTTATCCTAGAGGCAATAGAAAGACAATTAGGTTAGCTGGTTAGGGGAGTTATATGGGAGTTACATGGTAAAATAATTATAGTTAACGTTTTTATAGTGCTATGGGGTTTGCAAAAATGCTTTGCAAGTATGATACATTTGTTCTTATGATAAGTTACTTTGGCAGCTGTGTGTGATATGAACTGGAATGGCAAGAAAATTGGGACAGTGGAACCAATTAGGAGGATGTTGCAATATTCTAGGGGATGATGAGCACCTAAGATATTTGGGTGGAGAGAAGGAGCCTGATGCTAAAGATGTTGTGAAGATAGAAAGGGCAAGATTGGGAACTGATTGCACATGTAGGGCAAGGGAGAATGGTGAGTGCAGGATAATGTGGAGATGATGAACTTGAGAGATGAGAAATATAGTGATGAAAGAGGGGTAAGTTTATAAATCTAGATAATTATTTCAATATGGTTTTTCCAGGCATCCAGTTTGAAATGTCCAATAAGTAATTGGTGATGTAAGACTGAAGTTCTGGGGACAGCCTGGAATTAGATATATAGATGTGGAAGTCACTAGCATAGAGATGTTAAACCCATGTGAGTTTGTGAGTTAATAAGATAGAGAGACAGATGGACAGAGAGAGAGAGAGAGAGAGAGAGAGAGAGAGAGAGAGAGAGAGAGAGAGCACTCAAAACTGTACTAAGACTTTAGAACACCTTGTTTTGTAGGTGAATCTTCTTTTACTCCTCTGTATTCCTTATATTCATTATTTTTTTAAAACAGGGAAGTAATATTCTTTGATATTCATGTACTACAATTTTTTTCACAGTTTTCGATCAGTGGTAATCTACCCCATATTGTTTCATTTTACAAATAAGCTGAGCCCCAGAGAGGTGATTTGATTTGTTCAAATTCCCACAGTTAGTGGGAGATATGAGACTAGATCAGTCAGTCCTGGCTGGTCTAAAAATTTTCTCACTATAATGATACCACCCTAGGTGAAATTTTTGGGAGGCTCCTATTTTTACTTCATTGTTCCTTTATGATAGCTTTCTTCTTTCTGGGTAGGGAAGTAAGTATATCCCACCCTTCTCTTAAAAGTGGAAAAGTAGGCTCCTGCAGAGAAGCTGGCTTTCAGGTTTTATGTGAAATGAAAAGGATTATAGGATGTTTATTTTTCACAATGCATCTCTTTTCCTCCCAGCCCCAATCACCCAGTAGAGGAGAAAACACCTGGCAATCCTATCCCCACTTTGATCCTATCTGATAAGCACATCCCTGGGAGACAGTCACCATGGAGACTTGATTAAGACTCATGCTCATGCACTTAATTTTGCAGTCTGAGTCTTTGCTGACAATATGCCTACAGCAATTCTATGACTTCTTTTAAGGAACCAGAACCTTGGACAGATCTATTAACTTTAGCCCATGATAAGGATTATTGCTAAGGCACTCCACAAGGCTGGTTCTTATTTGTGAGACTGAGATGAAACGGTTCTAAGCTGTGGGGAATAATACCTGCTTCTGAACCTGAGCATCACTCTGTTAAAGGCTTTCCTCCCTATAATAAGCAAATCCTGCTGTTATTGCCACTTCTAGCCCACATTTGGTCTCCTGAAGTCTTCCTCTTACTCGGCTCTACTTATAGACTCTTGGTAGAGTGCAAAAAGTTGGACTTGGAATCAGGAAATCCAGATTCACACCCTGGCTCTGAAATTTGCTGTGTGATCTCAAACAAGTCTCTTAACTTCTCGAAGTTTTAGTTTCCTCATCTGAAACATGGAGTTAGCAAAACTTGTGCAACCTCTGCCCACCTCAGAGGGTTGGTGTCAAAAAAGCATTATGTAAACTTTAAAGTGATAATTAAAATGAGTTATTTTTTTTATTCCTTCTTCTGAGTTTTCTGGGAAAAGTTTTTAAAAGAGTTTTCTAGTCAATATTTTACAGTGATCATTTGTGAATGACTTTGCTATTCTCAGCAATACAATGATCCAAGATAATTACAAAGAACTTAAGATAAAAAATGCAGTCCATCTCCAGAGAAAGAACTGATGGAGTCTGAAGGAAGATTGAAGCATACTTAAAAAAAAAAACCTTCATTTTTATTGGGGAATTTTTGGCCTCTAAATATGGAAATATGTTTTACATGACTGCATATGTGTAACCTATATCAGACTGCTTGTCTTCTCAATGAGAGGAGAAGAGACATACAGACTCTGAAATTGAAAAAAAATTTAAATGAATGTTAAAAATTGTTTTTCCATGCAATTGAAAGAAATAAAAAATACATTTTAGAAAGTTTTGCTAGGGTAACTGATGACCCAGAAGTACAACTCTGGGCTCACATGGGCAAGGTGTAGTTTTAGAGGCTTCTCAACAAAAACTATGGTTTGCTAGCATTTTCCAGGGAAGGATAAGAATTTGGATCATGCCTAGGTCTCCCCAAAGAAGGAAAAGAGCCCTTAGGTCTTATGCAAGGACCTAGACTAACATTATATTAAAAATAAGAGAGGTCTTATTTAGCATGAAAGAGAATTCAGAGCACTGAATAGCTGAACCCAGAGTCAATTATTCTTTTCCTCTAGTGACCTTACCTTCTCCAGGGACCTTCATAGTCCATATTATCTACAGTAAAAATGAAGAGGTAGGCCAAGGCTATTTCTCTTTCAGCCTTGGCTTCTCTTCATTTGGGGTTACTATGGGAGGGATTTAGAGTATGATGTGGATACACAAGTCTCACTCCAAGGAGTTGTCCGTTCTGGCTCTGTGTAGCTAGTGGATGAGTCTGATGTGTGCCTGTTGCTTTGCTGTCTCTGCCATTCTCTTTCTAGGGGGTTGTTTTCTTTTCTCCTTATATTTTTTCTCTATTCATATTTCATATTACTTCTCTTCATGTGCTTTCTGTTCTGATCACACTGAACTATTAGTTATTCCCAATGCATTCCAGCTCTTACCTCTATACATTTGTAAATGTGAGCGTGCAGGTCTGAAATTCACTCTTGTCTCACCATGACCTCTTAAAATCTCTAGTATCTTCAAGGTCCAGTTCAGGAACCATCTCCTGAATCAAATTTTCCAATACCTAGAACACTATCTCTGGTTAGTATTCTCTCCGCTCTTGAAACTACTTTTTCTTTACTTCATTAAAAAAAAAATCTATTTAGCCCAAGGGACTTATGGGAAAGAATGCTATCTACAGCAAGAGGAAGAACTGTGGGAGTAGAAATGTAGAAGAAAAATAAATGGCTTATCACTTATCAATTTTTTGATTGTGTATGTGATTTGGGGTTTTGGTTTTAAAAGATCGCTCTATAGCAAAAATGAATAATATGGAAAGAGCTATCAAGTGACAATATTTGCACAACCCAGCAGAATTGCTTGTCGGCTCTAGGAGGAAGGAGGAAAGAGGGGAGGGAAAGAAAATGAATAATGTGTACATGGAAAGATATTTTAAAAAATCTATTTAGATGTAGAATCCATTCAGTGGAATATGTTCCTTAAAGGCAAGAATTTTTTAAATTTATTTTTGTCTTGGTATTGCCTAGTGCCTAGCATAGTGCTTTGCACATAGGGATAGGATAGGTGTAGCAGCCCAGGGGCAAGGGGAACAGTCAGTCTTGGGCATGCTCAGTAGTGCTCATGGCTGGGAAGGCCCCTGACCCTTGACCCCAGCTTCTCCCAGGTTAGGCGGGAAAACAGGTTTCTTTGTTCTCCCCTGGTCAAGAGAAACCACACCTATGCCTTGTCATTGACCAATGAGGGTCATCCCTATGTACTGTGTATATTTGCATATCAAAAACTATATCTAGCCCAGCAGGCTCCGCCTTCACTCTCTCTCTGCTCTCTCCCCCTCTCTCCTCTTTCAGGCTAGGCGATGGCTGTCCTTGCAGGAGCTTGGCCTCTGGCCAAGCTCCATCTTTAATCTTTCTCCTCAATAAACGACTCCTCTTTGCATACCATGTGAGAGCTGTCGGTACCTTCTTTGTCGCTTCCCCTTTCCTTCTCTCTCTCCCCCTCCCCTCTCAGGGGTCGTAAGGGGCTGGTCCCCGACATATCTGGCGCCCAACGTGGGGCCCGAGCGACCACCGGACGACTGAGGAAAAATTCGGCGCCGAAATCGAGATTAACGGGTAGGGATCGAACAGGATCCTGAGGAAATCGAGACTATAGGGTAGAGATCGAACACGATCTTGAGGAACGGTAGGTCGTCCCATTCATATCCCCCTCTCAAACCCCATTGTGTGAATGGTTGAATGTATGTGTGTTTTGATGGCACCGGAATAACAGTCCCCTTATATATACGAAGTGCAGTTTCCCTCCCCCACCTGGGTCTGCTAGTCGGAGGCCTCCTCTCTCGGACCTGGATCTCCGGAGGTTAAGAAACACCTGAGGAGCGGTCTGAGGGGGAGGGGAAGGAAAAAGAAAATTTGACCCAGGGAAACCCTCACTAGGGGCGATTGAGAACTCGAAAAATCTCACTCTGAAACAAACAGTTGCTAGAGCCTAGTGAATTTCAAAAGAAGCAACTGGGAAAAGAAAAAGCAGGAGTTAAAATTTCATCCGGAAAGCAAAGTCAAATTTACCTGCTATTTATAGGCAAAACAGTCAGTTTAGCAAAAGCGGGAAAGGCTAGCGAAGACGCAAGGCAGAAACTGCTGCAGAATGCTAAGGAGTTCTTTCTTAAGCACTTCTTATTTCAAAAGTTCTGCAAGCTAATCTTTACAAGAAACTCCCTGTGCCTTTTCAGGAGAGGTCAGACTCAGATGCATTTGAAAGGCTTATCAGGAAGTGCTTGCTTAGACTCAAAGCAGGGCATTTAAAAGATCAGAATTACTTGGGAAAAAACGGATAAAAAACAAAAAATTTTTTCTAATAAAACCGTAGGTCTCAGCACAATTAAGGAATCAAGGTAATAATCCTGAATTAGGTTAAATTCGGAACAGCTTAAGTTGTAAAAAGATATTGCCATTCTGTAACCAAAGGCAGGAGATTTTTTTTAAAAGGCAAGCCTCCGAACTCATTTAGCATTTGAAAAAGCTCCTAGGAATTCTTTTGTTTGAGGTCCAGCCAGGTAAAGGCAGGCTTTACCTGGGCGATTGCAAATACAGTAAAGTAAGATTTGGGAATTTGAATTTTAATTTAGGTTGGCTGTAGGCAACATTATAAAGGAATGTCTGCTTATATTTTTTGATAAAGGAAGTTAAAAAAGGAGAATTAAAAAATCTTTCTCTGACTTTTGTTATATGCCACAAAATATCAGGACTAGAAATGTTTTATCTGTAGAGACATTTTGGTATATATCTCAAGGTAATTAAAGTGCAAACAGAAAACTTTTAAGGTTTGGGCTTAAATCTGAAGCAGCTTGAAATTTTTCTCTCTACCGGCCACGTGGCTTGAGCCACGTGGAAGAAAGCATCAGAGCAACTGAGGTTGCAAGTTTTATCACTAAGGCTGTAATTGGCTAGAAGAAGAAATTTAATACTAAGATATAATAAGCATGAATTGGAATATGATTTAAAGGAATTTATAAAGCTTTCTAATTTTAACTATGGAGGAATTATTAACACTTTTCTAAGCAGGACATAAAGCAACAGGGTGAATCTTGAGCAGAGCTTATTCAAACAGCCTGTATGCAGTTCAGAAACTTTTTAGTGGGCATATTACTATACCTGTATCCAGAAAGCAAATGATTTATAACTAGAATAGCTTTTACTATGGAAAATTAAGACACATGCTCAGCAGAGTGAAAGCATGGTTGGAAGGATTCAATCTGTTTACCAGTGGTTAATTATTAAAGTTATCAAGGAATCTGTTACTCAGTACAGTGATTTATTAAGGATTTGAAAGAGGCAATACTATCATGTATTGAAATTGCAGATATTGAAGCTGATCATGATATTGAAAAGAGACCTATGATAATAAGGCAAATTCAAAGGTTACTGGCATAATTTGATTTATTTCTGCAGTGAAGATTTGCAGAATTAGCAGATGAAAGTAATGATTTTAGTCACAGTATTAAGATCTTTTCAGTTATGAAGCTAAGGGCAGTAGTTCAGAAATAACAACTTCTGTGCAATTGTTTGATAATTCTGTGCATATTTTTACAGCATAAGACAATGCTATAATTTTAATAACTGCACAAGGTGGAAATTTTTTCAAAAAGCAAAAATTGTGTGCAGGCAGACAAAGACTTAAGATCCCAGCACACATGGGTCAATTCATAAGTGATTTATAGAATGATATTTTTCTGATTATGGGTTTGAAAAAGCAAATATTTAAGCATCTATACATGCTGCTTTGCAAAGTCTATGGTACATCTATATCCTGAACAAGCAGGTGATATCGCTTATCAATGCAAACTGTTGTGGATTAATTTCACCTCTGATAGATATCCACTGTATATTTTGGAGCAAAGGTACATTTCAGCATGCTCCTGGCACAAAGGTTGAACTGTGAAAAGTGATGGGAGATACTTACTCTCCTGGTTTATGGGTTCAAGCTCAAATGAAGAAGTGAGCAAAGTGATTGCAGATTTTATAAATAACTGTGCACAACTGTCTATTCCAAACAGCTTGGAATGGCAGGGCTTTTAACAGCAATGCAAAGGCTAAATTACATAGCTCATGGCTTACATGCAAGCTATGGTACAAAGAGCTCAAAGGAATTCATGAGCCCCAAGGTTCAAAAACTGAAGGTATATATGTTCTGTCACTCTCTAACTTTCTAAGACCCAATGAGGTTTTCATTTGGGGTCGAGGTTTTCTGTTTACTTTCTCAGATACATGGAGTCCATGGAAGATGATTAAGAGCATCTGATGGCAAGAAAATCTGCCCGGAAGAAGGACAGAAGGCAGAGGTGTCTGGCACAGGACACCAGAAAAGCAGCACATGGACTGTAAAGACTGCCCTATAGGCAG
The DNA here is from genome assembly GCF_027887165.1 of Monodelphis domestica. Taxonomy (NCBI): domain Eukaryota; kingdom Metazoa; phylum Chordata; class Mammalia; order Didelphimorphia; family Didelphidae; genus Monodelphis; species Monodelphis domestica. The sequence goes on along the minus strand of NC_077228.1, from coordinate 292,711,195 downwards.
GTTTAACACACTATACACACACACATGCAATTGTATGAGAAACAATGTACATGCAGAAGAGTATCATTAAGTCACTAACAGATATTCTGTTCTAGGAATATATGGGTATTTGGTAAAAGATCTAACTATTACATGCCTGAAAATTTTGAATGGTATTGGTACAATGTGTAACTTGAAATGATATTATTGGAATTGTTCCATGTTAGCCAAATTTGATCAAATATCAAAAGGGTATAATTGGGAATGTTATGACAGTATAAGGAATGCTGTCCACTTGTAGCACAAATGGGTATTACTATCCAAAATGTAATGATGATGATGGTCTTAAAGGGTACATTATATTTGCAAACAACATGTTTTTGCTAGAATCAGACTTATCTAGAAGTCAATTTTGTTAAGCTGTGACATTTCCACTTTCATAAGAAAAAAGAGGTGGATATGGTATCACTAATCATCTATCTTTTCTACACCCCAGAAAGAATATAAGTTAAAGCTTTGTAATAATCAATATTGAATTTAATGATAAAGATCACATTGTGTGAGATACCTGAATTGGGTTAAAAATCATCAAGATATTAAGACTGTAAGGGACCCAAGGGGATGATAATGTTGGGTCGAGGTCTTGTTTATATGTTCACAGATAATGAAAACATCTGGTCACCCACGTCATGCTTCATGCCAGCTGATACAGACCAGGAAGAGAAGCAGACGGAAGGTGATGGCATCAGCTACCTACATGCCAGCCACAATCCAGACTCGCTGGAAGGACACTTCTTTGGTGACTAATATCACTCTAGAACAATGACATTACACTATTAGAGACATTGGCTATTAGGCCACTGAAGGACACTTGTCATGCTGACATCCATTGAGATGGGGTACCCAGAGCAACATCAAGTATGCTAACTCAGAAGGACAAAATCACACTTGTGTCTGTACAAGACACCAGATACATCCCACATTCCAAAGACTTTGCGATGGGATTGAGATGAAATAGCTACAAATTGTCTAGCTACTAATGTATACCTTGTATTTTGTATATGATACTGTCAAAAGAAATGTATATTGTATGCATTGTAAATCCACCACTTGTATTGTAAGAAATGCTGTTATCAACAAGGGTATAGACCTTGGTAGGACTCTCCAAAGAGTAGGAGATAGAAAACTTTCATCCATAGGATAGATCTGATACCTCTGACATCAAAAATGAGGTGCTAAGCAGAAAATGATGCACAGACAGGTTTAATGGACAGATGACACTGATGTTACTCTCAAGAAAGAATGAGAGATCAGGAAAAAGACGTTAGGAAATCTTTAATTAGGAACTTGAGTTATTGTAAGAGATCATTGACATCCAGGCAAAGATTATGTTCCTGACATTACATTAAGGGCTGACTACCATAGCAGTAGTTGAGTGTTAATACCATTGTTAACCATTACTCCTGATACCCTGTCTTTGTGGGTAATATCTTAATAGGAAAAATGTCTTGCTCTCCTCCAACAGTCCCAGAATTCAGACGGCCGCTGGATTCGGGATCTATTGGCTTCCCTTTCATATACTGGAAGACGTTCTGGTATATGGAAGTAAGACCTCATGAAAAACTGAGGGCTCTAGGTTTGACAATTTCTGTGGACGCGCAGTCATTGTCTCTCCTAGGTGGAAAAAATTATTATTGCACAAAAACATGGAGCAAGGGCAAAGTATAATCTAAGTTTTACTGTTTTGGAGTATGGATTGAAAGCATGACACAATAGGCACAGATAAGCGTGCAGAAAAAGCACATTGAATATTATACACTGACAACTAGGAATGAAAAAGCTATGTCAAATGCTGTAGGTACAAGAAACTGTAGAAATTGCTTCTACATGGGAAACAACTTAAGCTTCTATTTACCCAAACATTGGTTTGGTGGAATGAATTTTGCAAATATTGGTAATGGTATAGGCTTGGTTACCATATTGATGGGTTTATTTATACAAGCAGAGATTTAAAATAAGGAAGACATCAGGAATATGTAGTCAGAACTTGAAATATTACTTCATTATCACCATCATGGTTATTTAAGCTACAATTGAGAATGTAAAATGGATGGGAATATTGGTATTTGTTAAAAATTGCACTGTGATTGATGTATTGATGTTTTTGCAAAGCCTGTAATGGTGCAAAATTATGTTCCTATACGAGGCGAATTTTGATCTATTTAGATCAGGACTTAGAAATCATTGGGAATGTAAGTTCTGATATTTTACATTGGCTCAGTTTCAAAGATACCACATAGACAGTGAGCCAAGAGAATCTTGTATTAATTTTGGAATCAGGTTCCCAGGATCAATTTTCTGAGATCATTTGACATGTGATAACATGATCCTCCAGAAATGTTTAGAGAGGATGTTTTTCTTTGAAGGGATCTCTCCCAACACACAAACAAAAAGAAAAGGGAGAGGAATCTTATAGAGATCAGTATTTATATTTTAGAGGAAATTTTTAAAGTCACTCTTGATTGATCAACCTTGATTTTTTCTTTTACACTATTAAGGCCAGAATTTTTAAGCACAAGGAAAGTACTGTTAATGCTCTGATCCAGAATTATGAAGGTGCAAAGATTTCTAGAATTACAGTCACCTAACAGTCGGTGAACATGAGAACATGACAGCAATTGTTAATTTTCAGATGACCATACTGGAGAGTGATGTCTGATTGCATGTAAGGGGAATCATAATGAATCTTTCATTATGGACCAGACAGCCTCAGCCACGGTTACATTTTCCATGTGAAATGGATGTTGGAGGTTGGGAAATGCAGAGACATGGCGTACTGACACCCTCAGTCGCTGGATGTCCTGGCATCGAGCTACCAACCAGTTTCCTATGTGGCAGGCATCTGGCAGTGAGCACGGAAAGATCCCCAAGATGCAGTATCAGGACAAGAGAAAGGAAGGACTTATCCTTCATCTCCAGGGATAGTATTTTGCTAACTGTTGAAAAGGCTGACAACTTCTGATAGTCCAGACTGTGAATGGTGGCATATTTGGTTATTGTACCTGTCATGTGAACCATGGAGTTCTACCTCATTAGACCAGGATCAGTAGCGTGGAAATTATTTTCTTAACATTTTTATATCTACTAAGACTGTTGCATTGATCTTGAAATGCAGACAGGCAGATAGAAAGATCAGTTTGGGAATTTTTAAGATTGATCACTGAATCAGTTTATGCTGATGTTCATTCTTGATTGGGATATCTAAGTTATACAATCAGGATAGGTTTTTCATCTCTGTATCAGAATATGATTATGCACCAGAGTGTTTGTATTTGTTAATGCTGTAATGTTGCTACATTTTGATATTACACTATTCATTTGTGTGTAAAACAAAAAGGGGGAGATGTAGCAGCCCAGGGGCAAGGGGAACAGTCAGTCTTGGGCATGCTCAGTAGTGCTCATGGCTGGGAAGGCCCCTGACCCTTGACCCCAGCTTCTCCCAGGTTAGGCGGGAAAACAGGTTTCTTTGTTCTCCCCTGGTCAAGAGAAACCACACCTATGCCTTGTCATTGACCAATGAGGGTCATCCCTATGTACTGTGTATATTTGCATATCAAAAACTATATCTAGCCCAGCAGGCTCCGCCTTCACTCTCTCTCTGCTCTCTCCCCCTCTCTCCTCTTTCAGGCTAGGCGATGGCTGTCCTTGCAGGAGCTTGGCCTCTGGCCAAGCTCCATCTTTAATCTTTCTCCTCAATAAACGACTCCTCTTTGCATACCATGTGAGAGCTGTCGGTACCTTCTTTGTCGCTTCCCCTTTCCTTCTCTCTCTCCCCCTCCCCTCTCAGGGGTCGTAAGGGGCTGGTCCCCGACAGATAGGGACTGTGGTTGTGATATCATTGATTCTGAATGAAACTTCTAGTCAGGACCTGTTAAGCACCTCCTGATCTATTTATAGTGCCTAGAACCCTGAGGGGGTTAGTGAAATTGCCCCATATCACACAACCTTTATGTGTCAGGTGTACGACTTGAAATGGGGCAGCTAGGTGGCATAATGCATAGAACTAGGCCTAGATTCTGGAAGACTCATCCTCCTGACTTCAAATCTGGCCCCAGACACTGGCTGTGTGACCCTGGGCAACTTACTTATCCCTTTTGGCCTTAGTTTCCTCATCTATAAAACAAGCTGGAGAAGGAAAAGGCAAACCTCTCCAGTGTCTTTACCAAGAAAACCCTAAATGGGGTCATGATTTTAAAATGACTGGACAACAAAGACATGAACAAGAGTCAGCTTGCTTTCTGTCCACTACTACATGCTGCCTCTAATAGAATTTGTTGATTTGCCTTGGACTGACTTGAATCCTCTTGTGAGTACTACCTGTCTCCCCTCAAAAGGTCAGTACAAGGACCAGTTCAAGTGTGTACAGGAGCCCTGAAGACAAATAAGTACCTACAGAAACCAATGATAGGAAACTATAGAAAGTGACTCTGGCCAGATGGTTTGGCTTCGAAGGAAACCATGAATAAAGGTAGTTTGGAGCAAAGTTATAGAACAGAGAGGGGTTGTGGTTTGTTGGAGGGGCCCAGGCAGGGATTGTATATCAGGATAGCATATGCAGTAGTTTGAAAGGAAGAGAGGGATGAAATATGTGATAGTAACTAAGTGTGTGTGACTAAATCAAGAGATAAGGTGAGTCGATATCAGGAAAAGTTCCCTAAAATTAGTAGAGCAGCTAATATAGGAATTTGTTTCTCTTGACTATCCATATTTGTTACAAGGGCTTTATTTTTCTTTCTTTGTTTCCCAAAGGAGTAGGAGGTCAAGGGAGTGATAGGGATATGATAGTAAAAGGAATAGAGGGAAAGAAGGAAAGAGGAACGGACAAAAGGAAGTAGGGGAAAGCAAGGAAGAAAGAAAGGAAAGGAGAGAAGGAAGAAAAGAGGAAAGGAAGAAAAAGAGAGGACCATTGAATCACCTCTTTAAAAAATGAAGAGAAGAGAAAGAAGGACAGAAAATATAGATACAAGGACAACTCAGAAAGATAAAAATTGAACATATTACAAAAGTAAAAATACCCAAGTTGTACATATTAGAGATTTTCAATTTCATGTACTCCTATTTTCTGTTTGTAGACAGAAATACCCATTTTATTTGGTATTTATTTTATGTATAGCCATTATTTCTTTTCTCAAATTTTTTTCTATTGTTCTTATGTGATTTTAAAAACATTTTCTTGCTTTAAACAACAACAACAACAACTTTATCTCTTAAAAAAAAACCCAACAACCCTTACCTTCTGTCTTAGAATCAATAGTAAATATCAGTTCCAAGGCAGAAGAGTGGTAAGGGCTCTTAATTGAGGTTAGGTGACTTGCTCAGGGTCACATAGCTAGGAAGTATCTAAGGTTAAATTGATCTAGCTCTTCTAGGAGTTTGTGATGGGATTTTTTCTAATCTGTATTTTTCTTTGAGGATTTGCTTATAGATGTTGTCATTACCTTTTCCTGAGTTTGTATCTTGAATTTCCTTATCACCATAAGTGGCTTTTTATGGCCAGTTTCTTTTTTTCAGTTGTTTGATCACTTTTCCAGCCTACTTTTTAACTTTAGACCTTTATGTCAGAGTTGGGTTCTACTCACTTCCAAGGGACAGGGCATAGATGACTGGTTTGAATTTTTATCTTTTGTGCCCCTCTCCTAGGTCAGTCCAGGGGCCTGTAAGTCTTAGGTACTTCCAATGTGGTATGATCTTGGAAGAAGTCTTTACTGCCCTCCAGGTCTGTGTTCTGCTCCTTATGTAGGTCGGGCCCCTGTTACCTCATGATTCTTTCTACTCTGTAACTATGACCAGAGTAATGGGTGATAAAAGCTAGATGGCATTTGTTCCTGTTTCCAGTGCTAATACATCCAGCCCCTGAGATATCTTTTAGACCAGGTGTTTGTAAAAATGGAGATTTGAACCCCAGACTTCAATCCCCAGAAGTCCATGGCCACTTCCCAGAATGCTTTGTAATCTCACTGAGATTTCTACCTGGGTAAGATCAAAATTTCTATGTAACTGGCTGTAAAAGCCTACTGAGGGTGCTTCTGGCAACCACGAAGGGATATCCTCACTCTTCTGATCTTTTAAGTTCAGCCTTTAATAGCTACTGCCTAGTTTGTTTGTTTTTTTAAGCCACGTTTCTCCAATATGCTTTTTTAGAAAACCGTCTTGATCAGCTCTGGCCTTCCCGCCGGCCTGGCTTGGCTTGGCTACTGTTGCTTGTAATTTGGACCTGTTTTAATTGCTTCTGCTCTGCCTCCTTGCCCTGCCTGCCACTGTCTGCCTGTTTCTGCAACTCAGACCCTGGTGGCTCCTGCTCCTGGTCTTTCTCTCGCTCACCTGGCCTGATTCCAGCTGATTCCTGCACCTCTGGCCTCCGACCCAGATGGCTCATCACCCAGGCTGCTGGTAGCAGACCCAACTTCTTCAGGACTCATTTCTATCAGCTGGTAAAAAATGGGGGTAATTTTCCCTTAGGCTATGGTGATCTGGGGGCAGAGGATCACAGGAGGGGAGAAAGAAAGGGAAAGAAGAAAGAGACTTTTCCAAACAGGAAGTTGATTACAAGCATGACATATTTCAAAGAATATCTTTTGAGTGCACTGGTCCTTTTATTTATCTCACTTGAGATTCAGGAGAGAAATTCATCTCCCTGCAACTCTTTGCCATTTGTTGAGATTCCAAAAACTCACTATGGGAGGGCAACTGGGTGGCTCAGTGGACTGAGAGCCAGGCCTAGAGACAGGAGGTCCTGGGTTGGAATCTGGCCTCAGACACTTGCTGGTGGTATGGCCCTGAGCGGGTCGCTTAAACCCCATTGCCTAACCATGACCATTCTCTTGCCTTCTGACAATAGGCATCTAAATGGATAAAAACCCAAGGAACTTTAAAGAGACTGGAGGTTATATTTTTAAGGCATTTCAGACTCCAATGTTTTATAAAAAATCTCTGTGTTCTATTGCATTTACTGTTTGTTTTGTTTATGGTTTAACTTTGTGATTTTAAGTTCATACATTACTGCATTCAATATTATTCTTTTATACTGAATCATTGTAATGTACTGAGTTTTAACTACTGTTATATTCTGTTGCTTTTCCCCTATAACCATACTGAACAAACATTGAGTAAGCCCATATAAAAACAGCTTTTCTATTTTGGCTTTGTAAATTGTCACATAGAGGATAGATGGACTCCATCAGAAAAATTGCTATAACAACCTTTGCAAAAATTTACTGTGCTAAATAAATATCTCAATTGATTTTAAGGGTTTTCTAGACAGGATTTTTAGAATTTTTCTTAACAATCTCTGGTCATTTTTCCCTGCCCCCACCATGAGGTAAAGCCATTTTAATAGCTGAAGTGAAATACATTTTATAAACCCCAACCTTTCTACATTTCTCAATATGTGACTGGAAGTTGGGCAGTTAATCTCAGGGCATTTGTACCCCTAAAAAGCCTCCAAAAAAGGAGCAACTTTAATAACTCTTCAGCTCATTTTACTTCCACCAGAATGATCTCTAGATTTCTTGATGATGTTCTTAACTCAAAATGAGTTTTACTTTGTTTAAAAATGTATTTGCCAAGATTGAACGATTTGCTATGTTTGTAACAAATTGTGACAAATATCCATCAGCTTATAGGCTTTAAAAATGCCATACAGCAACTTATGTGAAATATGAGAGTGTGTTTGTTTGCTATTGTAATTAATTGGGCTATTGAGAATTTGGGGGATATTGATAACTACATATTTGTACTATTGTTCTTTAAAAATGAAAAAATGTTACCTTGTTCAATTCATTTGCTTGCACTCACAGTGGATCATGGCCAGATATGAAGAGGAAATGGATCACATTTTTGGTAAGAAAGCCTTGTATTCTGTATTTTCTTAGCTGACACAGTGTGTCAATGATTGTAAGCTACATTTTTGAATTTTAAAACTCTTTATTGTATTTTTATTGCATGTGCAATATGCTATTTCAGTTTTTTTTGTAGTTTTCTCTTCTTTTTATATTTGAAGCACATGTCACTTAGCATTAAAAATCTTCTTTAACCTTTTTGATTTAGCAGTAATATAAGTTTAAAATACATTTGCTCTAATGCTAATGCATGCCCTAAAAGCTTGAGACTATAAAAATGATGCCACTGATTGTTTAAAAAAATTATGGACTTTCAGGTAAACATGGCTGCAATCTAGATGTGAATCACTTCCTCTCCCTGGCACTGAACGAAATAGACTACCTCAAAAGAGCATAAAAATCATCTTTGGAAGAACGGAGGGACTCTTCAGTATCCCACAGAAATGAAGGTACATAGGGTTTGAACATTGCCACACAATAAGGAGGAAAAGCTTGCACAAAAACGTGAACTGAGCTACCTTCCCCCTCCTCCCCCATGGAACCAGAGTAGGGGCTCAGAGTGCTCACCAGGACAGCAAGTGAGTGAGGAACATCTCTGTCTGGGGGGGGGCACACCAGCATCCTTGGGATCTAAAGACTGCTAGGGAACAACCTCTCAGGGCAGTTTCATGGGAGAACCCTGAACACTGGAGAGCACACAGACCACAGGACTCTGCAAACTGCGAACAGTGTGGAGTCTCCAGAAATGGTAGAAATTGCCTGAGGCCAAAGGGCAGCTCCTCGCTGTAGTGAGGGGGGGGGTCATGCCAGGCTCCCTGGAAACTGACAGGGTCTACCATAGATCCACCCCTAAGAGTGGTTTTACAGGAGATTTCTGCACACCGGTGAGAAGAGACCACAGAGCACAGGGGCGGACACACTAACAAACTGCAGAGGCTGGGAAGAACTAGTCTGAGGCAACTTAAATCCACAGAAAACCCGCCCATATCACCCAGACCTCAGACCAAAAAGGAAAGGGGGAAAAACCCACCAAAGGGATGGCTCATACTGCCCTAAATCAATCCTCCAAGAAGAAAGGGGGAAAAGTGACTATTGAAAAATTTTATGGGGGGGAATACCCAAGGGAAAGAAGAGAAGGAGGATGAAATTCAAATAAAATCAAAACATGCCTCCCAGAATGGAAATTATCCACAAGCTCTGGAAGAACTCAAATTGGAGCTTATCCAAAAGATGGAAACCTTCTGGCAAGAAAAATGGGAAAAAATTCAGAAAGAGATCAGCAGCCTGACAGACAAGACCTCAAAATTGGAGAAAGAGCTGGAAGCCTCTAACAGAAGGGCAGACCAAGCCGAAAAGCAAAACCAGTCCCTAAAGACCAGAATTAAGCAACTGGAAGACAGTGATCTTGCAAAACAGCAAGAATTAATAAAGCAAAAAAAAAAAATTAATGAATTAGAAGAAAACATAAAATATCTCACTGACAAGGTAACAGACCAGGAAAACAGAGAAAGGAGAGACAACTTGAGAATCATTGGTCTGCCCGAAAAAGACAGAGATAAACAAAAACCTTGATGCCATACTACAGGAAATTATAGAAGAGAATTGCCCCAATGTTCTTGAGCAAGGAGGCAAAATAGAAATAGAAAGGGTTCATAGAACACCCTCTATACTACATCCCCAAAAGACAACCCCCAGGAATGTAATCCTCAAATTCAAGAGCTTCCAAGCTAAGGAGAAAATCTTACAAGAAGCCAAGAAGAGGAGCTTCAGATATAGAGGAGCCCCCATAAGGATCACACATGACTTAGCAGCAAACATGCAAAGCATGGAACATGATATTTAGAAAGGCAAGAGAGCTGGGTCTCCAACCAATAATCAACTACCCATCAAAACTGACTATATATTTCCAGGGGAAAGTATGGGCATTCAACAAAATAGAAGATTTCCAAGTATTTGCAAAGAAAAGACCAGAACTTAGTGGAAAATTTGACATCCAAACACAGAGGGCAAGAGAAACATGAAAAGGTAAATATGAAAGAAAGGGAAAAGGAGAAAAATCTTATTTTTCTTTTATTCAAACTCTCTTCTATAAGGACTACATTTATATCAAATTATATATATTAATATGTGGGGAAAATGTAATGTGTAACTCTCAAAAATTGTAGCATCATAGGAGTAGTTATCACTACTCTTATGAATCTTAAGAATCACACATAGGGAAAGACTGGGGCATCAAGACGATTTGGTGAAAGGGGGGAAAGAAAGAAAAAGGGAGGGGGGAATCATTGATGATACTATGATTTACTTCAAAAATTAGAGGGAAAGAAAAAAAACTAAATAGAATAATCTTTCCCACACAAAGATACACATGGGAAGGGGAAGGGAAGAATTCTCATATGTGAAGGAGAGGAAGAGAGCATGAAATGGTATTACATAAACCTTACTCTCAGTGAAATCAACTCTGAGAGGGAAGAACATCTAGATCCATTGGGATCTTGAATTCTATCTTATCAAACAGGGTAAGAGAGAAGAGGAAATTAAGGAAACTAAGGGGAGGGAATATAAAAAGGGAGGGAAGGAGAGGGGGAGGGGAAGGGAACAAAAAAGGGAGGGGCTAGAAAGGGAAGAATATCAAGGGAGGGGACTAGGAGGACTGATCTAAAGTAAATCACTGGTTCAAAAGGTTATAGCTAAAGAAGAAAGGTCAGAAGTAGGAGAGGATATAAATATGCCAGGGAATCCACAAGTGACAATCATAACTTTGAACATGAATGGGATGAACTCATCCATAAAACATAGACAAATAGCAGATTGGATTAGAACCCCAAACCCTACCATATGTTGTCTTCAAGAAACACATATGAGGCCAGGTTAATACTCACAAGGTTAGAATTAAAGGATGGAGTAAGACCTTTTGGGCCTCAACTGATAGAAAGAAGGCAGGAGTTGCAATCATGATATCTGACAAAGCCAAAGCAAAAATAGACCAGATTAAAAAGGATAGGGAAGGTAAATATATTCTGTTAAAAGGGAGTATAGACAATGAGGAAATATCACTAATCAACATGTATACACCAAATGGTATAGAACCCAAATTTCTCATGGAGAAACTAGGAGAATTGAAGGAGGAAATAGACAGTAAAACCATATTAGTGGGAGACTTGAACCAACCACTATCAAATTTAGATAAATCAAACCAAAAAATAAATAAGAAAGAAGTAAAATATGTGAATGAAATCTTAGAAAAATTAGAGCTAACAGATATATGGAGAAAAATAAATAGGGGCAAAAAGGAATACACCTTCTTCTCAGCACCACATGGCACATTCACAAAGATAGATCATACACTAGGTCACAGAAACATGGCATACAAATGCAAAAAAGCAGAAATAATAAATGCAAAATTTTCAGATCATAAGGCAATAAAAATAATGATCAGTAAGGGTACATGGAGAGCCAAATAAAAAATTAATTGGAAATTAAATAACATGATACTCCAAAATCGGTTAGTTAGAGAACAAATCATAGAAACAATAATTTCATTGAGGAAAATAACAATGGTGAGACATCCTTTCAAACCTTATGGGATGCAGCCAAAGCAGTAATCAGAGGAAAATTCATATCCTTGAGAGCATATATTAACAAATTATGGAGAGCAGAGATCAATGAATTGGAAATGCAAATCAAAAAACTTGAAAGCGAACAAATTAAAACCCCCCAGAAGAAAACCAAACTAGAGATCCTAAAAATTAAGGGAGAAATTAATAAAATCGAAAGTGATAGAACTATCAAACTAATAAAGAAGACTAGAAGCTGGTGCTTTGAAAAAACAGACAAAATAGACAAAGTACTGGTCAATCTAATTTAAAAAAGGAAAGAAGAAAGGCAAATTAACAGCATCAAAGATGAAAAGGGGGACCTCACCTCCAATGAAGAGGAAATTAAGGCAATCATTAAAAACTACTTTGCCTAACTATATGTCAATAAATATACCAAACTAGGTGATATGGATGAATATTTACAAAAATATAAATTGCCTAGACTAACAGAAGAAGAAATAGAATTCTTAAATAATCCCATATCAAAAAAAAAAAAATCTAACAAGCCATCAAAGAACTCCCTAAGAAAAAATCCCCAGGGCCTGATGGATTCACAAGTGAATTCTATCAAACATTCAAAGAACAGCTAATCCCAATACTATACAAATTATTTGACATAATAAGCAAAGAGGGAGTTCTATCAAATTCCTTTTATGACACAAACATGGTACTGATTCCAAAGCCAGGCAGGTCAAAAACGGAGAAAGAAAACTATAGACCAATCTCCCTAATGAATATAGATGCAAAAATCTTAAATAGGATACTAGCAAAAATACTCCAGCAAGTGATCAGGAGGGTCATTCACTATGATCAAGTAGGATTTATACCAGGAATGCAGGGCTGGTTCAATACTAGGAAAATCATTCACATAATCGACCATATCAACAAGCAAACTGACAAAAATCATATGATTATTTCAATAGATGCAGAAAAAGCCTTTGATAAAATACAACATCCATTCCTATTAAAAACATTAGAAAGCATAGGAATAGAAGGATCGTTCCTAAAAATAATAAACAGTATATATCTAAAACCACCAGCTAACATCATCTGCAATGGGGATAAACTAGATGTATTCCCAATAAGATCAGGAGTGAAACAAGGATGCCCATTATCACCTCTACTATTTGACATTGTACTAGAAACACTAGCAGTAGCAATTAGAGAAGAAAAAGAAATTGAAGGCATTAAAATAGGCAAGGAGAAGACCAAGTTATTGTTCTTTGCAGATGACATGATGGTCTACTTAAAGAATCCTAGAGAATCAACCAAAAAGCTAGTCGAAATAATCAACAACTTTAGCAAAGTTGCAGGTTACAAAATAAATCCGCATAAGTCATCAGCATTTCTATATATTTTCAACACAGCTCAGTGGCAAAAACTAGAAAGAGAAATCCCATTCAAAATCACCTTAGACAAAATAAAATACTTAGGAATCTATCTCCGGAGACAAACACAGGAACTGTATGAACACGACTACAAAACACTCGCCACACAACTAAAACTAGACTTGAGCAATTAGAAAAATATTAACTGCTCATGGATAGGACGAGCCAATATAATAAAAATGACCATCCAACCCAAGATTATTTATGTATTTAGTGCTATACCCATTGAACTTCCAAAAAAACTTTTTACTGACTTAGAAAAAACCATAACAAAGTTGATTTGGAAGAACAAAGGGTCAAGGATTTCCAGGGAAATCATGAAAAAAAAAATACAAAGGAAGGTGGCCTTGCAGTCCCAGATCTCAAACTATATTATAAAGCAGTGGTTATCAAAACAATTTGGTACTGGCTAAGAGACAGAAAGTAGGATCAGTGGAATAGACTTGGGGCAAGTGACCTCAGCAAGACAGTATATGATAAACTCAAAGATCCCAGCTTTGGGGACAAAAATCCACTATTTGATAAAAACTGCTGGGAAAATTGGAAGACAGTGTGGGAGAGATTAGGTTTGGATCAACACCTCACACCCTACACCAAGATAAATTCAAAATGGGTGAATGACTTGAACATAAAGAAGGAAACTATAAGTAAATTGAATTAAAAAGTTTTTGTACAAACAAAACCAATGTAACCAAATTGAGAAGGGAAGCAACAAATTGGAAACAATTTTCATAACAAAATCCTCTGACAAAGGTCTAATTACTCAAATTTATAAATAGCTAAATCAATTGTACAAAAAATCAAGCCATTCTCCAATTGATAAATGGGAAAGAGACCTGAACAGGCAGTTTTCAGCCAAAGAAATCAAAACTATTAATAAGCACATGAAAAAGTGCTCTAAATCTCTGAGAGAGATGCAAATCAAAACAGCTCTGAAGTATCACCCCACACCTAGCAGATTCGCTCACATGATAGTGAAGGAAAGTAACAAATGCTGGAGGGTGGCAAAGTCGGGACATTAATTCATTGCTGGTGGAGTTGTGAATTGATCCAACCATTCTGGAGGGCAATTTGGAACTATGCCCAAAGGGTGATAAAAGACTGTCTGCCCTATTATCCAGCCTTAGCACTGCTGGGCTTGTACCCCAAAGAGATAATAAGGAAAAAGACCTGTACAAGAATATTCATAGGTGCGCTCTTTGTGGTGGCCAAAAATTGGAAAATGAGGGGATACCCTTCAAATGGGGAATGGCTGAACAAATTGTGGTATATGTTGGTGATGGAATAGTATTGTGCTCAAAGGAATAATAAAGTGGAGGAATTCCATGGAGACTGGAACAACCTCCAGGAAGTCATGCAGAGCGAAATGAGTAGAACCAGGAAAACATTGTACACAGAGACTGAAACACTGTCGTACAATAGAACGTAATGGACTTCTCCATTAGTGTAAATATAATGTCCCTGAACATTCTGCAGGGATCTAGGAGAAAAAAAAAACACAATCCACAAGCAAAGGACAAATTGTGGGAGTAAAAACACTGCTGAAAAGCAACTGTTTGACTACAGGGACTGAGGGGACATGAATGAGGAGAGACTCTAAATGAATACCCTAATACAAATACCAACAACACGGAAATGGGTTTGAATCAAGGACACATGCGATACCCAGTGGAAACGTGCGTTGGCTAGGGGAGGGGTGGTAGGAGGGGGTAGGAAAAGAAAATTATCTTTGTTTCCAAGGAATATTGTTTGAAAATGACCAAATAAAATAATGTTTAAATTGGGAAAAAAAAATATGGGACTTTGCTTAATACTTCTGTCTGATTCCAGGACAAGATATACAGAAAAGAGCCATTGCATAGGGCCAAAGATAAACCAATCCAGAATGGATTGATGCATGTCTAAGCCAATACAAAGGTCTTGATCCTATTGTGAAGACTCGAGGTTGCTATGTTTAACATTGTTAAAACATAGACCTTCCTTGTGTCCACACTCACTCTGAAAATACAGACGAGTATTCCCAAACTTGGCTCCTATATGGCTCCTATAATCTGGTCCCTTTTCTGTCTTTCATAATGTGTTAACTTTCTGTAGTCCTGGCTACTGACTGGGTAAATGCATCATTGCTTAGATAATTTTAATTGGGCCCTGATTCAAGGACCTATTATAGATGTATTTTCCCTTGACTTAGAATTTTTACACATAAGACTTTGATAGTCTATATTTTCATCCAGTAATTTTTTTATTTGGATTTTTATGATGTCTTTTTAATCTCTCTTGCCAATTGATTCATATACCTCATAACTCAGCTATGCATCTTTAAGTGATCCTGTATTTTTTCAATCACCCTCAAGACAGGGAAATGTAAAAAAATATTATTATTTAAATTGCAAAGTTTAATTTCCTTTTAAGAAGAATTTTAGGTAAAGAAAGATGATACTCTGATCCAGAAACTGAACTGTTGGAGAAGACACCATGAAGAAGCCTCCAGACCACAAGCTGCAGAAGAAGATGAAGAATGAACTTTGGGTGTGGTTGATTGAACATTTATTTGTATCTATACTTTCATGCCAAAGGGGATTGTCCCCTAACTGGCCTTTTGTCAATGATTCCAGCAATTATTGGTTTTGTTTTATTTTTCCTCTTATCCTGAAATTATTGTAATCTTTAGGCTGATTATGTTTTCATGATCCTTTGGGAAAAGTCTTTTTCCCAGAGGATCATACGAGGAAATGTAAAAAAATGGAGATTTGAACCCCAGACTTCAATCCCCAGATGTCCTTGGCCACTTCCCAGAATGCTTTGTAATCTCACTGAGATTTCCACCTGGGCAAGATCAAAATTTCTATTTAACTGGCTGTAAAAGCCTACTGAGGGCGCTTCCTACTTCCGCTTCCAAGCAGAGGCGTCTCTCATGATGTAAGTGAAATTGAATGGGCCTTTTGGCTTTCCTAGGCGCATGCTTTCTTACTTGTATTTTCTTAAATTCTTAATATTTAATAAACCTCTAAAATATAATACTTCTAGCAGAGAAGCTAATTTTTAACTATTACATGTTCAGTCTCCTTACCAGGCTTGGGCAATGGACTGTTCCTGCCAGTTCTGCCAATGCCACAGCCCAGTGCTGCTTCCACTCTTATATTGTGGAAGATTGAGGGATACAAAGAAACCATCCTGGCCAGCCTCTACCTTTGTGGAACACAAAGTATCCAACCTGGCTGGCTCTCATTCCACAGACACATCTATCTTTCTAATCGGTCCTGGGCTGGAAAATGACTCACTGACTTTTTCTTGACTTTCTCACTTAGAATTTTGTTTGAATGTTTTTTACAGAAGGAGTTTTGGCAAAGTTGCTACCTCTTGCTCTACCATCTTGAACCTTGATAATTCTTTAAAAAAACAAAACACCATTTTCACTAGTGACTCCTTCTACACCCAGTATTACCATAGAACAATAAAGTAAACTGCAATAAAACAAAAGTAAATAGTAAAACATTTACAAGAAAGTATAATATAAGTAAAAGAAATCAATCCACTGGCCACAAATTATTACCTGTAACCTACTATCTTCATTTTAGGAATGCTGTATCATCATTCCTTCAAAATCACCATTAGTCATTTCATATCTTTTCTCTGTATTGCCTCTTAAATTTATCGGAATTAGTTATACTCTATGCTCAGCAGCATTTATTTACTATAGGCTTATCCTACACTCAAAAATCCCTTTTAAAAATTAATGAAACCCCAAGTATGATGAGTCTATTGTAACTCATGGATTAGTTTTAATTAAAAAAAAATACTGAGACTACCAGAATCCCTGTGTTAGATCCTGAGGGACACAAAGAAATGTAAGACACTGAAATAAAAGTCACTGAGCTTATAGTAACTCAAGGTAGAGAGAAAAGAAAATTCTTACATTAAAATATAACTAAAGTATTATTTGAGCATTAACTGTGATTTCAATGGCATAGAAAATTCTGGCTGAGAAAATTCTTCTACTTCTGTAGAAATTTCAGATCAGCCATTCTGCAACTTCTGATCTTAGACAGTTGTCTGGGGGCATTGAGAGGTCCATCAACTTTCTCATTGCCCAATATGTATTGGTGTCAGAATTTGAACCCAGGTATTCCTAACTCTCAGGTCAGCTCTCTATCCACTATATTAGGCTGCCTATTAACTAATAACACCAAAGAACATACAATGAGAGCTAAATGAGTGGAAAAAAGAAGATTTCAAAGTTGAGTGAAATTTTTGTAGGTTGAAAAGGTCAGGGAAGGAGTGAATACACCAGTCTTAAATAAGCCCTTGAAATACAGGAAATTTTTTTTAAAAGCTGAGAAATCACCATAAATGGAATGTTTGGGGGCAAACAAGGGAAAAGAAGAAAACTGTGAAAAATGTTTGGGAATTTGTGGAAAGAAAGGGAAAAGAGGAGAAAGTCAATTTTGTCTCTGCTTTCACTCCTTAAATTGTAACTGTGCCAACAATTAACGGATGTTCATATATTTTCATCTTCTATTTCAACAACAACAAATTCCTCTAGTGGGTATCATGAAATTCTGATCATCACTCCTTACAAAGACAAAATATCTGGAAGGAAAATAAGGTTGGGAAGATTAGTTATTTTCTCAAATTGAATTCTGATTCTTTCTGAAGTGGAATTATATAAAGCTATAAGAACCATTGTACACTTTATTTTTTAAAAACTAAGTTTCTAGTTAATGTTCATGAATGAAGAATAACGTGTTCATCAATTTAGTCTATAAGCAAATTTATTGAAATCATGGGAGGAAATAGAATTGTACTTCCCCATCTATCAAAATGGAGCTTTCATTTCTATAACATCTCCCTTGACCAAAATAATTGATGCAATTAGAAAGTTAGAGAAGCCAAAACTGCTGAATTGATCTCTTTTTCCTCATAGCTCCCTTTCTACTACAAAGAAGTAATGAATAATGAATAAGTGAATGAATATTTCTTCAAAATTTTACTGGTTTGGAAATTCATTGATGTGGGTGATCCTTCCAGATGTGCAATTCAGTTCACCAAGAATTTATTTATTTTCTTTTCAACTCAACAAACACCCAATAATATGAGCATTTCCATAAAAAAAAAAGCACAGAAGAAAAAGAGGATTAAGAATTCAGATGTAAACCAGTGTCATGCCCAGTTTTCATCACCTTCCAACTCTATTCCAAATCAACATTTTATGTTTGAAGCTGTTTATTTGTATTTCATACTGACCTCCCCCCCCCCATTTTTGTATATTTTAAAGGTCTTACAATGGCTGCCTTTTGTTACTTCTCTCTTTAAGAAAAAAATAATTTTGGCAACCCTATTTCTACCCTCCCTCTCCTCCACTACTTTTTATTGTATAAAGTCTTGCGTGTTTATCTTTTTTGTTTTTATATTACAAACATTTATAGATTTCTCTTGCTTCATGAGAGTAAAATAAAATAGTTAAGTGAAATTAACAATTCAAAGACTTCATCTGAAAGTGCATGCAACATTTTACATGTGTAACATCCCTTACCTCTAATTTTTAAAGTTACCAAAAATATATTTTTTCTTCTTCCCACAGCCACCCCATTGAAGAAGAGGAAAGAAAAACAAATTTCTTATCATAAATTTGCATAATCAAGCAAAATAAATTTCCTCCATGGTTGTGTATATTGTTTTTGTTCAGTCATTCAGTCATGTCCAACTCTTCATGACCCCATGGGCCATATTGTCCATTGGCAAAGATAATGGAGCAGTTTGTCATTTCCTTCTCTAGTAGATTAAGGCAGAGGTTAAGTGACTTCCCCAGGGTCATATAGCTAGTTATTGAAATCAGTTTTGAACTCAGGTCTTCCTGACTCTAAGGCTAGTGTTCTATTTCCTGAGCCACCTGGCTGTCTTTTGGTTGTATTTACAAACTCACACACATATGCACATATACACACATACACATATACACGAAAGAGATTTTTTAAAAGGATTGTGCATTCAAATGCAGATTTATATCATATACAGTTTTCTTCACTTCCAAGTACAAATAAAATCAATGTTATTTTCAAAACTTTGTGGCTTGTCTGTTTTCTATTAACATTTTATTGTTCTCTATATATTATTCAGATATAATATGTAATGTATATGCTATATATTTCTGCATGTGTACATATATGTATCTATATATGTATTTTTATGTGTGTATGAGGGTATATATAACTCTCTACTCTAAATCCATGACCTTTCTCTGATAGGTAATAGATAGGTCTTTCATTTTCAAAGAGGATCAATGACACCATGGGGTGATGCCTTTTTATTATTATTATATTTTCCCCAATTGCATGAAAATACCTTTTTTATGTTTTAATTGTCATGCAAAACACAGTTTACATTGGTCATTGTTATAAAAGCACACTCAAACCCCAAAATAAAACTATAAATGCACTGATGTGAAAGACGACTCCAACTGATCTTCTGGAGGCAGAGAGCATTCCCATCATGAGTCTTTCAAAATTGTCCCAGATGGTCAAATTGTTGAGAGTAGCTAAATTTTCACAGATAGTTAATATCTAATATTGCTGTTACTACAAACAATGTCCTCCCAGTTCTGCTTATTTCACTAGGCATCAGTTTCTACAGATCCTTCCAACTTTTTCTGAAATCAGAAGACAATATTTTTTTAAACCCTCACCTTCCACCTTAGAATAAGGCTGAAGAGTGGGAAGGGCTAGGCAATGAGGGTTAAGTGACTTGCCAAGGGTCACACAGTTAGAAAGTATCTGAGGCTAGATTTGAACCTAGGACCTCCAGTCTCTAGGTCTGGCTCTCAGTCCACTGAACTACCCAGCTGCCCTCCCCCCCTCCCCAGAAGATACAATTTTTAATGTTTTCTGGCTTTTTGTGATCCTTTCCTTCCTACCCCACCCCCTGGAAATGGCAAGTAATATGATATAGGTTATAAATGTGCTATCATGTAATAAATACATATTTCCATTTTGTCATTGGAGCATTTTTGCTGTGTTGTGAAAGAAGACATGCATTATTTATACTAGGAAAAAAACTCATGAAGGAAATGAAATGATAAATGGTATGCTTCAATTTACATTCAGTCTCCATCAATTCCTTCTATGATGGTGGATAGCCTTTTTTTTCATGAGTCCCTCGGAGTTCTCTTGGATCCTTGCATTGCTTGTAATTTCCATCATTCACAGTTGAGCACTGTACATTATTGTTATTACTGTGTATACTGTTCTTGGGTTCTGTTCTTTTCACTTTGTATTACTTCATAAAAGTCTTTCCAGGTTTTTTTGTATGTGTGATAGTCTTGTTTATCATTTCTTATGGTACACTTGTATTCCATTACAAGTATATATCACAATATGTTTAGCCATTCCCTAATTGATATACATCCCTTCTAGTTCTTTGCCACTATAAAAAGTTGCAAAAAATATTTTTATACAAATAGGTTCCTTTCTTGCTATCTTTGATCTCTTTGTAATATACACCTACTAGTGGTATTGCTGGGTCAAAAGGTTTGGCCCCTTAGGTATGATTCCAAATCACTCTCCAAAATGTTCACAGTTCCACCAACTGTGTATGTGTCCCAATTTCACAATATTCTTCTCCAACATTTATCATTTTTCTTTTTTTAGATCCTATTAGCCAACCTGATAGATGTAAAGTGGTACCTCAGAGAGGTTTTAATCTGCATTTCTCTGATTAATAGTGATTTGGAGCATTTTTTTCATATGATTAAAGATAGTTTTAACTTCTTTGTCTGAGAATTTTATCTAAGCATGCCACATCCCGAGCATGCTGTTTATAGCCTTTGACCATATATCAATTGAAGAATGAATTGTATTCTTATAAATTTAACTCAGTTCTTAATATATTTGAGAAATGAGACCCTTGCCAGAGAACTTGCTAGAATTTTTTCCTCTAGTTTTCTGTTTCCCTTCTAATCCTAGTTCTTTATATCTGAGAGATGAGGACCTTGTCAGAAACACTTGTTCTAATTTCTTACCCCAGTTTGTTGTTTCTTTTCTAATCTTGGTTGCATTGGTGTATTTGTGCATGATTTTTAAAATTTAACATAACCAAAATTATCTATATTATATCTCATCATGTTCTTTGTCTTGTTTCTTTATAAATTCTTCCCTTATCCAAGGGTCTGACAGATAAACTATTTCATGTTTCCCTAATTTGTTTGAGGTATCACCTTTTAATTATTTTTAAAAATAATGTTTTATTTTTTAATTGAAAAAATATATTTAATTAATTTAAAATATCTTCCCATGATTACATGATTCATGTTCTTTCCCTCTCCTCCTTCCCCTTCCCCCTTCCCCCAAGCTGAAGCACAATTCTGCTGGGTTTTACTTGTGTCATTGATCAAGACTTATTTACATATTATTGCTATTTTCACTTGGGTGATCATTTGGAGTCTACATCCCCAATCATATTCCCATCAACCCATGTGATCAAGTTGTTGTTTTTCTTCTGTGTTTCTATTCCCATAGTTCTTCACCTTTTATTTCTAAACCATGTACCCATTGTGACTTTATCTTGGTATGTGGCATGAGGTGTTTTTCTATGCCTAGTTTCTACATGACTTCCCCCCCCCCCAGTTTTCCCAGCAGTTTTTCTTGGTATGTGGCATAAGGTGTTATTCTATGCCTAGTTTCTACATGACTCCCCCCCCCCAGTTTTCCCAGCAGTTTTTGTTGAATAGTGAGTTCTTCTTCCAAAAGCATAAATCTTTGGGTTTGTCAAACACTAGGCTGCTATAGTTAATAGCTACTGCCTAATTGAATGCCAAATATATTCCAGTAATATACTACTTTTATTTCTTAGCTGATACGAGATTGTTCTGATGATTACTGCTTTAAAATAATGTTTGAGATCTAATACAGCTAAGCCAATTTCCTTCATTCTGTTTTTTCATTAATTCCCTTGATATTTTTGGCCTTTTATTCTTTCAGATGAATTTGATTATTTTTTTAGTTTTATTTTCTAGTTCTATGAAATAATTTTTGGGGAGTTTGATTGTTATGGCACTAAAGAGATAAATTAATTTAGGTAGAATTTTCTTTTTTATTATATTGGCTCAGACTACCCATGAACAATTAAAGTTTTTCCAGTTGTTTAGATCTGATTTTATCTGTGTCAATAGTTTTGTAGTTGTGTTCAGTACTATAGAGAAATGCAAATGATTTATGTGGATTTATTTTATATCTTATAACTTTGCTTAAAGTTGTTAATTATTTCAATTAGGTTTTTTTGGTTGATTCTCTAGAATTATATAATTATACCAGCATGGCATTGCCTATTCTAATTCCTTTGACTTCTTTATTTTTCATTGGTTTCATTTCAAATACAATTTTGAATAGTAGTGATGATAATGGGCATCCTCCCTTGTAAGTTAACCCTTACAAAAGGTTTGCAGAGTCTCAAGTTGTTTTAGCTGCTCCTCCCTGGCCTAAGGGCAAGATGGCTACCCTCAGACCTGGAGCTCTAATAAACTCTGATCTGACTTCTTAAGTAAACAACAGCAGATTTATTAAAGTTGGTAATTAGTAGTTTGGGAAGGATAGTGGGCTAAAAAGTTCTCTATTCTTTTAACAATCTATCTGTCTCAGATCCTTTCTGATCTGCAAGGATCCCTTTGGTTTCCAGCAAAGTTGGAGCTATATTATCTTCCTCTCTAGCTCTGTTCCAATGTTTCTATCTAACCACCCAAGTTGTGCCCACCAACAAAAGTCTTCGATGAAGTACAAGTCAAGTAGTTGGGTAAAAAACCAAGTGACCAGATTGATCCAGTCACTTAAAGTTCAGGCTGATGATAGCAGAGGTAAAACAGCACATTGAAGGTATCAAGAGAGTATTTTGTAGTCTTCAAGGAGTTCAAAGCTGTCTCTGGGATAAAAGAATTGCTGGCTGAAGCTTACAGGACAACAGGACTCAAAGTATAAGGTTTGGGATGGAGAAGAGAGAGATATCAGCCCAACCCTGTGACAGGCTCACTCCTCTCTAACCTCCCCCCCCCCCCTTCCTGGCAATGCGTTAAGTATACCATGACAGAATTCGAATTCTTCTCTTGCATTCTGTCCCTTGTCTTTCAACCAAATCTGCTTTTTCTCACTCTGCCACACACCTTCTCCGCACTCTGACATTTCTGTCTTTAACGCTTCACTCCTGATCTTATTGGGAAGGCTTTTACCTTATCTCCATTATTGAAAATGCTTGATGGTAGTTTTTGATAAATGCTCTTTATTATTTTAAGGAATATTCTATTTATTCCAATTTTCTCTAGTATTCTTAATAGGAATGAGTGTTGAATGGGGTGAATGGGCTTGTGCATGAATAGGATTTAAGTGAGGTAGAGTTGCACAAAGTCATCAGCCTTACTCTCTCTTCCCAAGTCTTCAAAGCCCAGTGACTAGACAAAACTTAGGATGACTGGTAATGGCCTTAGATGCAGTGGATGATACACCTTGTCATCTTCCCTGATTGATGAAACTCTACACACTCTACTATACCTGTTTCAGCTGCCTTCCTGGCCACTGGGGGAAAAAAGTTCTCATCTACTCATTCCTCCTCATTTCCTACCAGGAGAAAGCTTCCGGTAGACACACCCTTAATTCAATGATGGATTTGTCATCCATTGGTAACCCTCAACCTTGTTTAGCCTGCCTGCTGATACAGTTTACTGGTACAGGGTTGCTGAGTATGCCAATTTGGAGTCACAGAGAATGGTCAACTAGTACTATAAGAGAATGTTGAAAAGGACTTTGAAGAAATGCAATAGCAGACCACTAAAGTTTCTTAAGCATGGGAGTAATTTGATCAGACCTATGCTCTATGCTTTAGGAATATCCATTTGGCAGATACATGGAAGATAAATTAGAAAGGGAAGAAATTGGAAACAGGAAGGCCAATTATGAGGCTACTACCATAATAAGATAATGAGGGCCTAAACTAGGGTTGAAGCTATGGGAGTGAAAAGAAAGAATGGATGCGAGAGAGGTTATAGAGAGTCCATATGACTTGACCACTGAATGAAGTGTCAAAGATGGTTCTGAGATTTGTAATAATTTATACATACCTTCTTATCCTTGTGAATATCTTCCCATAAATCCTTTATCAAGGATCTACTACATGTCCTCAAGGTTTCTGAACATTTTGTGGGTAACTGTAAGTAATGATAAAGATAAAAAATTAAAAGAAATATGGGAAGACATATGATATAAAGTAGAAAGCATATCCCAAGGAACAATATAACTGATAATTACATTATAAATGAAGACAACAGCAACAAAGTAGAGGTTAAACACCATAAGTAATGTGGATACTATTTTGTTAAAGTTGAAGCACACAGCCTTCCCTTTTTTTTTAATATAAGTTCCTTTTGGGCTAGAATTGCTTCATCTTTATATTTGGGTCCTCAGTGGTAGTTCAGTGCCTGGCACATAACAGGCCCTGAAAAAGGTTTACTGACTGATCAACAAATGATACATTACAAAAAGGTAATGACAAGTACTATCAATTTGAAACACTCTTTTTTCTAATTTTGCTTAATTTCTTTTGAAAGAGTGGGGAGATTTTGCTTAGTGATTTTAGCCAGCCATATTAAAACAGAATTTAGCCATTTAAAAAAGAGGGACAAAGGTTGGTACCAGGCTAACCCTAAGTTATGCTTCACACTTGCTATGTGACCAGCAATCTACTTTTCAGATTATATATGTCCTGAATATCTTTCATGCTATGGAGCAGGAGTTCTTAACCATTCTGTGTCAGGAAAGCCTTTGGCATTCTGGTAAAGCCAATGGACTCTTTTTCAGAATGTTTTTAAATGCATAAAATAAAATATAGGTTACAAAGGAAATAAAGTCTATTGAAATTGAAACCAGATTATATCAAGTTATCAGTAACTATGAGTGATTGGGCTATTCTAAGTAATATGAATATTCAAATCAATTACAAAGGAATTATGAAGGAAGATGCTAACCACCTCCAGAGAAAGTACTGATATATGGAAGTATGTATCATATGACATGTATATCTGGGTCAAATGTTGGCTTTTTCTGGTAGTGAGTTGAGAGAGAGGGAGATAACATGGAACTAAAAATGTAACACAAAATAAACAAAATTAATATTAAAGAAATGCATTTATCAAAATATTAGCAATAAAAACAAGTTCATAGAGTCTAAACTAAGAACCCTTAATATGGAGATTGTAAAAATAAAATGGGGAGCTATAAAATAGAATATTTAGCTGGAAAAACAGTTCCAATATAGGTTCAAAACTGTTTAACTTGCCAATCAGGTTCAAACTGTTTGGATACTTTTGATAGAGGCAATCAAAAGTATCCTCAGAGATGAAGTGAAGCTCAAATGTGAACTCCCCTTCAGGGCCATTTGCAAGGACACTAAAGAGACTCTTATTATAAAATAAAACATTTATTGAAATATATAAGGATAAATAAAGGATTTCTAATTCTAAGTTATTCTAAATCCACCCAAATAAACTCCCAGGTTCCAGAAGTAACCACTTCTGTGTTTCACAAGCTACACTAATCCTCCCTGATCTTACTTACCCAAATTCATATTATCTAAGTAAAAACTACTGCTATTATCCTTCTAAATCTTAACTTTACCTTCAAATGATAAAATAGCAAAGGCTAGCTGTCTGAATCTCAACAAGAATCAAGTTAGGACTCTGAGTCTTAACAGATTCAGAGTCCAAACCAAAGACCAGGTTTTCCTTTGGTCTTCTCAGATATAAACCAATCTATAAAAAACGCAGTAGATATTCAATAATGTTTCCCAAGTTGGGAAAAGAAAACCCTGATTTCCTTCAGATCTTTCCCTCAGAGAGAGAGAGGCAAAGATGTTACCTCCTCCAGCCCTGAGAGAGACTCTGCCAACTGCTAGAGACTAACTCCCAACTGCCAGAGAGAGTAACTGACATAGAAAAACGGTTATAACTGTCAGCAGTTGACATTAACATGCTCTCTCAGCTCTGCTTCAAACTCCAGTTCTTTTTTCAAGACAGCCGCTTTACTTCTTATCCCTAAACTAATAAAACAATACTTATTTTCTAATATCACCCTTACAATTTCCCCCCTTCGAGCATATGGAGAGATGAAAAAAATCTCTTTCATATGCTCACTATTCTATGTAATTCTAAGGCTATACCCAACCCTATTATTATTATATTTCCTAAAAATGGTCTTAATCTTATGCTTATCTTATCCTACCCTTATTGCTACACTTTATCTATGCTAACCTGTACTAGGGATATAAATTTTTAAAAATTCAGTGAAAACAAATAATCAATGAAAATATATTTACAGAAATTCAAGTGCAAAACATACAATTACAGAAATTCAAAATGTAAAATACAAAATGCAAACTTTTGAAAAAGTTTCAAAACAATAAAATACAGTTACAAACTAACTTATGTTTTACAAAAAACTGAAGTCTATTTAAAATAATAACTATGCAAAACCCAAGCAAACTTCATTTTACAAATCCTATTTGAACAATTCAAATGAAACTTTTTACTATGCTAAGACCTTATCCTATCATTAATACAGAAAACCAAAACTAACTACATTAAAACTCAAAATCAACTTACTATAATAAAATCAAAACTTTGTAATAATTTAACTACATACACATCTATATAAATATGCAGATCTATATAATTTCTACATCAATGTATGTTATAGACAAACTATTTACATGTTGCAGGAGGAAAATAAACTCCCCCCCTTAAGATAATCTAAGAAAAACTTAAAGATTTTCTTTAGAAAATTATGTATGTTTTCTTGATTTTATCTCCAAAGAACACATAAAGTCTTCCTGTGAGATAAGATCTTGTTATTTTAATGTGTACAATTATTATTTTCCCAAGGTGATTTATCTGTATTTATTTATTTCTATGGATACTCATCACCTGGTTATGATGTTGCAGAGTTTATGAGAAATGTGTCCTATATGTGTGTTATTTTATAGTGAATACTTACTAAGTCTTTAAAGTTACTTCCTCTACTACTATCGTCTGTCTTCATGTTGTTACTATGTAGTGTTTGTTTGCAACTAGAGTGAAAGTATGTAGTGTTAGAATGGCGCAAAAATCTTACAGTTCATGTCCATAATGAGTCTGTATTCCTCTTCTCTGTGTTGATTTTTTTCTGCAATGTCTTTGTTACAGTTCAATTGTCCTTTTTGCTGTGATTTATGTTTCTTCTATGTTGTCTTCTCCTTTGTCTTGATCTTGATCTCTGTCTCCATTTTCTTCCTCTTCTGATATCTTTTTGACTGCAGCCATGTGTCTGAAGTAATCTCTTCTGCTATTGCTTTTTTTCACATACGAGCAATGCAGCCACATTTCTTTCTCTAATACACTTAATACTTAAAGGTTTTGATGTAAACCAAATCCCCTGGTTTTATCATATGCATAATCTAATAGACACCCATCACACCCCCAACTTCCATTTAACCTACTGCTTTGCATTCTTCAGGGGATTTCTACAATACAGATTTGGCAGCACCTGTGTCTAAGAGACAATCATAAATTTATGTTCCTATTTTTAGGGTTACATGGGGTTCTTTGCTATTTTCTGGAGAATGGACAGGTATCACAGGAGCTAAAATACTAGAATCAGAAAAATTCAATACTTGTTCCTATTCCTCATTCTCTAATTCTTCATTGATTACTCCTGCATTAATTTGCACATTTTAAAAATCTTTGTCATTTTCATTAGTTTTTATTCCATTGCCCATACTTCCTAGTCCATTTTCTCCATGTACTCCATGTATATTTTTAACTGCACAGGCCTTGGTACACCTTCATAATGAAGTTGCACCTTTTTGCATATCAAGTTTTGGGGTATTCCCACCAGCTACTTGGGAATATTTTGGACGAGCACCTGCTTTGATATATTCTTGTATGATATTCAGGTCTGGTGCTTGTCGTGAATTATGGTAGCATCCAGTATCAAAATAATTTGGGTAGTTTGATCTCCCATACTGCAATGCATTATTAAATCCATTATTAAACCCATAATGTCTATATCCATTTTTCCTGAATCCATTAGAGCAATTAAATCTATTGTCTCAGTTTCCCCTGAAGCTTTGTCCAAAGAATTGTCCCCTAAATCTGCATTTTCTCATGAGATAACCACATCTGCTACAAAGAAAACATCTTGGGGTTTGTCTGTATTGTCTGGGGTTGTAATTATTACTGGGTTGCCTTTAAGCTTTTAGTGCAGCAATTGTAGCCTACTCTTCACTAGATTTCAGTTTTTGTTTAAGCTCTCTAATTTCTTTGGTTAAGTTATCAATTATATCATTTTTCTCTTCTGATTGCCTATCTTTCTCATCTTGGAAAACATAGTTTGAAATTCTCCTAATTTCATCAAGACCCATGTCAAACCAATTTGGACAGTTACTCCAAAATTAATTTTGGACCGCAGATCATGCAGTTTTCACAAACTGCCCACAAATGTGATTTACATTCTCATTTCTTAAAGTATCTAACCCAATCCATTTTTCAGCACAGTCAATAATTCTATTGAGGAAAGTAGAGGCTTTAGGTGCTCAAATTTAGACCAAGTTCCTGGGTGTCTGGAATTTTGCCTCATAGTTTCAATTATTGCCTCCCTGGATGTAGTTAAGTCTCTGTATCCCACAAAATAGTTATATTCCTAATCAGGATCCCGAGTTGGCCAATTGGCAATTAGGAGGTTATTATTAGTGTCCTGTATAATCTTCTATTTCTCCCTTTTTGTTAATAATTCATCTATAAGGATGTCAAAGTCCACATAAGAAGGATTGTAAAACTAAATTAAATGCTTAAACTACTTTACAACACCAATGGATTCTTCTTCATATGATGGCATATCTTTCTTAAAACTATCTATATCAGCCTGTGTAAACTTTTTGTGGCACATGAGATTCACTATACCATGGTCTGGGGACACTATGGATACCTCCCTTAGAGGAAATATATGAGCTGGTTTGCTTCAGTTTCCATTTCTAATTTAATTGGATTATCTGATTTAGTTGCACCCTCTAATTTGTTTCATGATCTTTAGTTTCTGCCATTGTCCCTTTAGCCTTGAGTAATTCCTCTTATTGAGTTTGCATTCTATCTAGTTTAGTCTCTAGATAGTTAACTTTTAACATTAGATCACTCTTTGCAGTAGCTTGCTTGATGCTTGCTTTTAAATGTTTAAACACAACTGCCAAAGATTTGATCATCATGTAAAAGCACATGATAAACAATAGTAGCACAGGGACATAAGAGATTAGTTGTAGGAGTGTCATTGAGAGTACTAGCATTAGAAAATCATAGGCAAGTAGTTTATATAAATTCTGGTACAATAGTGAAAATGAGAGAAGTCATATTTGATAGAGAAAATCCCATGGTGATTTTATGTAGCTAATTCACCAGGTTTTCTGAGAGTAGAGTCTTTGTATCAACTTGACTGTAGCCAAGTAGAGTTCAGCTCACTGTTACCACAGCTCACCTCTAGCTGCTTCCACAGACCCCCTTCTGAGATAATGGTTCCAACTGCCTGAGTTGACAATTGGACCCTTAAAATCAGACAGTTAGGTTCTTTGTCCTATTTAGCTCGCCAAACTAGGTTTTTCTTTGGTATTCTCCAGACATAAAATAATCTATAAAAACCACAATAGATATTCAATAGTGTTTCCCAAGTTGGGAAAGGAAAACCCTGATTTCCTTCAGATCTTTCCCTCAGACAGAGAGGCAAAGATATCACCTCTTCCAGCCCTGAGAAAGTCTCTGAGAGTGTGTCTCTGCCAACTGCTAGAGAGAGTAATTGACATAGAAAAATGATTATAACTGTCAGCAGTTGAAATTAACACATTCTCTCAGCTCTGCTTCAAACTCCAGTTCTTTTCTCAAGCCAACCACTTTACTACTTATCCCTAAATTAATAAAACAATATTTATTTTCTAATATCATCCTTACAATTTAGAGAATATGGAGGAGAGACCAGTGGAGTCCTAGGCTTGGAGTCAGAAAGATCTATGTTCAAATCTGTGTCTGTTGCTAGATTTTTTTTCTTCCTTTCTTAGGCAATTGTTTAACCATTCTTTGCACTTCGTGTTGTTCTGTAGGACTTATTTACTAAGTTACAAATGTGAAGTTGGCATTGGTGGAGGGAGTTCCTTCACTGGGAGTTCCTATAGGGTGTAAAGCAGAGCCTGGGAACATGACCTATGACTATAGAGAATGTAAACAACCTTAAGTAAATATAAATAGCAAAAGAACTCCCAACTATCCCATGGGAGAACTTGCATGTGAACCTGGCCACCCCTGGCACCATGCCTTCTTTGTCCTGCTTCTATAGAATACCTAGACTGACCTGAGGTTTGTGCAGGAATCCATTTTATTCTGTCCTGCAGCCACTTAGTCCTGGCCTCATGTTAGTAAGCTCCCCCAATTAACCCTAATAAAACTATTCAGTATTTTATCTTTAATACCTTGGAGGGTCTGTAACCTTATAATTGGCATATCCAGGGCAGAACAGCTTTTTCCTCATATATTTAGTATAACTAGCAAGACAGTCTGACCCCCTACAAATCTTGTGTGCTTACAGTCACCCTCCTGATAAAATCACAGATTTTTTTATTTCCCTTCTTGAATGCAAATTATTATTGGCAGTATGTCATAGGAAACTTACATCTACCATGTCTTTTTAAGCCATCCAAAACTTTGATGCTTTGGAGATTGTCTTTCATGATCTACAATGGTTTTTAAAGTGACTTGCCCAGGGTCACACAACTAGGACAAAGTATCTGAGGTCACATATGAACCCAGGTCTTCCTGACTCCAGGCCTGGTACTCTGTCTGCTTTGCCACCTAGCTGCCCTTTTGTTGTTATTATTATTAAAATCCCTGAGTCACAAACCTAGTACCCACAGGTGGGTGATGTGTTTGACCTTTTAGTAGCCAGGATAATATTCTGTTCAACAACTTCCCTCAACGTTGTCATGTTAGTCTAATGTTTTAGGTATAGTTTCTGGAAATTGAGGAGAGAACCATATATTGAAATTGAGTTCATATACAGAAAGAGTAACATAGTAGAAAGATCATTAGATTTGGAATAATAAGTTGTTGGTTCAAATTCCAGTGCTGCCTCTGTGTGACCAGTTCTACCTATGTGATCCTGGACAAGTTGCTTCCCCTCTTTGGGCCTCAGTTTCCTCATTAGTATCATTAAAGGTGTTGGAATAAGTAACTGCCATCTCTAAAGTTGATGAAATATGTGAATTATAAAACTTGGTTTGAGAGAAGATGTTTTTGACATAAAGTTGTGTGTTTTGACTAACTTGCCTAATGAATTCAATTAACCAGCCTATTCTGTCTAAAAGACTGGGGTGGGGTCAAAGAACTAACTAATTTTCCCCTACACTATCTGGATTGTTTTTGTTTTTATTTCCATACACTTGATCTGGTATTTCAATTTCAGTCAAAACTGTCTACTCAGCACATATGTATATACTTAGAATCCTTTATTCATTGCATTTTCTAGCTCAAACTTAATGAGGAAAATTAAACTCTAAATCCCTTAACCTCTTCTTTCCTTGTTCATTAAAAATATAATAAACACTATGGATTTTGACAATATTTTTAGAAATCTTTGTGACATTTGCCAAAGATTATGTTTGGAGACCTTAAGGATACCAAATGGTTCTCTTATAAAACCAGTGACCTTTTCCTCCTTCCCTCTCAATAAAGCCTTGATTTTTGAATATTTGGGGATATTCTGTCATGTATATGGGAGAGTCTTCTGAGATGTGTTAGAATTAATCTCTGAATTAAGTTTCAGAGTTTTCTGAAGCGATCAACAGAGTGTAAGTCAGAGTAATATTTTAATTAACAAGTAAATTGAGCAATTGCTCCATGTGCCTTTATAGATAATCTCCCAGAACGGAATCCATTCAAGTCTTCTGCCTTGAAACTGACAAACTGACAATGAAGAATAGATTTGTTAGTATTTTGTTGTTGCTATTGTTCAGTCATGTCCAACTCCTTATGACTCCATTTAGGATTTTCATGGCAAAGATACTAGAGTGGTTTGCCATTTCCTTCTCCAGACATTTTACATTTTACAGATTAGCAACCAGGACAAACAAAGTTAAATGCCCAGTCACACAACCAGTAAGTGTCTCAGGCCAAATTTGAGCTGAAGAATATGAGTTATCCTGATTCCAGGCCTGGCACTCTAGATGCCCTTAGTATAGGAGACTACAGTAACCCAGGCCATCTGTAACACCTCCAGACCAAAAACTTCTCCATAGCTTTGTGAAGTAAGCCCTAATGCACTCTCATATGGTGAAATACTAAAATGGATTCTCAGGGTTATGACCTCTGACCAAGACGGGAGGAATCAGAGTACAGAACACTGTATTTAGAATTAGAGGACCCTGTTCTGCTACTTACCACATCTGATCTTGGACAAGTTCCTTAATCTCTTTGCCTCAGTTTCCTCATTTATGTACTGAGAGAGTTGGAACAGATTATCTCTAAAATCTCCTTCACTTTTAAATCTATGATCTTATGAGCAAGATTACAGTATCAGAAACAACTCTGTAGTATCAGAAAAGGCAGAATATATTGCTCTATCTGGGGCCTCTATAGAAGTCACTTCCCTTTCCAAATCTGCCCTTATATTTATATGCTCCATAACTTCTTCTGGGATGCAATTTTAATAACATGTTTTGCATAGATGGGGTCTCTGATAATCATAAGAATCTATGGTGATGTAAATAATATCCAATATGATAGGTTGTTTCCTATTCATTAGATACAGAATATCTGAATGTTTGACCTGAAAAGAATCTTGAGAGATAATTTAGTCTAATCTCACTGAAGGAATATGGAAACTCAGGACCAGCAGAGAGAATAATTTGTCTAAACTCACAAAGCTACTGAGTTATTTCACTTGTCACATTCCATATCTACTTAGTTCTACTGAGCCCCTCATGAAGTTGAACTCTACTCACCGGTATTGTCTTTCCCCATAAGCAAAGCTTCTCTTATAATATATGCATAGTTCCTCCATTTAATTTTTGTTATTTATCTGTGTCCCATTCTTCATGACCCCATCTGGGGTTTTCATGTCAAAGATATTAGAGTGATTTCCCATTTGATTCTCCAGCTCTTTTTCCAAAACAGGAAACGGAGACCAACAGGGTTGTGATTTATTTGCTCAGGGTCACAGAGCTAGTGTCTGAGGGTAGATTTGAATTCAGAGAAACATGTCTCTTTCTCCAGGTCTGTGAGTCTATCCACTGTACCATCTAGCCATCCTCTCCCATTAAATACTTTGTATTAATAATAACCGACATTTGCATCATGCTTTAAGGCATGAAAATAGCTGTACATATGTTTTGACTTAATCCTCAAAACAACCACAAGAAGCAGGTGTTATTATCCCCATTTTACAGATGAGATTGGGGCTCAGAAAATGATTCGTTCAGGTTCACACGGCTGAAATTTGTCTGAGGCAGAATTTGAACTGAGGTCTTCGTGATTCTAAGTCCACTGTTCAGATGCCCTTGCTC
Organism: Monodelphis domestica; assembly: GCF_027887165.1. Taxonomy (NCBI): domain Eukaryota; kingdom Metazoa; phylum Chordata; class Mammalia; order Didelphimorphia; family Didelphidae; genus Monodelphis; species Monodelphis domestica. The sequence goes on along the minus strand of NC_077228.1, from coordinate 292,677,733 downwards.
TTCAATGTCATTGTATCTGGAATGCCAATAACCTACACAAAACATCTTTTTTCGTGCCCTATTTAACGTGAAAGCACCTTAGGAGGAAGCAAAAGGAAAATATTGGCGAAGAGTGTGTAAAATAGACAGCATGAAATTAGCTAATCTCTTCCAGGAGTTGAGAGAAAACTCGGTTGTAATTCCTGAAGAGAACGCCAAGGGGCAACATTTCCCTCCCCCCCACTTTTACACCTGGAACCCTCCTTTCTAACTACACAAAGAGATCTGTCTCCGCCTGTTTGTGACATCACAAAGGGCAGTAGACCCGCCCCTTTCTCTTCCACCACGTGTGTATCTTAGCCTGGGCTGCCGCCCTAGCTCATTCCCTAGCCGGCTGGTTTGAGAGGCGGAGGAGGGGGTTGTTAGTCTTGGACTGAGGGTTCGCTATGGGAAGTTGCTCGTTCGTTCTCCTGCACCCAGCCCTTCTCCCTGGTTATTCGCAGCCGGTTTCGGAGGCGAGGAAAGGGAGGCGACGGCTGCTGCAGCGGCTGCCTCTCCTCTCCTTGGCTGCTGCACCGCTGGGCAGGTGCTGAAAGCCACCCAAATCCAATTCTTGCGCTCTCTCTTCCACCTCTCCGCCTGCCGCAGTCTCTATGGAGCATCTGAGTTAGATGGGCTCCTGGCCCCGGAGGCAGCGGTGGATGTGGCGCTGGGCAGAGGCAGCTAGGGAGAGTAGCTGCCGCGGGGCAGCGGGCCACAGGCTCCTCTGCGAGCCCCCGGACCATCCATGGGGGCTTCTGCGAGCAGCACTGCCGCCGGCCGGCGCTGCTCCAGCTTCCCCTCTTCCTCCTCCAGCCGGTTCGCCAGAGGACCCCGAGCCGCAATGATCACCCACTCCTTCTTCCTGGTGAGTGAGACTCTTGGCGGGACCGGGGAGGCTGAGGTGGAAGGGTTAGAGAAAACCGAGGGAGTGTGGGTGATCGTACAAGGGGTAGCCTACCCCTCTTTACAATCCCTCAGCTCCCAAGCTCTGGTGCCTCCGGACCAGCGGGGCAAGTGAGGCCCTGGACACCTGCCCTAGAAGAGAGGTTGTATTCATGAGGGTTGTTGGAAGCCCGTAGTTACCAGGGCTTTGAAAGGCTGGAGAGCGGCCTTTTAGGGAACTCTGCCAGGTCGGACTTTGGGGGAGTAAGGTCTTATTCCCCCCCCCCCGCCCCTGCAGTTTTGCTGGGTAGTGGGGGGAACCGAGCGGTGTAGGTTTAGACAACCATCGCCAGCTACCCATCCCTAGGGTGCCACCATTCCCTGCAGTGAAGCTTCAAGGCTGTATCCCTCCCTTCCTAGTCCGCAGGTGTGCCCCGGGCCTCCGGGTCAGATTCTTCGGTGCGGGGAACCAGGGTTGGGAGCTAGATCTTCTGCGGGCAGCGCGACAGCCGCAGCTTTTGTTCCAGCCGCAGCGTCATGTCGGGATGCTACCGCAGTAGGGAAGAAGAACGAAAGAGAGCGCGCGCCCATGTGCACCGGAACCCCGCATTCCGGAGCAGGGCGCCTGGGTCAGCTGGACTCCTCTCCAGCCGTGCCTTCGCCTTCTGTCCCCTTCCCCCATTCTCACCCCGGGCTGGGTCTCTGATGCTGAAAACCTTAGACCACCCATCCCAAGGAGCTGATAAAGTTCCGGCCACTGCATTCGAGATGGAAATAGGGGGAGGGGGAACAAGACGCAAAAAGGAAGATGAGCTCTTCCTTCTCTCTCCCGTTGGTTTTCCGCCCCTCCCCTCCTATTTACGGGCAGCAGGCTGGGATTCTTTCTAACTGGTGCAGTCCCTCGGTCTGCTGCACCTGCTTCAGGCGCGACTAGATTTAGGACCTTAATTACCTTGGCCCTTTGCCCTCAGCACCCAAAACAACTCCCTACGAAAACGAATGCCCCTACCCTGTGAGTTCTGCATATTCGCCTCTCTGAGACCCTGGGGAAGGGAGTGGTAATGGGGAAGAGTTGAGGGTGTAGAATATAGGAGGTCAGACCTACTAATCCTTTCCCTTTCCTAATCATTAATCTCAACCTCTTAATATTTCTTTTCCTTTTGTCCCCTGCTCTAGGGAAAATGGGGAGCCCTGGGCCAGGGGCCAGGATTTCAGAGAACTGTCGCTTCTCTCCCCTCCCTCCCTCCCCCCTTCCTCCAGTGGCCTGGATTAGAAAACAAGAGTCAGGCTTCAAGGCAATCTTTCCCTTGTGTATACCAGAGGCAGTCTTGCTGTCTCCTTTTCCAGAAAGGCTCAGAGCTGGGCCACCATGGGCTGCTTTGATCCCAGATCCTTGCAGTTGCTATGGTAGGGTGCACATTCAGTGGTGTGTGTGTGTGTGTGTGTGTGTGTGTGTGTGTGTGTGTGTGTGAGTGTGTGAGAGAGAGAGAGAGAGAGAGAGAGAGAGAGAGAGAGAGAGAGAGAGAGAGAGAGAGAGAGAGAGAGAGAGATTGAATAACCGAGGATAGAGGCTGGGGAAAGGGAGAGGACTTTTTTTATTAATAGCCCTAATTAATCTTTTCTACCCCCCCCCTTCTATATTTGGGTAGGTAATTTCTAGATTCCTATTCTTGAAATGTGTGTTAACATAGAGGGTTAAACACATCAGAAGAATTCATTTCAGAAGGCACTGGGGTTAGGTTTAAAAAAAAACAACAACTGGTAAATGGACAACAACGGAAGGGATGGGGTTTTTAGTTTTCTCAGACCAATGCTTGGCAGTTTCACAAGGTTGCTCATTCCACCTAATTATTCTGCTGGCCTGAGTTTACCCACCTGGTTGAATCTTAGTTTGCTAATGAATGAGCCTGAGAGGTAGTTTTATGTTTCTAAGTTAGAGTGAGGTGAAAAATGAGGCTCTGGGTAAATCAAGTGAATCACATGAAGTACTTAAACCAGGAAAAAAACAAAAGAGAATGTAATTTCTTCTTTTCTTAAATGCCCCTGGAATTTTTAATTTGACTTAAGGGTACCATTTGTGAGCCTGGAAACTTTGAGAGTACATCTGCTGTATTTAAAACTCTAGGGAGTTGTATGACCCTGGGCAATTCACTTAACCCCCATTGTCTAGCCCTCAGCACTCTTCTGCTTTGGAGCCAATACACAGTATTGACTCCTAGATGAAGGTAAGAGTTTAAAAACAAAAACAAAAACAAAAACAAAAAAAACTCTAGGGAGGAAAGAGTCCCTGGACTGGAAGTCAGGAGAATTGAATTCTAGTTCTCTATATGCTGCTCAGTAGCTTTGTGGCCTTGGATGAGCTATTGGAGGTCTTGATTTCCCCATCTGTAAACTGAAAGATTTAAAACAAAAGATCTCCTAAGATCTCTTCCAACTTTTGCATTCTAAATTGGAAAATAGGGTGGTGGTAGTGAGGATGTCATGAAGTTGGGACATTTGATTCTCAGATTGAGTATGATGCAAGATGTTTCACATCTCACTAAAATGATAATGATGTGCCCTTTTAAATTTGAAATGTCAAGGGAACTGAGCATGGGAGTTTTCAAGGAATTATGTTTGAATTTTTATAGAAGTTTTTTTTCTGTCTCCCTCCTGACTTTCTTAGTTATGGGCAAGTCATTCATGTCCTCTTTCCCAGGTACCAAGACTTTGCTTATCTGTATAGCACCAACCTGCATCCTCAGGATTTTTCTATGGATAACCTATGACCTGAGGCTATTTTGAAAAGTTTAAAAACATACTATCCATGAGGTTTCTAGAAGCATTGTGGCCCTCAGTTTTCCAATCTGTAAAATGAGGAGAGAGTAATTCATGTATTGCCTGCCTTGTATGAATGGTAGGTTTAGATCTGTAAAAGATCTTAGAGGCTAGTCCATACCCCTCCCAGTTATATGAGGGAAAAGCTGGCATTAGAATACATATATATGTTAATTCTTTAAAAAAAGTTTTAATTCATTTGTTCTTTTTTTACATTAGATTTTCTAGGTATGTCTCTCACTCCCTCCCTACCCTAAACTAGAGAAGGTATCATATGATAAAAAATTAGATATATATTTCTTGTTTGTTTCTATTTATCAGTTCTTTCTCTGGAGTTGGACCTACATAAGTCATTGTTCAAAAACTATTTCTGTTGCTTTAAATTATCTTTTGGTACTGTTCATTTCACTCTTCATATTTGTATGTAGGTCTTTCCATGTTTTTATAATATTAATCTGCTCCTCATTTTTTTTTAAACCCTTACCTTCCATCTTAGAATTAATACTGTGTATTGGTTGTAAGGCAAAAGAATGGTAAGGACTAGGCAATAGAGGTTAAGTGACTTGCCCAGGGTCACATAGCTAGGAAGTATTTGAGGCCAGATTTGAACCTAAGACTTCCTGACTCTCAATCCACTGAGCCACCCAGTTGCCCCCTCATCATTTCTTCTGGCACAGTAATATTCCATCACAATCATATGCCACAACTTGGTTAGCCATTCCCCATTTGATGGGCAAAACCTCAATTTCCAGTTCTTTGCCACCACAAAGGGCTGCTATAAGTATTTTAGAACATATTTGTTCTTTTCCCTTTCCCCTCATCACCTTAGGAAACAAACCTACTAGTGGTAGTGCTGGATAAAAAAGTATACATAATTTTATGACTCTTAATACCTAATAAATCATAAATAAATTTAAAGTACTCTAATATTTTATATCATCATGATATAACTGAGCTATGAATAAAAATATTACAGACTTAAGAGCAAGAACTTTGTAATTTAAGCACTGATTCATTGCAATTTTAAAAGATTTTAACATTCTTCATCACAGTTTATATTTCATCAGTGGAGTAATGGGGGGAGGAGAGGCAAAGTACAAGGAGTAAGGAAACTTGGATTTTAATCTCAGTTCTGTTACTTGCTAGTTACACTACCATGGACAGATCATTTCCTCTATCTGGATCTGTTTCTTTATCTGTAAAATAAAAATATTGAACTAGAATACCTTTATGGTGACTTTTATTTTGAGCATTCTAAAATTCATATTGACCAGGTCTTAATTAGATGTAGAGTTGGGAAAAACATTGTGATCTTGTTCAAAGCCACTGTTTTATAGTTGAGGAAACTGAGACCACTGGCACTAAGAAGTAGCAGAGCTGAGTCAAATGGATGAGAATCAACTCTCTTAAGCCCAAATCTCACTCATATTCTATCCACTATGCTCCATACTCAGCTGCCTTTGTTTAGTTTTGCTCAGTAAGATGATGCTTTCAAGTTTCTGAAAACGTTCCTTTAACTTTTTTAAAAATGGTAACATAATAGCTGAAAGAGAAGGAGAATGCTTTAGACTTTTTAAAAAGCAATTTTGCTGTTGCCAAGTTGCCAAGTGTTGAAAGCAATAGCAACATCTTTTTAGGAGAGAAAGGGAGAGACACTACAGCACAGGTTGGCTTTTTAGATTAAAAAAAGTGAATTTCTTCTGTGTCTCAGAGGGAAAAATCTGTCTTGTCACTTGTGTTTATATTGAATTGAAGCATCTGTACAGTACTAGAAACAATAAAACACCAACTAAGTGCTTGTGTATTGTAAAGTTTCAAGTAGGAATAATGACTGAAATATTACTAGGATGCTTAATTTCAATGCATAAAGTAAGAGAACTGTTAATAGATTATATAGATAATAATAGATGGCACAGTGGATAGAGTATCGTGTCTAGAGTTTGGAAGGAGTCTTCTTCCTGATTTCAAATCTAGCCCTCATACATTTATTAGCTGTGTGTTCCCTCCTCACTGCCTACCTGCAAGTCACTTTACTTTGTCTCAGTTTCTTCATCCAAAAAATGATTTGGAAAAGGAAATGGCCAACTACTCCAGTATCTTTGCCAAGAAACTCCTTCCCCCTCCAAAGGTTGGACAAAACTGAAAAATGGTTGAATGAAATAGTTAATTAGCAAATTTATTTTTATAATGATATTAGATGTTAAGTTTTTGAGCCTATGTTGAATTTTTTAAAAGTTTTGGAGCCATAAGACACTTCCTCCTTGGAGTCCTCTTTTTCTTCCTACTCCTGCCCCTCCCTAAAGTGATAGTTCCATCATCAGTTGTCTCATAGTACATTGCATATAGCTGTCTGCATTCATATGCTAAGATCTTATGATAAGACAGAATACAGTAAATGATAGAAGATAACTTAAAAATGATTTTAGCCTTTCGTTGTCTAGATGGGGAAACTGAGCAGGCCAAGTACCTTTTCCAATATGACATAATCCACATCCTCTTGACTCCAAAGTCAAATTTACTTCCATAGTTATTGGTATACATGTTTTACCTATGAGCTACAATTACAGTGTAAGCTCCTCTGGGAAGAGACTACATCATTGGACCTAGCATAGTACCTCACATGTAGCAGGTGAGTAATTATATAACTGTTCAGATGAGTGATTCTTTAGTCACTTTTCCACCATCACCTTTGTTTCTCCTGTAACTCAGAAGAAAAGACAAACAAAACCTTGAGTTGCTCCTGGTGTCAACATGCACACTGTAGCCTTAGTGCCAAGTATGACACAATAGAGGCAGGACCTGTTCATTGATCTCAAGGAGCTTATCTTGAAATGAGTCAGATCAAGTAGGCTTGAGAGAGCTGGAAGAAGGCCCTTGGTGGCCATCTAGTCCCAACTCTTTCACCTCATAGAAGAAGAAACTTAGGTCAAAGGTACCAGGTGTAGTAAGCTTCAGAGATGGAATTCAAACCCAAATCCTTTGACTCCAGTGCTTGTATTCCTTCTTTCCCCTGTATCACATTATTTTCAATAATGAAAAGGATCATGAAGTCTTAGAAACTTTTATAGATGTCTTGCCTTTGCTATCAGTGGCTACCAAACTTTGGTTTTGGTAGAAAGCAGCAAGTATGATTATAAGATAGTATTGAACCTTTAAAACTTGACCCCCCCCCCACCATTTCTCCCAGATGAGTTCATACTGATTTCTCTTTTATTGGGGGTGATTACTTAGCATCTGGGCACCTCAGGATGCCCATTTGTCAAGAGGGAGTAAGTACCTTCTTATACAAGGCTCAACGTCATATTCATTAATAAGCTCGGAGGAGGACATCATTAATGTCATGTCCAGAATCTAAATTATTTAAAGGCTGAGCTAGGCTGCCTCATTTCTGTGTGTTCTGATCAGATAATCTTAGAATATCAGAACTGGAAAGAGCCTTTAAAGCCATCTACACCAGTTTGCTAAAGAAGTGATGTGATTACAGTTTTTTCTTTTCTCATGAATTTAAACAAACTTAAATAAATCACATTCTGAAATATGAAAAGCAGACTAAAGTACATAAAAGGAACTTTAGTTATGTATCTTAAAAAACAAAACAAAATAACCTTATCTTCCACCTTAGAATCAATAGTGTGTATTGACTCTTAAGACAGAAGAGCAGTAAGAGCTAAGTAAGACTTGTTCAGGGTCACACAGCTATAAGTGTCTAAACCTAGGATGTCCTGGCTTTCAATCTGCTAAGCCACATAGCTATATCTTTTAAAAAACACATATTAAATTTAATAAAATAGTATCATAATTGCCCTACTTGTCTCTTTCTAAACTTTATTAATAAATGTTTTACTCAATTTTTTTCTGCTTATTGACATTTTTCTCATTTACTTTCCTTTTATCTTATCTTTTTTCTCTTTTTCTCACTCCTCTTGCTTTCCTCCTCATTCATTCTTCCTCCTCCTCTTTATCTCCTGTATCTTCCCACTCAGTGGAAAGAGCCCTGGGTTCAAATCTCACTTATACTTACTATTTGTAACCTTGGACAAGTCACTGAGCTTTCCTGGTTCTATTTCCTTATCTGTAACGTGAGGAGGTTGAACTAGAGGGCCTCTGAAGTCCTTTCCAATTTTAGATCTGTAGTCCTATGATCTCAGCAGAAGTTATATCCCCATGTCAAATAAATCTATTAAAACACACTAAGAGAGTGTGACTTAAAAATGCATGTCTCATTCTGCAACTATAGCACCTGTCTTCCAGGAGGTGGGAGGCATGCTTCATCATCAGCCTTCTGAAGTCATAAATGACCACAATCTTTGGGCCAGAGTTCTAGAATCCTTCAAAATTGTATCTCTTTACATCATTATGGTCATCCTCTAAATTGTTCCTCAATTCTTATTTCATGCTACGTCAGTTCATAGTGAACTTGTAAAGAGACTTATTCAAGGTCACATAGTTAGTGGCAGAGTCAAGACTTGAAACTAGGGTTCATTCTACCAGACCAACCAAAATATATGATAGACTAGTGACTTTTCTTTAAAAAAAATATTACCTACATCTTAGATGTGTATATTTACTTAACAAGATTTTATTAAGCTTATTAACATGCCTACTATGTGCCAAACACTGTTAAGCACTAGAGAAAAAAATTAAATACATCTCTCAAGGAACTTGCATTCTTTTGGAGAGTAAGGGGGAAACAACTTACACTCAGGTAAATAAAAATGAAATGTTTTTAATTTCTGTCTTGTTCTTTGACAATATGTGTGTCATCTGGAAAAAGCATAGCATTTATGAAAAGAGCATTGAATTTGGAGACCATATGACTAATTAATACTTATTAGCTGTGTGATCCTGGACAAGTCCCTGAACTACTAAAGCCTTAATTTCCTCATGTACCAAATAGGGATAAATACCTGTTCCCCTTCCCACTGTAGTATTATGAAGATCATAGAGATTTTATGTGAAAATCATTTATTAGTTGTAAAAATATTGTACAAAATAATTAGACAATGTAGTACAGTGAAAAGAATGCTAAACTTGGAGTTGCAGGACCTGAATTTGATTCCCTTCTTTGTTCAACTTGTTACCTATGTGACCTGGGGAAAGTAAGCCATTTTACCTCTTGCAGATCCTTTTTTTTTTTTCAAATCTGTAAACTGAGAAAATTGGATTAGATGACTTATAAGGTAACTTACGATTTAAGAGCTGTGATCCTTTGATTTATAATAAAAAATAGTTAGCTTTAATACTTGGTTAAGAAATGGAGATAACTTGGGGCCAGAGAAATGATTGAAATACTCAGAATCATACCACTAAATAGCAGTACCTTGTCCTAGATAAGTGATGACTAACTTTTTAGAGACCTAGTGCTCAAGCTGCACCTGCACGGCACATATGAGCTACCCCGTTTACCCCAGATAGGGAAGGGAGAAAGTATTCCCATTGGGCTGTTGGGAAGAGGGGTAGGTGATATGAAAAAGTGTCCTCAGGTATGATGAAAAGGGAGAAGGGAACAGCCCACCCTGGCACATGTGCCATAGGTTTGCCAACATGGCCCTAGATCATACAGTATGCAACAGATCTCTTTATAACCAAACAATTGGCATACATCATTTCATTTGAGCCAAAAAAAACTTTTGTGAGGTAGGTAATATGACTGTTATAATCCCCACTTTATAGATGGGGATATTCAAGCAAAACATTAAGTGATGTGTATTATTAAAGATCTTATACATCAGAAATAAGATACAAAACCAGGTTTTCCTAAGTCTTTCACTCTTTCCAATATATGCCATGTTATCATTCTAGTTGGGCAGCTAGATGGTATGGGGGCTGGAGTTCAGATCTGGCCTGTCTCAAGCACTTAACCCTGTGACCCTGGACAAGTCACTGAACCCTGTTTGCCTCAATTTCCTTCTGTAAAATGAGTTATAGAAGGGAATGGCAGATTACTTTGATATCTTTGCCAAGATAACCCCAAATGGGGTCACAAAGAGGTAAAGGTGACTGAAAAAATGAATGAACAATCTTTTCAGTTGCATAAATAACATTTCACATTTACTTAGTCAAATTCACATTTATGTAGTGCTTTGCCATTTTTCAAAGCCCTTGCTCCCTTAGAGACAAACTTGTGATGTTGGTAATGCAACCATTAATAATAACAGCAATGACAACAACAATAATATATATGTTTGTGTATGTGTATAAAATTCTCTATGTGCCAAACACTTGACAGATATTATTTTATTTTATTTTATTATCACAGCAACTCTGGGAGGTAGGCACTATCATTTCCCTCATTTTACAGATGAGGAAACTAGAGTAAACAAATGTTAAGTGATTTGCCAAGAATCACACATGTATTAAGGATCTGAGGCCAGCTTTGAAATCAGAAAGATGAGCTCAGCACTTTATCCAATGTGCCACCCAGCTTCCCCATTAGTATTCCCATTTGACAGATGCAGAAACTGAAGTTGAGAGAGCTAAAACCTAAATAAGTGGCAGAACCAGTATTCTAAGTCAGAGGCAGCTAGATGGTGCAGTAGACAGAACAGTGAGCCTAGAGAGAGTCAGGAAGACCCAGACCCCAACTCAAATCTGTCCTGAGCCACTAGGTAGTTGTGTGGTGCTGGGCAAGGTACTTAACCACAGTCTTCTTGACTGAATGAGGATAATCAGAGCACATATATCCCAAGGTTGTTTTAGGATCAAATGAGAGACTATTTGTAAAGCATTTAGCAGCTAGGCACAGCTTACATGTCTATCCTTTGCCCTTCCTCCTTTCCAAAGTAGGATGCTATTCCCTCCACACTGGCTTCCCAGAAAGCAAGGAAGGCATTAAGCTTAATAGCTTAGTAGCCAATTCTTGTAGATCACTGTGCTGGAGGGCCAAAGTGGTAAATCCCTTTGACTTCATCAGAAGTTGGTGGTTTTGCATTCTAATGGTGCTTTGTAGAAACACTTGCCATAATTGGCATAATCAAACTGTTTTATTTTTTTAAGCCCATTAAACTAGATGACCAGATTCATCTTCAGACTTTTCAGCCACCAATATGAAACAAGTGAATTTTCTGAGTGATTACTCTAATGTTGATTGCTTTCCATTAGGCACTAATAAAGCACTGGACTTTTACCCAGTGGAGACTGGGCAGATTCCCAAGATGTTTACTCCCCAAGCAGTTTTGCAGGCAAATAGGAAAGGTCCCCCTACTTTCTTTCTTCTTTGACCCTTGGAAAGGTGTAGATTTTCTTCTCTCTTGCCCTGGGAAAATGCCTAAATGTCTCAGGCTGGCCTAACCTAGACTAACCTATAGGCTACATTCTACCCTGAGGGGGGATGTAGTAACTAGAAGACCAGGAAGTCCTGGTCCCAAAGTGGGCTTGCATGGGGGCAGGGTTTTGTTGCTGCAGCTGCAGAACTTTTGATTCTTTCTGGATAGGGTAATGAATCTCCCATTCATTTTTCACCCATGTGCAAGTACTGGCCTTGCCTTCAATGTTTGTGTTTGGCAAACACAGAAAAATAAATAGGAGTCTTAAGCTGGCTCCAAATGCTGCCACATGGTTTCTTTTACCTATTTCCTTCCCTTTTCCATCCTGAGTCTATGAGGATAGAGCTGAGCTTGAGCAGGGTCTATGAAGAAAAGGAGCCTCTGGCTGGAGGTTTTAGTGCTGGCAGGTACTAAATGATCTAACTTCTAGATAATTTAAAACACTTTTTACTGATGGGAAAACGCCCCTGGAGTCAAATGAATATAAACTTCCTGAGGGCAGAGATTGCTTTTATTTTGTCTGTTTCTTTAGCACTAACAATACAGTGCTTGATATGTAGTGATCACTTAATGGATGTTTGATCTATTGAGTCAAAAGGACTTGACTTTAGCAGAACTGAGGAGCCTGATGATGACTGGGAGTAGAGAAGGGGGGCGGATCTATGCTACAGTGTTGGATAGTGTCTTTTGAGAAGATCCATAGTCCTAGGGATGGTTGGAAGTCTGCTTATTACTTTTTGTGCTTTAGTTGTTTTTCAATTGGGTCTGACTCTTTGTGTCTCCATTTAGGTTTCTCTTGGCAAAAAACTTGACTGGTTTGTTATTTCCTTCTTCAGCTCATTTCACAAATGAGGAGACTGAGGCCAACTAGGTTAGAGGATTTGTCCCCGATCACATAACTTTGTAAGTCTCTGAAGCTGGACTTGAACTCGGGAAAATGAGTCTTCTTGACTCTAGGTCTCACACTCTATCCACTTCACCATCTATCTGCCTACTTTTTACAGATGAGTTAACTTAAGTCCAAGAGAGGTGAAATGAGTTGCCCAGAGCCACATATGCAGTAAATTTCAAAGCCTGGACAAGAGCTACCAGGCCTTCTGATACCAAGTCCAGTATACTTTCATCAATATCATGCTGCCTTTAAAAAAATTAGAGTGTGAGATTTGGAATTGAAAAATGAATGGTAGATGGAATCATCTTTTAGTTTTTAGAATCATCATCTAGTCCCAGTTCTACTTCTGAGTTTAAGACCTTAGTTTCATTTTCTTTTTAAACCTGGGTTTCCTCATCTGTAAAATATTTATGTGTTATGGGGGAGTGTTGGAGGGATTGATGGGAATTAAATATCTTTAAAGATCCCTTGCTCTTCTAAGATTCTATGGATCTCTGAAATGTTTTTCTTCCCAGAGTGAAGGGGAATCTTGAATAGGTATATCCTGTAATCTACCCAGTCAGCATCTAGATTTTGTTTACATTTATCATCTCTACTTTTGAAGATAATTGCAGGCCACCTAAGTGGCCACTGAACTTATAGCCATGGGCAAGGTAGGGAGACCTAGTCTCCAAAAAGAAAAGAAAATAATTATTGGTAGTGGGTGGGTAGGAATGGACAGTCATTTATTGTTGGTAGTGTGGAAACCTATACATATATGCTTTTGGAGTGAGGAAAGTTATTTCATTTTGATGTTTTTGGTGCATTTAAAACTTTTCTAAAGCTTTTTTTTTCATTGAGAGACAATGACCAATAACTGATCTTAAAATCATTTCAATCTTTATTCCTTTCACTTGATATATTAGGGCATTCTAGCTTTGGAATCAGGTCTTGGCTTCTAATTTTGCTTGTCATTCATTACCTGCGTGACTTTGGGCAAGTGGCAACTTCTCTGGCCTCATTTTCCTTATATGTAGAAAGTGGGAATTGGATTGTATGCATCTATAATCACTTCTAGCTGGACATGGTGACACAGTGATACAAACCTATAGTCCCTGATGCTAGACTGCCTGTCTGTCTCTCAGCTGAGGCTGGTAGATCACTTGAAGTTGGAAGTTCTGAACAGCAGTTCAGCTAAAGCTGATCCCACAGATTGGACTAATCACTGTAATAAGTCTAACCACTGATATAGTGAGCCTCCAGGAGGGGAGAGACCACAAAGCTGCCTAAAATAATGATCAACAAATATTAAGTGCATAATATGTGCCAACAACTGTAATAAGTGCTGAGAATATAAATATAAGCAGAAAGACAGCTTCAAGGAACTCACATTTTAATTGAGGAAAACAGCACATTAAAAAAAAAAACCAAACCTGAAAAGGAGGAGGGGGGGTCGTGGTAGAGACAGTCTAGAGCCCTGTTGGCAAACCCATGGCTCATGTGCCCCTGAGTGTCGGGGGAACTATACCATTCCACCTCTCCACAGTGTCTGAGGACATTTTTCACATGCTCCTTCTCTCTGCCCAGCAGCTCAGTGCAAGCACTTCCTCCCCTGTCTGGGATAATGTGAGGGGTTCACAGGCAGCTTGATGGTGCAGTTTGATCATGCAATCTCTAAAAGTTTTGCCATCACTGGTCTAGAGTATAGCCTGGAGAGGAACAAGACATGCCTGACCTTCAATTAGACTGCCTAAGCAGAGTAAACAGGCCAGGTTGGAAAAATGAAGCAATCTATCCTGAGAATGGGTCTGTAGTTGATGTAATTCTAGTCTGGGAGAGATAGGGAACCTTAGTCTAAAACCTAGTCACTTCCGTCTCTGTGATCTTTTTTTTTTTAGTTTAAAATTTTTTGTTTTCCCAATTACATGTAATAATTTTCAACAGATGTTTTCCAAAATTATAAGATCCAAGCCATCTCCCTCTCTCTCTTTCCCCCCCTGATTCCAAGATGGTAAGCAATTTGATCTGGACCACTATCATGCAAAAATACTTCCCTGTTGGTCACCATTGTAAAAGGACACTCATACAAAACCAAAATCCCCATATAAGACTGTAAATACACAGATGGGAAAGCTAGTATGCTTTGATACACATCCCATCTGACTATAACAGTTATTCCTCTGGAAGTGAATAACATTCCTGTCACAAGTTTTTCAGGATTGTCCCAAATCATTGCATTTCTGAGAGTATAGCCAAGTTTTCACCATTGATCATTATACAATATTTCTGTTACTGTGTATATCATTCTTCTGGTTCTATGTATTTCACTCTGTATAAGTTCCTGCAGATCTTTCCAGATTTTTTCTGAAATCCTCTTGCTTATTATTTCTTAAAGTACAATAATAGTATTCCATCACCAACATGTACCACAAGTTGTTCAGTCATTCCCCAATGGATGAGCATCCCCTCAATTTCCAATTCTTTGCCTCCACAAAAAGAGCTGCTATAAATATTTTTGTACAAATAGGTCCTTTCCTCCTCCTTATTATCTCTTATTATCTCTAGATACAGATCCAGTAGTAGTATTACAGGGTCAAAGGAAATGTTCAATTTTATATCTAAATTATATACCCATTTTGACCAGCTCTGTGATCTTGAACAGTATTGCTGAACAGTATTGCAGTCTTGGTTGATGGTTTCTTTGGAACCATTTCTTATTAAGGATCTCTGTCTTAGAACATATAACCTAAGCTAAAATATGAAGTAGAGAGAGTAGGGGAAGTTGGGCATGTATAAGAAGGATAGACACAAGTACCTTAGTGGAGGTAGATATGGAATTGTCCTCCTTTAAAACAGGCTCCCATAGTCAGATCTCAAAAGTTAATGTAGTTCATGTATTTTCTTCACTGGTGGTTCCCCCTTCCCCCTTTTTGGAGAATTGTAGGGCCTTTATAGTAAAAAGATAATTTTAGGGTTTTTTTTTTTTCATAAGCCATCTTAACAGGACCATAAACTGAGAGCTAGAGGATATCTTAGAGGCTATCTAGTTCAGTCCTCTTATTTTGCAGATGAGGAAATAGCTACACTACTTCTGTATATTATTGGCAGGTTTTGGCCAAAGCTCTTCTGTTCTAAACTAAAAAATAACCACTGTATGTCCCTTGTGGGAGGAGAAAAGGCAGGAAGCATTTTACCCGCCAGCATTTTCCAGTGGCATGTTTTCTGACGAGGGATGGTGCCACTGTAAGAGATGGAAAGATACTCCTACAAGTTGAAATGTTCTAAATGGGGACTAGATGGAGATGCTCTTTCCTGCACCCTGGGACATTTTGAAAAATATTTGCTTAGTGAGTAATGATGTGAATTGACTTCTGCTTAGCAATCTAGTTACAAAACACTTGTCTTTTGCCACTTGGTAGAGGAATTGGGGCCTTGGAAGAGATATAGCACTTCTTTATCTCTGTGTGTTGTTGTTGTTGTTGTTGTTTGTCATTTAGGTCTTTTTTTTAGTTGTGTCCAATGCTTCATGACCCAATTTGGACTTGGTAAAGATACTGATATGGTTTGCCATTTCCTTATGCTTATTTTACATGAGGAAACTAAGGCAAATAGGTTTCAGTGACTTGCCTAGAGTCATACAACTAAAAAGTTTCTGAGGCCAGATTTGAACTTAGTAAGATGAGTCTTCCTGACTCCAAGCTTGGTGCTCTATCCATTGTGCCACCTACCTGCCCATATATATGCATACATGCACATACCTTTTAAAAACTCTTCCATTTCACAATATGTGTTCCCCTGTATTGAAATCTAGCAATCAGTAATAAAGGCACACATACACGCACATGTGTATATATATGTATCTCCTAACTTTTTTATTCTAGGCTCTACTGAAGTGCTTAGAAATTGGTGGGATTCTGAGATCTTAAGTATGCACATGTAAGGTGTTTGTGTGTAGTTTTAAGATGAGGTCTAGTTTCAATATCCACTTAACCAGACTTTTGAAATAGAACTTTTCCACTTGCCAACTGGAGGACTAAAGGATTAACATATATAACAAGAAATTATAATATATAATAAAAAGAATGTGAGAGGTGGGAGGTGGGATGGAAGTTGGTGACAGGGATAGAAGAGAGTGAATATGGCAAGCATTACTGAGAACCCCCTGGCATTGGGGTACAGTGGGAAGAGAGTTAGCTTTGTGGTAGGATGACCTGGGTCAGAATCCTGGTTCTACCAGGATTTCCTATTTGACGTTATATAAATCAGGCTACCTCTCCTGGTCTTGGTTTCCAGAGCAGTAAATAGAAGAGTTTGGATAAGACAGACTCATAAGATCCTTTTCAATTCTAATCCTATTTGAATTATTTTCCTTGAAACATTGATATACTTGACTTCTTACCCATTTAATGCCAAATCCCCATAATTTCAGTATTGTTTTACATCTGTCTGCACAGCTTAGCCAGTGAGTAGAAGGAGGTGGGAGGGTCAGGATTTTAAGGATAAGTCAGAGATTCTGTGGTGATGAGGAGGATGTGTTGGTGGATGAACATCACTACTGCTCTGAATGGTACTTTCTAGCTTCAGCATGTAAAATCCTCATCTGTAAAATTTAGGTTGGATTTGATGACCTATAAAAGACCCTTCCACCTCACAGTATATATTCCTATATTGAAATCAAGCAATCAGAAATAAAAAGAATTTAGAATTTCAGGGCCACACTGAATGAATTTTTGTAAATTTTTGTGATTTTTGATGACATCTCTACTTTCAAAGTTGCCTGTAAGACGTATGGGAAGATAAGTTTAAAGAGCTAGGCAGAGATGGAAATTGGGATTTAGTTAAGGAGGCAAAGGACCTTGCTAGTTGTTAGTGGCATAGCAAAACTTGGGGGTCAAGATACTAGAGTTCCAATCCTGGTCTTCCCACTATGAACCACAGGCAAGTCACTTTTCTCTTGACCTCAGTTTCCACATTTATAAAATGAAGGGATTGGGTTTCTAAATTTGTTCTTGTTTTAAAATCTTATTTTCATTTTTGTAATTAAGGCAAGGAGCAGCCTTACCATAGTTGTATCATTTGTATCTTAAGTAATTAATGTTGAGTCATTTCAGTTGTCTGTTTGTGACCCCATTTGGATTTGCCAAAGAGACTGGAGTGTTTTCTCATTTCCCTCTCCAGCTCATTTTTTTAACAGATGAAGAAGCTGAGGCAAAAAGAGTTAAATGACTTGCCCAGGGTCACACAGCTAGTAAATGTCGGAGGCCAGATTTGAACTCAGTTTTCCTGACTCCATTCCCAGTACTTTACACTGCACCATCAGGTTACCCTTCCCTTTGTCAGTTTTCCTTTATGTAAAGATTCAAGGTTTACAAAGAATGCTTTCCCCACAGCCATCCTAGAAAGTAGTGTGGTTATGTAGGTAGAATGTAAAGTACTGTTTTCATTTAAGTGACCATTACATACAATGGCTTGAGGGAGATAGAATAGAAAGAAGCTGAGGGTCCTTGGCTTCTAGAATTTATCTTCTAGGACAGATTCAATGTAGAGAATAAAATCAAATAGCTAGGATACAAAGTGGAATATCATAGACTTGTCCAATGTAGTAGGATCTTGACCATCATGTACCAATTCCCTCATTTTATGGACAAATAGAAGATCAGAAAGAGGAAATTACTAGCCCAAGTTCACCAGGAGAGTTAATGGGAGATTCGGGATTCAAACTCATGTGTTTTGATCCGCAGTCGCCCTCTCTTTTCCTCAGTACCTAGCATAGTACCTTACTTATCATAGGCACTTCACAGATTATTTGTGGAATAAATAACCTATTCCTGATACCAAGCAGAATTGGAAGATTTATTCTGAAACAACATCTTTTGCATATCACAGGTGCAGAGGTTTAGTTTGTGCTGAATCGACTCTCAATTCTCTGCATTGCAGATTTAAGTGAGAGAAATAACTGCATGTGCTTAAATTCCTCTGCTTTGCTCTCCCTGATGTTCTTTCCTCCCCCCCATTCCTTCAGGATTCTACAGTCAGCACGATCAAGCCTTGGCATCTTCTGCTTCAGCCTTCACTAGACTAGGCACTGTTCTTTACCTAGCAACAGACAGCATCTCCCTCCCCCTGTCTCCTGTCTCCCTTCTCTCCCTCCTCCTTCCTTTTGACTTTATTCCACCTCCTGTCTCCTCCTGTTTCCTCCTGTCTCTCCTGCCTCACCCCATCTCTCTTCTTTCCCCCTCCCTTCCTTTTTCTCCCTTTCTCTGTCTCTCTTCTCCCCCTCACTTTTCTCTCTTCTTTTTCTCTTGTCTCTTTTCCCCTCCCGTTTTCTAGCTTCCTCTTTTCCCCTCTTATTTTCTCCTTCCTCCCTCAGTCTCTCCTCTTTCCTCTCTCCACATCTCTTTTCTTTTTTCTTTCTCCTCTGTCCCTCTTTCCTCCCTTTCCTCTTGTCCCTCTCTTCTAGTCCTCTCCTCCTTCTCTTCCCCCACTCACTCCCTCTCCTCTTTCCTTCTTTCTCTTTGCCTTCCTACTCTCCTCTCTTTTCCTTTCTCCATTTCTTTTTTACTCTCTCTCTCTTCTCCCTCTCTTTTTTTCCACTCCCATTTCCTTCTTCTCCCATTATACCTTCCAGGATATGGCAGGAAATAGCAGAATTGGAGATATCTGCATTTTTATAACATAGCTACTAATCAATATGTGGTCTGGAGCAACTTTTATGTCGAATTTTTCCTTTTCATCTTTCCAAATTTAAGGAAAGAAACAAACAGAAGAAAAATGATAAGAAATAAAATTCCAAACAGGTTTTCTTTGTTTTTATCATGGAAGAAAATTTATTTTGGTAGAAAAGGCAAATTGTGGAAGCTCCAGAGATGCATAATTATGTCTGACTTTTTCCTTTAATTAAGGGGAAGTAGTAGGAGGTTCATATAACAGTGAAATGAACATTTATTGAGCTGATTGTTTTTATTTATATTAATGATATATAATGATAGTTGAAATGTGTATAGCATTTTTAGGTTTGCAAAGTACTTTGCATGGTTAAGTGTTATTCTTATTCCCATTGTACAGATGAACAAACTGATTCATAGAAATTAAATGTCCTATCAGAGAGTCATATAGCTAGTAAGTGTCTGAGGTAATATTTGAATTCAGATCCTTCTGACAAGTCCTGAAAACTGTACTCCCTACATGCACACCATGCTGCTGTGATCACATTATTCACTGAGAATTAACGATGGTTTCATTCAAGTAGCTCACAGGTTAGTACAGGATATGATTAGGATGGATATATCTTATATGTATATGTATATACACATACACATACATACACACTCAAATGTGATAAGTGCATCAGAGTGATATAGACATAATGTGTTATTTGAGATTCAAAGAGAGAGGTCATTTTTGGCTGGGGATGAGGGATCTAGGAAGGCTTCATGGAGGACTTGGCACTAGTCTTAGACCTTCTTTGATTTCAATAGTTAGAAAAGTGGTGGTGAGGGTTCGGTATTCCAGGCCTTAGAACGGTGTAAGCAAAGGTACTATTGTGTTTATGGGGGAAAGAGGTCCC
Organism: Monodelphis domestica; assembly: GCF_027887165.1. Lineage (NCBI taxonomy): Eukaryota > Metazoa > Chordata > Mammalia > Didelphimorphia > Didelphidae > Monodelphis > Monodelphis domestica. The sequence continues at coordinate 292,658,310 of NC_077228.1, read as the reverse complement.
AGGGTATGTGTGTGTGATGAATTTGGAGATGAATTTGGCCAAAGCATAATAGAATTAAAATATGAAGTAGTCTTAAAAAGAATGTTAGCACTTGATTTTAGAGAGATTTAAATGCCAGACTTAGAAATTGATTAATGTGACTGGGGAGCCATTGGAGGTTGTTGATCAGTAGAGTAACATGATATTTTTGTATTGAGAAGACATTCTGCCAGTGGTCTGGGTATAGGATAATTGGCATAGAGAGAGGATGGAGTTAGACTGACAAGTAGTCTAGGCGAGAGGTAACTTGAGTCTATATTCCTTTGGGAGTGCTAAGGGATAAATTGCTAGTAGTAGCATGAATATAGACTAGGCTGGAAGATGATTTTCATTTGACATCCTTGCATTAACTTATTTTTATCTTAATCTCAAAAATTCATCTTCTCTGAGGAAGAATAAATGAATATGCTTGAAGAAAAAAATACTTGTTGCAAGTAGGCAAAAATCACATCTCTGTCTCTCTTTTTTAAACCTTTTCTGTTTTTCCTTTTAAAAATTGCTTTATTCAACAAATTTTTTATTTAGTCACTTGTCCTATTCTCAACATTGTTTTTTTTTTGACTCTTACCTTCCATCTTAATTAATACTATGTATTGATTTTAAAGGAGAAGAGCAATAAGGGCTAGGCACTGGGGGTTAAGTGACTTGCCCAGGGTCACACAGCTAGAAAGTGTCTGAGGCCAGATTTGAATGCAGGAACTCCCATCTCTGGGCCTGGCTTTCAATCCACTGAGCTACCCAGCTGCCTACCTCAAAACTGTCCTAAGGGATATGGGAGGGACCTTTATATAGTAGCTCCTTACCTTAATATTGTCAGAAAATAAAGTCTTCTAAAGAAATGAATTTTCCAGTTAACTAAAGCTGATTTTGAAAAAAAAGTTTTCATGGGAATCTCTATAGGGCAAATTACGGTTTCTTAATCAAAGTATCCCAAGTAGGCATTGCCCTATTTTAAGGCTTCATTTGGCTTCTTCATGACCCTATTTGGGTTGTGGAATTGGTTGTTATTAGGACCATCTATTACATTAGAGTACCATGATGCCCTCACAATCCATTCAGATACGTGTCATCTATAGGTTTGAAGGCCATCCTTCATAGTTTGAAGCTGCTTTTCTTTTCTTTTTTTTGGGGGGGGGGGAGTTTTTGTGCCTGCTTTTTATAGCTTTTTTTCTGTTTTCTCTTGTATCAGACTCTCTACCGTTACTTCCTACTATTGGAGTCTATCTCTAAAAGCTTCCACCTACTCACACTTCTCTTCTCATTTGCTGTTTTCAGTTTTCTGTGTGATTAAAAGCAGAGACCAAAGGAAAAATTTGGGGTAAAATATGTGAACACATACTGATCTTATCAGTTATTACTATGATTTGCAAATTGATATGTCCAGCCCTAACCGCTCTTCTGAATTCCGTTCCCACATTGTTGCTAACTGATTGCCTGATGGATAGCTCAACTCGGATGCTCCAATAGCACTTGAATTTCCACAAAACTTGAGATCTTAATATCTTCCTATGCTCCACACTTCCCTACTTTTTATGACTAGGCAGGTCACTTAACTGTTTGCCTATGTTTCCTGATCTGTAAAATGAGCTGGAGAAGGAAATAGCAAACCACTCTCATAATCTCTGCCAATAAAACCCCAATAGTTTGATGGAACTGAAAAACAACTGAACAACAACCACCACAGGTTTAACAGAGTAACTTAGCTCAAAAATTCAGGATTACTTCGACATTGTGATAAGGAATTAGAGGACTGAAGTGAATCTTTACCAATGGACTTTACCAATGAATTTCTCAATTTTATAAATTATTCCTCTTCCTCTCAACATTTTTTTAACTGTTCCCCTCCCTGGTCAAATGAAAGGGAGAAAGAAAAAAAGAAGAGATCCCTTTTTATCCCCAAATTGGGATAATTAATTTTTAGAGTCCAAGGAAGACTCCAGTCCTCCATTATTTCCTCTTTAGGACCTGACTCTGCTGCCTTGAATTCTACTGTTATGACTTGATTCCTTTGGGGTTTCAGTGTGGTCACCTATTAAATACTTAGGTTTAATGTGCATCAACTATTGAGCTACTGTAAAAAATGAGTTTGTGGCTTTCCAAACCTACCATTAGCTGAGAGCAACACTTTCTCTATAAAGAGAGGTTCAGGAGGTAAGTTTTCATGGAGAGGAGGTCCTTAGCTTGAGTGAGAGATTAGATTTAAGGTTTTTAAACAGTTAAACAGTAACATAAAAATACTGGGCTGTGGTACAGGAGCTTGGCAAAAAAAAGGGGCACCACGAATCACAAAATCTAAAAGTTGGCAGAGATGGTGAGAGATAATTTAGTTCAATACCCTCATTATACAAGAGGAAGTTGAGGCCCAGAGAAGGGTAGGAGGTTGTTTAAGATCACAAGGGTAATGAGTGGCAGAGCTAAAACTTGAATCAAGCCTGAGGAGCCCTGAAAGGAGAGAGGATAGAAAAGCATTTCTCTTATTTCATGATTTCATGATTGCCCCTGGGCCCAACTATCTCTTAATTCTTTAAAAAAAGAATGTGACATGGTATTTTGTACTTAGCGGCTTCATATAACTATTCTTCCTTCTCTTTGAATCACCATTCTGCCACTCTCCAACCCATCCTAATACACTAAAAATCTTTTTTACATCTTTGTAGGATATCAGGAAAGGCCTTGATCTCTAGAGAAGTGTATTTGTCTCCCCTTCTTAAGATAAAGTAAAGTAGCCATGTTGAGGTATAATGGAGAGACTGTTGGTCTAGGAGTCAGGATGTTAATCCTGTCTCTGCTATGACTGTCTAGATGATTTGAGGCAAGTTAGTCACTCTCAATATTGTTTCCCCTTTCCTCTTTTTCCCCTCATCCCACCCCTCTATAATATGAGAATCCATAATTCCAGTGATATTTCCTTCTAAGATATTAAGTATAAAATTAGATATATAGCAAAAGTACTTATTAGAGAGAACAGTTATTTAGTATGATAATACAGTGATCCCTCACCTATCATGAGAGTTATGATCCAGAGACCTTCATGATAGGTGAAAATCCACAAAGAAGCTGCATTATATTTATTTTATTATATATATATATATATATATATATATTAAAGCTTTATAAACCCTTTCCACTCTCCTATAAACATTTTCCATACTTATAAACACTTCATATGCTCTTAAACACTTTCTATTCTCATTAGCCTATGTAATTTTAACAACATATAAAATTCTATGAGTACTCAACAAAGAAGTACTATACCATAATTTGAATAAAAATCCTGCAATATAGTGAGGGACGACTGTAGTCCCAAACTCCAATAGATCTAAGATATCATCATTGAAGGTATTCCCTCCAATGATGCATGCCACAGGTTTCTGTGCCTGCCTGTCCTCATGACATCCATTCCTTTCCTCCTAAACACCTGTCATGGTTTGAAAATAAGCTTCCCAATTTCCCCAATTGCTCTTTATTATTTATTTACATTTATTCACTATATTCCAGTGGATATTGCAAACCCATTAGATCAGGATTTTTAGGTTCTGTCTACACAGTTGAAAATATTGGATAAATCCCAGCCCTTAACATGTTGTGGTTCTAGGTTCCTCCTCTGTATCTGCAGAACTGCTGAATAACCAAAAACATTCCCTCATCTTTTCTTCACCAAAGATTTTGTAAGAATGTGTGTATGAATATATAAATATGTCTATGTGTCTAGATGTATGATTATAGGTATATGCATATATATGTATACATACCATAGACATATATACATATATGGGCTATATGAATAGTCTTAGGGCATGGTGAAATAGCATGGTTATTGAATCTGGTATCAGAGGTCCTTGGCCAAAATCTGAGTTTTAATGTTTCTTCCCTGTATGATTGTGAGCAATCTTCCAAGCCTCATTTTACTCATTGGTCAAGTAAGAGGCTTTGGTCTACATGACATCTAATGTCCCTTTCAACCCCAAATTTATGATTCTGCTTTGGTTTTTTGTTTGTTTTTGAGTAAATGTAAGATCAGAAGATTTTTAAAATTCCTTCATATGTGGCCATTGTTTGACTGGGTCCTCTGCAATGCTTGGTTTTCTATAACCTAGCTGGTATAAGGCAATATGAATAACATTAGCCTTCTTTTAATTAGAACTGTGATTAGTTATCCCAAATGAATGAGAAGGGAGGAATCCACTTGATAGGTAGGGAAGTGTAGTGAGGGTTGGAGGGTGGTTTGTTTACTGCCAGGACAGTCTTATGAGATACAATAATCAGTGGGCCTCTGAAGCATCTGTCATCTCTGATGATTTCAACAATTGCTTCCTTATTCAGTATCTCGAAATGTCAGGCAGCCTCTTCCTACCAATAGATTACTTGGGAAAATGTAAAAAGGTCTTTTCTGGGGAACTAAAAGCACAGCCCCCAAAACCTAGCACAGAGCAATTTGACAGCTTATGTTCCTTCTGCAGAGGTGTGTGTGTGTGTGTGTGTGTGTGTGTGTGTGTGTGTGTGTGTGTGTGTAATACATTCAGTCTGGTATGGTCTGGCTGTTCTCCCCCATCAGGTAGGGAGCCAGAGTTGTAACATACTGTCCATCAGAATGTTATATGTGCCCAACTTCCATGCTAAAGTGCCCTGGGCCAGCCCCCAGTATTCTCCTCTCTTCTTAATATAATCTTCTCTGATTTAATAACCTGTTTGAGGCAGGTTTTTAGGGGTAGGGGACAAGAGAGGTTATCATTTTGAGTATTCATGCTTCCTTTCAAACTTTAATGCTGCTGCTTTTCTAAGTCAGCCTTTTCATTTAGAAATGAGGTACTGAATTACACACAGTGGAACAAGATGCCCTCTCTGCTCAGGTTCTTTGGTATTAGGCCCTTTGGGTCTAAATCTTCTCATCAGGAAACTTGGCAAGGAAAGGTGCCATTCTTCACAGTGGAGGTTTGGGGGCCTATTCTCCACAGTTCACTTGGTGGTGGTTGTCAAAGCGGCGAGACTAGGAATGAGCTTCTGGAGACAAGAAATGAGTAAGGAAAGTAAATTTAGTCAGAAATAGAAACTGGATGATTTATAGGACAATGTAATCAAAAGTGAGCCTTTTTTCTTTTTTTTTTAAACTTAAGATGATCTTTAAAAAAAACAAACAAACTTTATCTTCTGTCTTAGAATCAATACTTAGTATTGGTTCCAAGGCAGAAGAATGATAAGAGCTTGGCAATGGGGCTTAAATGTTTTGCCCAAGGTCACACATTTAGGAAATGTCTGAGGCCAGTTTTGAAACTGGGACTTCCCACCTCCTGACCTGGCTCTCTATTCTCTGAACCACCTAGCAGCCTCAGCATAAGATGATCTTAAATTTTCTTAATTAGAAAATAAGTAAATACTCTACCTCCCCCCTACCCCACAATCCTTTAAAGAAAAGATGAATAAGTGAGTTATATATACATCTCAGAATATTAGTCTGCCTTTCAACATCACTTGATAGACTGAAGTACCTTTCTCTCCAGAGAAAGTCATATCTTTAGTTATTTGTTATAATTAAAAGTCATATCTTTAGTTATTTGTTATAATTAAAATTATCTTGAGAGATTGACTTTTGGTTGAAAATAAAATTTATTGATTAGGCAGGCATCATAACCGAGAAAGTGATCTGTGACCAGGGACAACCTGAGCTGGGTCAGGCAGCTTAATAAAGAGGTTTTTAGTAGGTCATTATTCAACCCTTCCCTTGAACATCCCAAGACATCTTTAATTAGAGATAGCCAATTAAGAGGTGGTTCATCAACTTATTGACCCTTCCCTATGCCTACATCTTGGGAAACACACAGGGTATAGGAAAAGAACTCTTCTCCCCTTCAGTTCTTAAACAAATCCTGTAATGATGAACTGGAGGATTTCTAGATGAACTGGAAGAACCTCCATGAAGTGATGCAGAGTTAAATGAGAACAAGAGAACATTGTACACAGAAAGTGAAACACTGGTACAATTGAATGTAATGGACTTCTCTACTAGCAGTAATGCAATGATCCAGGACAATCCTGAGGGACTTAAGAGAAAGAATGCTCTCCACATGCAGAGAAAGAACTGTGGGAGTAGAAACACAGAAGAAATGACAATCTATTAAAGTCACCCATAGTAAAAGTTAGAAAGACTGGAAAATTCCCAGGAGGCTCCAGGTAGCTGAGAAATTATGGGAGCAAAGCAGAATATAGAAGAGGACCACTCATGCCCAGGATCCCTGTTTTTCTGGGCAATGATCTGCAAAGGTTCATTTATATTCCCAATGCCTTATACAGTACTTGGCTCATAGTAGGAACTTAATAAAAACTTGTTCTCTGAGATTGTGGATAACTTATGAATCAGATCATTAAATTGTTAGGGAACTGCAAACCTCTCATTAATACAAATTACTCCTTGTCTGGGACTCAGTTATACCATTTGTTAAAGAAGAATTAGATTCCAGTATTCTAAAAGTTCCCTCTTACTGCTGAAACTGTTGATTAACAGGCTGATTCACTGTGAATAATGATAATAGATATAGATAGCAGATAATAGGAATAGGAATAATGATGATGACTGTCTTGGTTTATATAAATAAGTGCACAAATTTTGGATGTGCTAGATTTGGGGACTTTGGGAAAGTGTGAAAATTTATTCAGTAGAATGTTTCCTTTGATATAAGTACTCTATAAAACAATTAACCAAGTGACTGAAGGGTCCTCATGGTTTCTTCTTTGCTTAGTCTAGCATTTAAGGCCCTCCATGATCTTACCCCATTGTACCTTTTCAGCTCTGTCTCCACTATTCCTTTTCACGTGCCTTCTGTTCTAGCCAGGTTTGGCCATGTACTCATACCTGAATATGCCCTTCACTTTTCTGTACTCTCTCCCTTCTTTGTTCTTTCTGCTCTTTTTACCTCGAATGTCCTCCTCTTCTGTTGTTGCTTTTTGAAAACCTCTCCATCCTTCAATGCCCAAATCAACCACCACCTTCCCCCTGAAGCTTTCCCTAGTTTTCTCCCTCCCTCTAACTCATCTTTCCTTTCTTGTGATCACAAAGCACTTTGTTCATCTCCCGTAGTGATATTGTGTCCTTCCATGTATTAATCATTTGTCATATGTCTGGCCTCCTTTCCTAGATGATAAGCTCTTTGGGGGCAGAGACCATATTGTACTCATCTCTGTGTCTTCCCCACATACAGTGCCTGGTATGTAGTTAGTGCTTAGTTAACTTTTGACTACTTCTTTACTGATTCATTTCAACCTTGTAGATCTTTGGTCCTTTGAAACTCAGTGGTGGTGGGAATCAGTCCTCTATTCTGGTCTTTCCTATTGCTATCTAACACCTTCTTGGGTTTTTTTGTTCCTTCCTTCCCCAACTTTTCTTTCAGCTTATCTTCCTTAGCACCACTCCTGCTCAGCCCAAGCAGCTGACTTCTGAACAGGATGCCATGAATCACTTTGGCACATATCTCCATTTTGACTCTGCCACTGGCCACTGGCTTACCTGTGACAAGTGTCCAGCTGGAAACTTTGTGTCTGAGCACTGTACCAACACTACCCTGCGGGTATGCAGCCGCTGCCCCCCTGGGACTTTTACCAGGCACGAGAATGGCATCCAGAAATGCCATAACTGTAGTCAACCTTGCAAACAGCCAATGGTTGAGAAAATACCCTGTACTGCCTTGACTGACCGGGAATGCGCTTGCCCATCTGGCACATTTCAGTCTAATGGTACCTGTGTCCCCCACACGGTTTGTCCCGTGGGTTGGGGTGTGCGGAAGAAAGGGACAGAGACTGAAGACGTGCGGTGCAAGCAGTGCCCTCCGGGTTCCTTTTCTGATGTGCCTTCTAGTGTGAAGAAATGCAAAACTTACACCAACTGCCTGAGCCAGAACCTGATGTTGGTAAAGCTGGGGACTAAGGAGACAGACAACGTCTGTGGCCCGCTCCCGTCTTTCCCAGGCACTCTTCCGTCTTTCCCTGACACAGCCATCTTTGCCAGCCCTGAGCAGGTGGAATACCATGAAGTTCCTCCTCCCACTTACATTCCCAAAGGTAACTGCGCCATGACCTTGCTAAATGTGGGTTAGCAGGATGGATCTGAGCACCAGGGATGCTGGGTAAAGATGCATTGACCCCCAAAATGGTTTCTGTCTAATTCACTAGCCCTCCTGGTGAAGTGGTACCAGGTGTGGACCCAAAACTCTTACTTCTTTGTGGAGGCATACAATTATTCTTCATGATTGTAAAGTTTAACTTCTCTTGAGCTATCCACATAAAAGAGCGAGCTAGATCTTAAAAAGTAAAACCTTAAATCCCATTTCAGTTATAAGATTTAGAGCTACTTCCTAATAAACCTTTTGCTGTAGCTGTTTATGGAAGCAAATTGGACTCAGGATCATAGACTCATCAATTTAGAGCTCAAAAGGACCTTGAAAGCCATTCCATTCCAATCCCTTTATTTTATAGATGAGGATGCTGAAGCACATAGCACTAAAGTGACTTGACCCGGATTTCACAGCTATTATGTGTCAGAGGCAGGATTTGAACCCAGGTCTTCCTGGCTTCAAGTCCAACATTCTGTCCCCTTGTTGACTTTCTATCTTTTTTTCTATCCCAATCAACCCCAACTGCACCCCTAACCATGGAAATTCTGCCTCTTTCTGTTAAGAGCTACTAGACTTAAAAATTTCTCATGGTAAGGTCATTGTTTTGATGTGGTTGCCACTGTAGTTTTCTAAACCCAAAGATGGACCTGTTAAGAAAAGAGGGAACTATGTGAGAAAGAAGAAAAAGGAACATGGGAACTGGAATAAATCTGTGATCTCAAATTGGAAATGAGAGAGGCAAGTAAATTATTCAAGTGGTGAGAAAAGTTGGAAATCTTGGTTAAAAAAACTAACTAAATGTTTTCTATTTAAATAACATCACATAACTAAGCATATTTTATATGGGGACACATTGTGTCTGTCTTCTGCTCATGATTTTAAGGTTTTTTTGTTTTTTTTTTTTAACTCACTCTCCAAGTAGCTGTCCTACAAAAAGTGGAGTTTGTGCCTTGATGTCTTTCAAAATTCCAGTAGGAAAAATAGATATGTAGCCCTCCAGAAATATCTAAGACTGATCTAAGGCTTTTTCAAACATGTTCTGCAGTTAATCCAATTCAGTTCAGTTTACTAAATATTTATTAAGCCTATTAAAAGAGGATCTATGCCCCAAATCTTGCATCTCTCTCCTGTGCTGCCACACAGTGATGATGGTGAAGTACAAAGGAAGAGCATCAACCCCCCAAGAGCATAGATAAGCCCAGACTGAACAGTTCCTTAATAGCCAAGAATTGATTAGAGTCCATAAAGGTATGGCCAAGGGTTACAGAGTGGAGAGAGTCATATAAGAAGTCTTCTTCTGGCTTTAATATCACCTGTGGTATAATCGCCCTCAGTTTCTGGATTTAGAAGCAGATTCATCTCTTTTTTATCCCAGAGGTGAAATGGATCATTGGTCAATTATGAAACTACAAGTAAACATACAAACAAACATACATAAGATCAGTATTGGAATGGAGCTCTTATATATTAATTCTCATTTGAAGCCCGAGTTCCTTCTTTAATGTCCTTGATAAGTGGGCATCTAGTTCTTGTCTGAAGATCTCTAATGATGGACCTCTCATTGCTTCTCAGGGTAGCCTATTCCTATTTTTTATTATTGAAAATAATAACACTTATTTAGCCTTTTGTAAATGTTTCATCCAATTGACCTGAGAAATGGTGTAGCTAGAAAGAGCATGAGGTTTGAGAGTTGGAGGACCTGAGTTTGAATCCCAGCTCTGCCGCTTAATGACCTGTGTGACCTTGAGCAAGTCATTTTATCTCTCTTTAAATAAGGCAGCAGGACTAAATGACTTTTGACCTTTTGAGCTCTAACTATGATCCTCTGCTACCACATAAGTCATGGCCAGACCTTCCTGCTTCTCCTTTTCAACTTTGTTTAAATCCAACATTTGACTGCATGGAGGTGCAATCAAACTGTGTTTCCTTATTTACTTTCTCCCCACTCCTACTCCCTCACCCCAATCTCTGTGATAGTGATAGTTTAATTGTAAAGTCTTTTCTTTTCTCTCCCCAAAGCCCAGCTAATGAGGCATTTGGTTCAAATTCAATCAACTTTCCTTCTATCTGGGCTAAGGTCGGTTGGGGCAGGAGAGAGGAAAGCAGAAAAATCTTTCTTTCTGTCTCCCCCCTCCCCCCCTCTCTCCCCTATTCCATCTCTCCCCCATTCTATCTCCCTTTCCTTCTGTCTCTCTCTTACTTCCCCTCTCTTCCCACCTCTTTATCCATTCTTTCTCTATATATCTTCCTTTCTGTCTTCCTCTTTCTCTACTCTCTCTCTGTCTCCCTTTCTTTTCTCTCTTTCTAACCTCTACCTCTTTCCCTATCCCCACTTTCTTACCCTTTCCCTTTCTTTTCTTTCTCCTCTCTGTCTCCACCTCTCCTGTTCTCTCTATCCCTATCTCTACATTCTTCCTTTCTGACCATCTTCTTCCCTCTCACTCACCCTCTCTGTTCATTCTCTCTCCCTATTTTCCCTTTCCCTTTCTCCCTTTCTTTTTTCACTATCCCTATTCTCTTCCCCTCCCCCTTTCTTTTCTCTTACTCCCTTTCTCCACTTTCTGTCTTTCTTTCTGTCTTTCTCCCTTTCTATCTCCACTCTTTCTATCTCCTCTCTCACTCTCCCCATCTCTGTCCACTCTCTCCCTATCTCCACTCTCTCCCTTTCTTCCTTTCTTTTCGCTCTTCCTTTCTTTTTGTTCTCCCTTTCTCTGTCTCTCTTCTCTTTCCTTAGCCCTACTCTTCCCCCTTTTTCTTTCTCACTTTCTTTGACTCCATCTCTCCTTCTCTCTCTCTTGCACTCCATCTCCACTCTCCCTTTCTGTCTGTCTCCTTCCCTCTCACTTTCCCCATCTCTCTCTTTCTTTCCTCCCTCTCTTTTTTTACATTTCTGTAAACATAGCCCTATGTATTTATATAAATATGTATATGCCAAATTGCTTTCCTTTATTTCAGGTATGAACTCGACAGGATCCAACTCTTCTGCTTCTGCCAGACCAAAGGTACACAGTGGCAGCCAGGAATTGGCAGCCTCCAAAAATGCCACCTTGTCCAGGGAGATGGGAGGCGTGAACAAGACCTCCCCAAACCTCCAGGTTGTGAACCACCAGCAAAGTCACCACCACCGGCATATCCAGTCAGTCCCAAAACCATTGCCCCCCATGGAAGCCACGGGAGGGGAGCGCTCTAGCACGCCCATCAAGGCCCCCAAAAGGGGGTCACCGAGGCAGAACTTGCACAAACATTTTGATATCAATGAGCATTTGCCATGGATGATAGTACTCTTCCTCCTGCTGGTGCTTGTGGTGATTGTGGTGTGCAGCATTCGGAAGAGCTCAAGGACTCTAAAGAAAGGCCCCAGGCAGGATCCCAGCTCCATTGTGGAGAAAGCTGGGCTGAAGAAATCTGTAACCCCTACACAAAACAGAGAGAAATGGGTTTACTACTGCAATGGGCATGGTGAGTCCTTCCCATATTTTTCTAGATCCTTCTTTCTTCCAAGATTCTAGAAGGGCTTTGAAGTAAGGGAAGATGAGGTGTGCTGATGGCAATGTTCTTTAAGTATGTCTTTTAGACATGCTCTCAGAGCTAATTGTGCTTTAGGGAAAATAAAATCAATATTAGTCCAAATAAGTTGAAACAGGGTAAACATACTTCATGCTATTAAAACAGGCTGTCATAGGTGCATAGGAAAGGACGTTAGAGATCATCTTACCCAAAATTTACTTCTTACAATTGATGAAACTGAGTCCAAAAATGTTAGCTTAAGATAACTACAAAATCAGAGTAGGAAGAAGTCTTAAAGGTCCATCTCATACCTAAGCGGGAATCCTTGAAAGCATATGATCATGCAGGCACTACTCTATTCAAAGACCTCAAATGATGGGGAGCTCAATACTCTATCGGATAGTCCAGTCCACTTTGGGTCATATTCAATTTTAGACAGATAAATGACCTTTGGACCAGTCACATAATTAGTGACAGAAATAATTTTGTGATTCCCATTTCAGTGCCCTTTCTGAACTTCCACAGCTCTTTTGGTTATATCAGAAATTTGGACATTAGTAGTTGGTCTAGTAGAGCTATTCCTGAGATATATGGATCTGATTGAGCTTGGTCCTTTTGGATCTCAATTTCTAAAGTTAAGATTTAGATTATTTGCCACATATGCCCATTGCCGCCTTCTCCATCTTCTGAAAATGCACTAGCAGAAGTGAAAATTCCATTGTATAGCTGGACCCTCAAATACAAAGTCTATACATTTTGTCCTTATTTAATTGCAAGTCCTGCATCTTGGGTGGAGGTCTGAAATTGTTGTCATTTTTAATCATGTCTGATTTTTCATGTTCCCATTTGGGGTTTTCTTGGCAAAGACACTGGAATGGTTTGCCATTTCATTCTCCAGCTCATTTTATAGATGAGGATACTGAGGCAAATAGAAGCAATTTGCCCAAGGTCATACAGCTAATAAATTTCTGAGGCCAGATTTGAATTCACAAAGTAAGTTTTTCTCACTCCATTCTAATCACTATACCACCTAGCTACCCCAGAAGTCTGGAGATCTGAATTCAAATCCTTAATATGCTATATGCTACTTGTATGACCTTGGGGAAGTTATTTATGTGATGGGATTAAATGATCTCTAAGGTCTTTTCAAATGCTCTCCCTCTAAGATCATTCACTTACTACAGAATCCTAGAATGCAAGAATTTGAAGGTCTTTAGAAGTCAAAGGGGCATATACCTAGAGCTGAAGGGTGGATCCTGTGAGGCCTTCTGCTCCAGTCATTTTATTTTACAAATGAGGAGAGTGGCCCTGAGTAACATCACAGGAGACTGGTTAAGTGACATCAAAGGGCACAGTGGAGAGAATGTTAGGCTTAGAGTTAGGTAAGACAAGTTTAATTCTTTCTTTAGACATTTAGCTGTGTAACCCTGTACAGGTCACCTAACCTCTTATCCTCAGTTTCCTTATCTATAAAATGGAGATAATAGTAATACCTACCTTGGTATTGTTGTGAGGTTCAAATGAGGTAACATATGACAAGTGCTCTGCAAACTATAAAGTGTTCTAGTAATGCAAGCTGGCATTAAGGGACTTTTCTGGGACTGCATCCAGCATTAGTGACAGATCTAGAACAAGGATCTCCTGACCATCTCCAGCTTGGTGCTAGTACCAGATAGCCTAGAACCCTCTGGTCTCATTTGTATGGAATCATATTCAAGATTCTGAAATATGATGTCAAAACCATTGATTAATCAGCTTTCTAGGACTTTGCTCATTTCTTTAAGTGAACTGGAAGGGTTCTTTGAGGTCACCTAGTCCAGATCTCTCATTTTACAGATGAGGAAACTGAGTTCAGTTTTTTTGTTTGTTTATTTGTTTGTTTCTTTTCTGTCCTGAGCTGACAGATAAAATGGAAGCCCGACCCAGGCACATTGGCTCCTGGCCCACTGTAGAGCAGATGAGTCAAGGAATTTCTCTCTTGGTAATCTGATCTGAGTAGGCAGCTTAAATTGCCCTCCAATAGGCCAGTTACTACATACCTTTGTATCCTGCTCCTGACTCATCGGGCTAAAGTCTTTACTTTTGCCCCATCAGTGTTTCCATGGGGAAATAAGTTTGAAGGCCCTTTTAGAATGTGTCAGCATTGATATCTTGGTTACCTGAGTTACTCCAGAAGCACTATTGCCTTCTGGAAGTTGTATTTAACAGAACTAGTGCTATTAGTGTTCTCTTGGGCTTTCTTTCTTTCTAGTTGCCAGATGCCTGAGGAATAGAGTGAATTTTACAGTTCAAACTTAGCTCATAACCAAGAAGATAATTTAGTCTAAGGATGATCCCACAAGCTTTTATTGTGCTTTATGCAGTGTGTATGAACCATTTTGATGTCTGCTTCCTTAGCTGATCCTCTGTTGAGTCAATCAATCAATTAATTATAAACATGTGGCACTGTGCTAAGTGATGGGATATAAGAAGAGACAAAAACAGTCCCTAGCCTGGAGGACCCCTCCAATGATGTATTAGTAGTTGACTTAGTTAAGTTCCTTAGTTACAAAGTACTAATATAACTGTACTCTGTAACATAGTACCACGTATAATATAATATACTATTGTAACTCCTGCCTCCCCCCCCAACACACACACTTTTTTTTTTTAACACTTATCTTCTGCCTTGGAATCATTGGAATCAATACTAAGTATTGATTCCAAGGCAAAAGAGTGGTAAGAGCCAGGTAATTCGAGTTAAATGACTTGCTCAAAGTCACACAACTAGGAAGTGTCTGAGGCCAGATTTTTTGAACCCAGATCACCTCAACTTCAGATCTGGTACTGTATTCACTGTGCTACTTAGCTATGCCTATAATTCCTTTATAGAGAAGAAAATGGCAAACTGTTATAATATCTTTGCCAAGAAAACTCCATGGGCAATATTGGCATGCTGTGGTCCATTGGGTCATGAAGAGTTGGACATGACTAAACAATGACAACAAGAATAATGTAACCATGAAGTAGATAAAGCAGATGGTATCATACCCATTTTACAGATGTATAAACTGAGGCCCAAAAGTTAAGGGACTTAGTCATAATTACTACAGCTAAAAAGAAACAGAACCTAAGTCCTTTACCTTGAAGTCTAGTGTTCTTTCCACTGTTAGACACTCACATAACTTGAGCAGCCTTGGAAACAACTTCCTCCGTGCCATTAAAGTGATATAAATTGCTGGTCAAGTGGGTAATCCTAGCTGCTATGGAGGCTGAGGTTGTTTGGAACATCTCTTGAGTTTCAGGAATAATCAGCTGAAGTGGACTGTGCTGACTATGTGTCTGTATTAAGTACAACATCAGTGGGGTGAGTTCTTGGGATTGGGGGTGTTAGGTTGCCCAGGTAGTGACAAACTATCCCAGGTCAGAAATGGAGCAGGTTATGGGATCAGTGGATGGAGAATCAGGTTTGGAGTCAGGAAGACCTGGGTTCAAATGTGGCTTGAGATACTTCCTTACTATGTGACTCTGGGCAAGTCACTTTATCTCAGTTGCCTAGCCTTTGCTATTCTTTTACTTAAGAACAGATACTTAGTATTTATTCTAAAACAAAAGGTAAGGGGTCTAAAGAAAGAAAGAATAGAAAATGGAGCAAGTTAAAATTCTCTTGATCTGTTTTGGGATCAAGTCTATGAGTAGTCCCTCTATTTGCAGTTTGGAACAGATGAGAAGATCCAGATTTCACAAACAAAATACAATGACCAACTACTGCCCTAAAAACACAAACCAAAATTCTTTTTCCCCAACAATAATATGGGTTGTTTGGAATTTGGAGGGGAAGGTTCAAATTAGTCAAAAGCATGATGAAGGAATTGTGAATCTAGCTTTTTAGCCATCTACTCAGTGTTAGTAGTCTGTCACATTGACTTTATTTGATGACAGCATTTCTTTAAATAGTTTCTTAACATCTTATTTCCAGTGTTTAGTATTAGCTCTTTTGGCCTTGTAGATTCTTCTAAGGTCTGTATTTTGCTTTCCAACTTCCCAGTTTCCAAGGAGAAAAAGGGAAAGTCCCATTGAAGAGAGAACTCCTCTGTCTGATGGCTATTCCATGTTACAAACTATCTGTAGAGAACAACAGGGGCTTATTGATCTGATCATAATATATACAAATCCTGTCTAATAAGAGCCTTCCTTGACCTTTCTCTTTCTAGCCCTCTGACATAGGAACCCAGTTGTACGGGCAGTAAGTAGTACACAGAAAGAACCCTAGACAAAACATTGGGACATGAGTATTCTAGTCCAGACTCTGAGACCTTGTAGTTTGTGTAGTTTGTGAGACCTTGGGCAAGTCGCTGTTTCTCACTGGGACTTCATTTTTCATCACTGTTTTTTTAAAAGACAGTTCAACTGGATCTCCAATTCTCTTTAACATCCTATTTTTCTTTATTTGGTCTTTTTTTGCTGAACTATTCTTTTGGTATTTCAGAGATCAATTAACCTGGAAATCTGTGTGAAGGCAATTATTTAGGGGACATTGATTCAAGTACAGAGTCCAGCACTGCCATCTTGCCCTCTTCTGTGCCATCCTAAACATGCCAATTATTGAAACCTACCTTAATCTTAATGATAAACTACCAAATCACTTATCATCAGTAAAGATTCTGTAGAAAGGAAGGAGTGAGGGCTATTTAGACTCACACCAATTTCCTTCCCCATATGGGCATCCAAACACTCTTTTTACTGCCTTTTTTTTTTTTAAAGCAAGACTGGTCCCAAACATTAGAACAGTAGCAAATATACTCAATGTAATGTGGAATTCCATTTCAAGACAATTGGAAGATTCTCTTGGGATTTGTTAAAATTCAAACAATGGGTTCTAGAGACTGTAGGATAAAATCAAATGCTCCTGCCCTCAGGGAACCTATCCTAGAGATAAGTACCTTGAAGAAGTCAATAGAAAAGAAATAAAGGGATATAGAAGACATAGAAATGTCATTTTGAACACAGTTATCTGTAAAAATCATAATAACAATAACTAACATTTATATAACACTTTATATGGGCCAGGCAGGATGCTATTAACTCATTTGATCCTATAATACATATAACTCATTTAATCTTCACAATAATTCTGAGAGGTGACTACTATTATTATCCCCATTTTACAGATGACAAACTAAGGCAGAGAGTGGTTAAGTGTCTTTTTTAAAGTTATACAACTGATAGGTAACTTTGGTCACATTTGAACTCTGGTCAACCTGACTTCAGGCCCATTGATATTATGCATGCAAAATACATGTATTACCTGAATACACAGATATATTTGTGCATGTGCCTATATGTGTCTATATAAATTGGCTCATACCTATGTTGTATTTGGGTATGGAGCTTCTGACCCCTGCTGGCTATGTGGCCTTGAACAAGGCTCGACTTTTGTTCTGAGAGAGAGAAGAAAGGGGAAACAACTCATGGCATCTCAGTCACTTGATAGGAAGGTTTAAGTGGAAAGTATAAATAATAACTTCAATTTTGTAGCAAATTTAGCTTTACCAGAAGCAGTCCTTAACAAAGTTCTGTTTAGTAAATAGCTCAAGTGGTCTTACCCTGATTTCATAGACAAGAAAGCTGAGGCTCAGAATAATCTATTCTTAATACCATGCTGCTGATAGGTATCAAGAATGTGGGATTTGAACCCAGGTCTTGTGATTACAAATAAATCTAAGACTATTGCCACTACCTCTATATGTAAAGCTCCCTTTAAGGAAACAATAATTCTCTCTCTCCCTCTCTTTCTTTCTCCCTTCCCCTTCCTTCCTCCTTCCCCCCCTCCCTCCTTTCTCCCCCCCCTCCCCTCTCACTTCCCTCCCCCTTTCCCCCAGCTAGGCAATCAAGGTTAAGTGATTTGTCCAGGGTCTCACAGCTAGGAAATATCTGAGGCCACATTTGAACCCAAGTCCTCTCAACTCCAAACCTGGTACTCTCTCCACTGTGCTACTAGCTTCCTCAAAATAATATACTCTTGATTTGGAGAGAGGGCCAAATCCAACCCCATGAAAAGGACAAAGATACTTTATAACTTAATCTCAGTGCTATCTTACCTTTCTCATTTCTTGGTTGTCTTGCCCTGTTGGTCATTGAGAAATTGCCTTGTAACTGGGTTGAGAAGATGAAGGTAAGGAGAGGAAAGCCTTATATTTATTCTTGGAACTAAGAAGGCTTCTGGAAAGCAAACTCATAACTCTCCAGGACATTTCCCAATTAATTTACATGTGATATTTCAAAAAAAGTTGTTGAGCTTCTTGTCTTGGGAGCTATCTCAGGGGAGACTAAAGAGAGAAATGAGGAAAAGAGAAAATGAGAGATGGTGAAAGAATGAGATTATTTTGTTAAGTCTGTATAGAGTTGCAGATTATCATTTTATTTAGTCTCTGGAGTCTCTGATCAAGAATTGAGGTCAGATAACTCAGGAAACAATCAAAGAAATTTGTCCTATGATTTTCTTTAAATGTATGTATGTGATCTTAAGGCTAGCAAATTGTGCTCTCCAGGGCACAAAGGTTTTTATCCTATAGTAAATTCAATTATATGTACTATAGAGAGCCCAGAGAGTCTATTGGGCTATAACATATCTAGAATTCCTAGCAATTTTGAATCTTTTCCATTGTCCCAGTTCTGGATTCAAGTGCCTCAATCCTCAGGGGCCATGATGGATATAGAGCTGGAAGGGACCCCAGAGACTGTCAAATCCAACTTTTGTTTTAACCGATAAACAAACTGAGGCCCAAGGTCACTTGGTAACAAAAACAAGCTCTTAACCTAGATCTCCAGATTCCTGAACTAGGATGATCCTATAAACTGACTGCCATTCAGTGTCATAAATTCTCAATATGGATTTGCCATTAAATAAATTCATTTCCTCAAGACTCATTAACTGGAAAATTAAGGCAAGTGGAAATCTCATTTGCACGGATATCTCAAGTGGAAATCTCATTGCCTCTTTTTCTTTTATATTATATGATTCCCTGGGTAACAGCAATTCCCTGGGTATACAAATACAGTTGCTATGCAGGCCATGTAGAGGACTGTATTCAATTGGCCTGGGTTTGTGAAGACATCTGTTGGAGAATTGGTACCTCTGTGCGCAAGCTGGAAATTGAACAGGAAAATAGTCACCTTTTATAGAATTATATGTTATAATGCCATTTGCTTGAATGGCAAGCCCAGAATGCCTAATACCACTTCAGTTTGTCTAGTTCACTCTATTTGGGGGATTTGATTATATATTGCTGCACAATGACTTTTGTTGTACAATGAACGTAAGTAAATTCCATTGCAGGCACTGATCCACATTGGTAGAGGGTTTTCCTCAACCAATAAAATCATAGACCTGGTCTCCAAAAAAAGGGCTTATTGGATTCGATTCTTTTAGTAGTACTGTCACAAAGACAAAATGGGCACATAAGGGTCCCTGTGGCCACATATTGACTTACTTTCAAAATGTAATGTTAACCTTTTTATTACATTTTATTTATTTGTAAAATAAATAGTTCCCAATTACATTTTAATCTGGTTTGGGCCACATTCAGGTGTTTGAAATCTTGTTTAAATCCTGGTTTAGAAGATGGAGCCAGATTTTGCAGTGTTTTCTACCACATCCCTAGCATAGTACTCCGTAAATCATAGGTCTTTAGTTAGTACATTAGGGCCCTTAAATGGACCCTACACGGACTGTTATTTTGTGCTGGGGATTTAAAAAAAAACAGCCCTGTGAATATGGGCTATAATGTATGATATGTTTATTTATAAGGCTGGATAGATGCTTCAAGGCATTGAGCCATAAGCATCCTTCTCAGCCTTCTCTTTGCTTGACCATATGACAACAGTGGTGGAGAATTGTGCATAATCAATTTTATGTAATCTTCATATAGCTAAATTGGCTTCAAGCTTTAGACTAAGGCCAGTTGACTCTAGCTAAGGGAAACTCCTATATGACAGACAGTAAGAGCTTAAGTGCCTTTTAGAAAGGAAAGAAAAAGAAAAGTTGAAGGAAAAAAAGCTTACAAATATCCTTGGAAATGGGATTTTCATTTGCCTAAATTTTTACAAAATCTGTCTTATTTAAATGAATTTATTTCATAGTAAATCTGCACTGAGAATTAGCAAGATGGCATTGCATAGATCCAGAGATGGATCAACTTCAGGTCATCCAGTCTAGCTCTCTCATTTCATTGATGAGGAAACTGAGCCCCAGGGAGACTAAGAAACTTCCTATGTTAAAAGGGAAGTTCTTTTAAGAGACACATGGAATCGTTGGGATTTTATACTCTTGGAAGAGAAATGCAGGGAGAATGTTTCTTAGTTCACTTTTGGCCAACTCTTACCCCACTAAACTATACGTTGCCATGGTGGTAGTTTGTTGTTGTTGTGTATGTTGTATATAATGTTGTATATATTTTGTTGTATATAGTTTGTATTATGTTGTATATCATTTAAAAAAAAAGAAAATTCAGCCCAGGAGAGGATTTTACATATAATAGACATTTAAATATTTGTTAAATGATAAGGAAATTCAATACAAAAGTAAAGATATAATGGTAGATCCCTTCCCCCCCCCCTTTTTTTGCAAAGAGCAGCCATCTTTATTTTCCTGATTTTAATTTTGTAACCTAAAAAGAATCCACCAGAAATGTTATCTTTTTTCTTGTACTGGATCTCGGTTTTTCTGCTGATAATTGTTCTTGGCTTGTATAAATGATCTCTATCTTTTTGCTCTTATTGATCTTACCTAGTTACAGAGTAAGAATTCTTAACTCTTTTTGTGCCATGGATACATTGACAGTTTGGTGTAAACTATGGACACCTTCTTGGCACAGTATTTTGAAGTGAGTAAAATAAAATACATAAGTTTGCAAAGGAACCCAGTTATGCTAAATTGTATTTTTCAAAATATTAAAACAAGTTCATGGACCCCCAGGTTAAGAACTTTTGCAATAGAGTCATTCTCAGCAAAGCCAACTGTTTTCCGGAATTCACTCAATAAAATGATGATATCATAATGGAGTTAATTGAGAGAAATGTTCAGTGTCTTATGGAAGTGTCACATGCTTTGTTTCCGTATGTTAAAGGATTGCATTAGCTGGGTTGAGGCCATCACTGTGTTAACAGAAAAATTGTGAAATTTAAATGGAATGGTTTATTGGTGGTTCCAACTACCAGCTTTCT
Source organism: Monodelphis domestica (assembly GCF_027887165.1). Taxonomy (NCBI): domain Eukaryota; kingdom Metazoa; phylum Chordata; class Mammalia; order Didelphimorphia; family Didelphidae; genus Monodelphis; species Monodelphis domestica. The sequence goes on along the minus strand of NC_077228.1, from coordinate 292,637,458 downwards.
TGACTTCTTGATTTTCCCAGTGCTCATTTTCCATATGCCCAAGGGAAGGGCAGGATGGGTCAAAAGAACAATATGGAAAAGAAAGGGAATTAAGGAGGAGGAAGGGAAGAGGCAATACTATATATTCTTGTATATATATTCTTTGCAAAGAACTGGACTATTGACAATTCTACTGTAAAATTACTCATATTTGCATAACTTTATGGTCTGGGAAGCTCCTTCACAACTGCCCTCTGAAATTGTTTTTAACTTTATTATTCCTATTTTACAGAAGAGAAAACGGAGACTAAAATAAGCGAATAGTTCCATAGTCATAAAATTATACTGTGTCTGAGCCAGGATTTAATTCAATTCAACCAGCACTTATTAAGAATCTCACCTGATATCAGATTGTCCAAAGTGCTGGGGAATACAAAGGCCAACAAATAAAAGTCTCTGATTTCATGGAACTAGCAAGCCACCAGTAAACAGATGAGTAAGTACAAAATAATTAGAGGAGAAAAGGCAATAAAAACTAGGAGGAGGAAAAAAGACTTACTGTTGGAGACAGCATAGAGACTAGTAAGGAACTAGGGATTCTAAGAGGTGGGAGATGAGGAGAGCATATGTTGCAGACTTAGGTATGCTAGTGCAAAGCAAGAGACATAGAATGCCAAGGAGATGGAATACCAGGATGGAATATTCAACTCAGGTCTCATGACTCTGTATTCACTCTGTACTACACTCTCAGAGCTTCTCATTTCCCACTTACATGGCATTCTGTATATCTTATTGCTGTTATTGTTCATTGATTTCAGTTGTGTCTGACTTTTTGTGACTCCATTTGGAGTTTTCTTCACAAAGATACTAGGGTTGTTTGCCATTTCCTTCTCTGACTCATTTTACAGATGAAGAAATTGAGGCAAACAGGGTTAAATGAGCTGCCCAGGGTCACACAGCTACTGAATGACTAGGATCAGATTTGAACTCAGCTCTTCTTGATTTCAGGCTTGGCACTCTATCCATTTCACCATGTTGCCCTTCTATATATATTCTACAGTCTATATTTCTACCTACATTTTAAAAAAACTCTTACCTTTTGTCTTAGAATCAACACTAAGTATTTGTTCTGAGCAGAAGAGTCACAAAGGGTAGGCTATTGGGGTTAAATGATTTGTCCAGGGTCACACAGCTAGGAAGTGTGTGAGGCCCAATTTGAATCTGGGACTTCCTGTCTCCAGGCCTGCTCTCTATTCACCGAATCACCTAGCTTCCTCTCTGCCTATAATTCTTATACCTAAACTACCTATCACCAAAATCATCTGCTTCACATTATTAAAAGGCTTTTAATCAGTAGACTTTGAAGCCATCTGCCTCTATTCTATATTTCTTCTCTTTTCCCCTTCTGGAGGAAGCCAGCATCTCCATTAGAGAGGGTGAATGTAGTCCCAAGAATGCTTTCCTGCTCCCTGGATCTATTCAGATATCTCATTGACTCCTTAGAGGTAAAAAAAAAAAAGATGGGGAACATCAAGCTGGTTTTTCTCCAGCACTGCTCCCTGCCCTTCTCATAGACACATGGTGAGAATAGAGTTAAATTATTCTGAACTTGGTTCAAAAAACAGTTAATTCTTGCCTAATGCCATTTTGGGGAATGGAGGTGAGTTGTAGGGATAGACAAGGTGAAAGTCTCAATCCAGAATTGGAAATCCATGTTTGGGACTCAAAAAATGATTCCCATCTTTACTCCACCAAGGTCTGACTTAACCTATTCTGGAGGACAGAACAGGCCCAGCCACCTTGCAAAATCTGAGCCTTGAACCCACCAGATGGGACTAAATCTCTTCTTGCCATTAGTATAAATCTCTGAGTGCTTGTTCTACTGATGGAGAGTGGAGGCTGCTAATTCTGTACCTCTCTAGGACTGCAAACTGAGCCAGCTACCTATTCCTTCTGATCCAATTAAGTAAATAGACTTAGCCTTTGCCTTTGCTGAAATACTATTTAACCTTAATGTATTCTGCTTATTGTTCATTAGGGTGAATATTACACTGTCTGATAAAGGACCTTTTTTTTTCCCCCAGCTTTGTGTGTATTGCCAGTTACTGGCACCTAAGTAAAGGCCAATATATGTATGTGTTTTGGTAATGAACAGTATTAAAATGCTCCCCCAGTATGATTTCATTGAAGAGAAACCCATATATAGGGATGGAGAGGTTAGGCTAACAGAAATACTTTCCTTTACGTATAAAGACTTAATGGGAAATTCTGATTTAGCCTATGGACACATGCATGGCTAAGCAGCTTCTAAATTTAGAGGGCTCAGGGAAGGCTACCAGCTATATAAAGGTTATCATTAATATCAAAAGCAGAAAATTTTCTTCTGGTAAAAAAAAACAAAACACCTCTGATTCCTATAGTCTTAATATGGAAGTTCATATGATGGATTGGAGAGCACACTTGGCTTGAGAGTCTGGAGGAAAGAAAAAGAAGGCAATGAGCGTTCCTTAAGTGCTTACTATGGATTATGTCAGTCTCTGTGCTAAGTGCCAGGGACAAATAGAAACCAAAAAAAAAAAAAAGGAAAAGAAAAGAAAGATAACCCTTCTTACCCTCAAGGAGGTTATTTTCTAATGGGGGAAAACAACACCCAAAAGGGAAGTGAAAAGTGATGAAGAGAGAAGATGAAGGCATCCAGTGCAGTGGGCATAGTTTTGAAGTGAAGAAAGTCAGCTCCTGACTGTGTGATCCTGGGCAAGTCACTTACCCCCTAATTGCCTAGCTCTTGCCACTTTTCTGATACTAAGACAGAAGGTAAGGTGTTTTGTTTTTTTATGTCAGAATTAGGGGTGTGATGGGAATGAAAGCTGGTCAGCCCAAGCCTCTTCACAAAATGGAGGTCTGAGGAGAAACTCTCAAATGGGAGAATGGGGAAGTGGGGTACAGCTTGGTGGAAGGATATTGCTGGGGTTAGATCCAGCAGGGTTTATAATGGATCTTCCAGGTTGAGGAGATTCCAGGCAATAAGGGAGATCCCAGGGTATGGTTATAACTAATGCATGATCCTGAAGTTCAGAAAGTCAGGACATTTCTTCTAGTTGCTGAATTCTAGTCTTGTCTCTGTTGAATACATGAGGAAATGTCTTAATTTCTCTATATCTTCAGTACTCTACTTATGTAAAATAATGGTGTTTGACTGGTTTTGTTGTTGTTCAGTCATACCTAACTCTTAGGGATCTTATTTGAGGTTTTCTTAGCAAAGCTCATGGAGAGGTTTGCCACTTCTTTCTCCAGCTCATTTTACAGATGAGGAAACTGTGGCAAACAGGGTTTTTGCTCAGAATTATGCAACTAGTAAGTGACCGAGGCCAGATTTTAAGTCAGGAAGATGAATCTTCCTAACTCTAGGCCTGGCACTCTATCTACCAGGTGCCCCACTTGCCTGATATCTATTCCCTGAATGGGGTATTCCATCTGCTATCTCCCTAGCCTTTGTAGGGACTGTCTCAATGCTCCTTTTCCTGGATAGTAGTTCCTCTTCATCCCAGCCTTTTAGAACTGCTTTCATGTCACCTCCCTTATAAAGCTCTTTACCAACTCCCTCTCTCCCCATTGAAATCATTTTGCACATAATTTACTGTGTACATGTTGTACTGTAGAAGCTCCTTGAGGGCAGGAGCTGTTTTGTTTTTTTCTTTGTATTCCCAGTACCTACAGGCAGTACCTAGTAATTTTTGTAAAATGAATTGAACCTCTAAAGCCTCTTCTAGTTTCACCATTTAATGCTTCTTTGGTTTTGGTGAACCTGATGATAATAATGTGCAAAATGCTTTACTGTGTCATGGAATTGGATTCTTCCTACCATTTGAGGTAGGTGTTTTTATTATCTCCATTTTCCAGATATGGAAACTTGAGGCTGCATGATTTATTCATTTGCCCATGTTAGTAAGTATGTGAGGTAAGATTTGAATTCACACTTTGCCACTTCACTGGCATCTGTCTTGGTTTCTGTCTTAATTATTCTACTTAGTCCTATAGTGTGTGTATGTATACATATGAAATAGACATGCATAATGTGAAAAAGGAAGGCGTGTGATTCCTGTGTATCATGGTTAGAGCTGTCAATATCCAAATACTGATCATTTCCTAAAACAAAACCTACAGCAGCGTTAGGGCCCTGAATCCTGGTTTCCTGAGGAACTGGACTGGTTTTATCTTAGAGCAGATGCAGTAATCTAATCTATGAAGCAAGCATTTCCTTTGCACATGACAACACCCTAACCTGAAGCCTTGGAGGAAAGTTTTGGGTTTGAAGCTAGTAGCCAAACATCCTCCTCCCACTTTCATCTTCTTTCTCCTCCTTCCCCTCCTGCAAAGGAATGAGCAGTCTCAGCTTGGAGACTTTCTAAAGAAGTATGACAACTTTTTAGTGCTTAGAATCTGGTTATTGCCGGTTCTGCTTCCTTGTTTTCAGAAGGCTTACTGGAACAATAGAGATAAGGTTCTATTTAAAGCTGGAAGGGATATTCCAGTCCAAGACCTTCATTTATACAGATAAGGCCAAGGTAGTAAGCCTGAATTTGAATCTGGGACCTCTGTGTTTAAATACAGGCCTCTTTTACCATACTACACAGTGCATTTGGTAATAACTTTTATTTATAGATCTTTTTAAATTTATGACTCACTAATAAATCTGTGGAGAAAGTATTATGACCTTTGTCTTGCAGATAAGGAAACACTCAGAGGTATTCTGCTACACAAAAGCATTGGACTTGGCACTAGGAGACTTGACTTCAACCAGTGGTCTTGATGGCTTGCTAGATGGCTGTTCATTGTCCTGTTGGTTCCATATGATTTCCCATATCCTTAAAATGAGCTGGAGAAGGAAATGGCAAATCACTGTAGTATCTATGCCAAGAAAGCACCAATGGGCTTATGAAGATTTAGACGTGACTGAACAACATCATCCTTTTCTTGCCCATCTAATTGTGCTAACAAAATTAATAATCCTACCTGAAGGGAAAAATAGACTTTACTTTGCCTTATGCTGTTGGGATGGTGAGAAGAGACAGAGTTACTGAAGGGTTTCTATAGACTTTAGCAATCCCTGTTCATTGCCTCCTTTCTATCCCATATCCTACTTCTCAAACTAATGTTCTTCTATCCCTGCTTGGTTCATTTAAAAAATATTTTATAAGCACACAGTAGGAGATGAGGTTGAGATGTGACGGGGTAATATTGCTGATAAAGAGGATAATTAACCCCTTAGGTTCCCATTCAGGCCACAGGGCAAGCTTTAACCCAGATTTTTGAGAATAAAAATGGAGAGGATGTTGGCTTGTTGACCTCTGCATGGTTTTTCTCTTTCCTATTTATCTTCTTGAGGAGGGAGGAGAGCTGAGGGGCTGGAGGAAGTTTTCTAACTTCTTTGAGATTTTTTACTCAGCCAGTCCAACTCTCTGTGAGCACTAAAAGAGATGCCAGGTCCTCTAATTGGCAGAGTGCAGTGCCTCGATAGGGAGCTGCTTGTGGGACTTGGGGGGCAGTGCTGTTAAAGAGTTCTGAAGCACATAGATATAGTCAGTCAGTAAACATTTACTAAGTTCCTACTGTATTCCAGATGGTAGCACTGGGGGATACAAAGAAATGGGAGAGTTGGCTCTGATCTCCTGGAGCCCAAAGTCTCCTGGGGAGGATTGGTGGTGAAACAACATGCAAACAGCTATGTAGAAGCAACTATAGACAGCATGAACTGGAAGTTATCAATACAGGGAAGGCCCTAGAATTAAGGGGATTGAGAAAACTTTTCTTGTAGAAGGTGGGATTTCCCCTGGGACTTAAAGGAAGCCATGGACTATCTGGGAGATAGAGATGAGCAGGAGGGCAATTCCCTGGGATGGGGAACTGCCAGAGAAAATATCAACAGCAGAACTGAGGCAGAAGTGTGGGACTGCCAGTCCTCCTTCCACTACCCACCTTCATCCTATTTGCTTTTTGGCTGTCTTCTCTCCTTCTTTGCCAGTGATTTTTCCTACATAGTAATGCTGGGGTAGTTTGCATCTGTGATTTGTATTATCTACTGGGGCTTTTAGATGACTTGGGGTATAGAGAGCCAAGCCTGGAGACAGAGAGCCTTTGGTTCAAATCTACTTTCAGATTCTTCCTGGCTGTTTGATCCTGGGCAAGTCACTTAACCCCAATTGCTTAGCCCTACTACCCTTTTGCTTTAGAACTTATATGTAATATTGAATCTAAGACAGAAGGTAAGGTTTGTTTAAAGGGGGGAAAAAAGAAGAAAACAACCTAGTTCTTAGATCATAATTTTTGATTAGATATCATCTTACCTAAACCCTATATTTTACATGAGAGGATACTGAAGCCTACAAAGGTTGTATTAAATTACTGAGGTAGTTTAGAAGCAGAGCTGGAATTTGAACTTGGAAATCTAGGTCCTTTGATTCTAAATTTAGTACCCCCCATTTTGCAACCCAGTGGTCCATCCTTCTGCATCAGCTTCTGGAGAAGAAGAGCAAAGTTATAATGTTACAGATTTTTACCAAAAGAGGCAACATACATGTGCTAAATTATAACTGATCTTTTCTAGATAGGTGAAGAATTATGAAGAATTACATCCCACAGAATGGCAATAACTTATGGGTGGAATTAATAATAGAAAATCACATATTTCATATAGGCCTTCTTTTTGTTGGCTCTAGTAGTCTACAAATATACTAAACAGAAATCTATTAGTCTTTTGGGCCAAAAATAAGTTATTACTTGTATTTGGAGATAAGAAGCAGAGAGGTCTTATAGAAAGAGAGCTGGCCTTGGAACCAGCAAGAACTGGGATCAGGTTTAACCTCTGACATCTTTTGGCTGTATGACTTGAGGCAACCCCCTTTACTATTCAGGATTTAAGGGAATTTTTTAAGAACATAAACTGTAAATGGGTAGCTAGGTGGTATAGTGCCCAAAATTCTGGGCTGGAAGTTGGAAAAATTCATCTTCCTGAATACAAATCTAAGACACTTAATAGCTATGTAACCCTGGGCAAGTCACTTAACCCTGTTTGTCTCAAAACAAAACAAAACAAAAAACCAAGGTCCATCTCACTTTAGGGGGCAAATAGGTAGCTCAGTGACTTAAGAGCCAGGCCTAGAGGTGGGAGGTCCTGGGTTCAAATCTGTCCTCAGACACTTCCTAGCTGTGTGACCCTGGGCAAGTCACTTAACCCCCATTGCCTGGCCCTTACTGCTCTTCTGCCTTGGAACTAATACACAGCATTGATTCTAAGACAGAAGGGAAGGATTTTTTAAAAAAGAAAAGACTGTAAACTAAAGCTGGTGTTGACCTGCTTGAGTATAGGTTGTATACTAGGAGCTCCCAGTGCCAATGAAATCATAGGTCCAGGTGATAGCTTTACATCAAAATGACAGCTACATAAGGATATTCTTAATAATGATTATACTAGCTAGCACTTAGATAGCTCTTTAAAGCTTGCAAAGCACTTTACACATATAAGTTCATTCTATTTTCACAACAGCCCTGGAAAGTAGGTGTTATTATTATCCCTATTTTATAGATGAGGAAACTGAGGCAGGCAAAGGTTAAATTACTTGTCCAGGGTCTAGTAAGGTAAAGGTAAGTAGTTGGGATGGAAACATGAATTGGTAAGCAGCAAAATTTATTAATGCCCTTTTGGGGAAGAAGGAGAAAAATATAGAGGGTTCAGAACAGGGTATGATCATATTCAAATCCTTGTCAGGGAATGAATTTAAGATCTGGAAAAGAATTTGCCGCATAGCATGTGTTCAAGTGCCATCAGTGGCATCTGGTTCAGAGACAAAAATGCATCCTTTGGGAAAAATGTAAGGAAAAACAGTCTTTCCATTTTCTAAATGGAAACATTTGGCATAAGACAGAATGTTAGTATCTGTAGTGTGCCAATCATGAACATTGGGGACTGTGGCAAACCCAACACTGGAGAAGAGTTTCAGAGAACAGACTGTAAGGGGGAAATGTGGTTAATTTTTAAAGGGTTGGACCTGATTATTTAAGAGTTTGGTCACCAGGAATTTAATTCCAAAGAGATTTTATTTACAATTTATTTACAAAATGTAGAAAGAGTGAATTAAGAAATCAGAGAGAGGATAAGGTTTATCTAGCCTAAACACTAAGTCATTTACTCCCAGCCCCTGGGCAGGGAGAGTAAGTTCTTAACCCTGGGGATGCAGGAAATCTCTCTAAAGAGGATAGGTCTTTCCTGAGGTTAGTCTCTTCTGAATATCCAGCAGTTAAGAGACAGCTTTTCACTCACTATGTATCAGTCTAAAGGAATAGGGTCTCAGGTCCAGACAGCCTTCTGCCCTTCTTTACCAACCTCAACTCAAGCATGAAGAATTGAGCTCCTTTCAGGAAGTTGTCACTCCCTTTTAAAGACATTTTCTCTTGTGTCACTTCCTGTGCCTTCCCCTAATTCTATGTCTACCAATCACAGTTGAAGGCAGTTAGTCGATTCTGATTCATCACCCACAATCACACAACATGGGTCACAGACCTCCCACTTAATGATTAAGTGGGATGTTTACACTTTTGGTGATAAGATCTAAAAATGGGCAGCTCTCCATACTCAACTTTAAGTAGGGTGTTCTAAAAATAGTCAGGGGTTACAGTTTCATCTTCACAATCAGGGGAGAGTTCATTAATTTCATTGTTATAATGGGGGGGATTAAATTTAATCTTCACAAAACCAAGGTGCTCTGGTTCCCACCTACATTGTGATTGGGACCATAATGTGATGATGATGAGAGGGATAATTGATTTAGGGATTTACATGTATGCCTCATTCAATCTCCACCACAACCATATGGAGTAAATGCTTATTATCTATTTTTAAAGATGACCAAAGTGGTGTTGAGAGTTTAAGTGACTTATCCAGGGTCACACAAGTAGTGTTTGAGGAAGGATTCAAACTCGGGTCTTCTGACTCCCATGTATATCCCCTGAAACTCCTAGTTGAGACATATCACTCTCCACTCTTTGGCCTTCATCTTCCTCATTTCTAAAATGAGAAGATTGCTCGAAAAGATCTCTTAAGGTCTTTTCCTGGTTCTGAGATACTATGAACCTTACACTATCATGTTAACTTTAGGAAGAAAGAAGTTTAGTTGCTCTTATGTGATGGGCTCGGAAGACAAAAATCTAGGAATGCCTCATAGATGACTGTTCAGTTGTGTCCAACTCTTAGTGACCCTTCCATTTGGTGTTTTCTTGGCAAAAATACTGAAGTAGTTTGCCATTTCCTTCTCTAGTTTACTTTGCAAATGAGGAAACTGAGGCAAACAATTTTAAGTGACTTGTTCAGGGTCACACAGCTAGTAAATGTCTGAGATTAGATTTGAACTCAGGAAGGTGAGTCTTCCTGACTTCAGGACCAACACTCTCTGCTCTGCCACCTAGCTACCCCAATGCCCTGACATGGATGGCAGGACTCACTAAATCAGCCTGCTGAGAGTCTTGGGGATGGTGATATTGTAGCTATAGTGGACTGTTGTATTTTGTGGGTTGTCCTTAGAGACAAGTTAGGAAAGTGGGTTTTGGACCTGAAGGAATCAGTTTCAACTTCTCTAACTTCAAGACTAGAACTCTTTCCACTGTAGCACACTAAAGACCAAGTCCCCTAGTCAGAGCCTTGGTTTCTCCATTGATAATATGGAAGTAAAGGCTATTCTGACACAGGTATTTTGAGGAAATCACTTTATATATCACCAACTGCTGTAGAAATGTGAGTGGTTGTTCCTGATATGGCAATGTTGCTGCTATCATTAGGAGGCTCAGAATAAATTCAAACTTTTGATTGGAATGTTCTATGGCTTCAATTTTCTAGGAATGGCTTGGGTTTTAGTTGGCCAATACCATATCTTGTGAAATTATAGCATTCACTGGACATAGTTTCTGAGGACAGGGAAATATTGCTCTACCTGTTCTGGAAGCCTAGAGACCTGAGTTTGAGTCTTAGCCATTGGTGTTCTTTTTTTTTTATGTTGGACCAATCACCTTTAATACCTCTGGGCTTCAGTTTCCCCATCCGTAAAAAGGAAGGGGTTAGATTGAACTATGTTTTGACCATTGTCATTCTCTGATTTTATCACTGAAATGGTGAGGCTTATGAAGAGCTGAGTATTCCTGCAACATTTTCCCCTAAATATCAAGTTAAAGAGGAAAACATCAGATGGGATGAATAAAGACTTTCCATCAGTTCTTATTTGGCATAATAATTACATCTTTTCTTTTGAATGGTTGCAGTCCCCATGGCAGAATGTAAATGAGGGTCCTTGGCACAAAAATGTTGTTTAAGGAATTGAGGTTAGTTTGCATAACTGTTTAAAAAGTTTTTTTTTTTTAATTTAGATATTGTCCTGATTTGATCTGAATTTATTTTTTTCAATTAGCAAAATTGAATCTATTTTCTCTCCCTCCTACCACCTTTCCATTGGAGGGAGGAAGAGAAAAATAGAATTCTTTTAACATATGCAAAGTTAATCAAAACAAATTCTCTCATTGATCATATCCAACAAAATCTTATTATACACTAAATCCAATAACTATTGAGGGTTAAGAGGAGTGCTTCATTATCAGTCCATTAGAATTCGGATTAATCATTGCATAGATATATGTTCTTAAGATTTTTCCAGTTGTTTGTTTGACCACTATACTGTCTGTTGGTTTTTAAATAAACATCTGTTAAGCATCTACTATGGTACTAGGCTCTATGCTAATCACTGGGAATACAAATATTTAAAAAAATACAATCCTTGTCCTCAAGAAGATTAGTATCTAAAGAGAGAAGATAAGAAATAGGGGAGTAAAAGGATTCTGCAAGGAGAGCTGGGAGGCATTACAGAAATCCATAGGAGAGTGGTTGATTGGGAAATAAAGTCCATATATTATTTATTATTGTTATTGTATAAATTATTCTCCCTGTATCAGACCATACAATTCTCCCTAGGTTTGTTTGAAAATAATCTTTCAAACATCTCGGGTAGCAGTGATACAGTGGATAGAGATCCTGGCTTGGAATCAGGAAGACTCTAGTTCAAATGTGATCTCAGACACTATGTGACCCTGGGCAAGTCAGTTAACCCAGTTTGCTTCAGTTTTCTCCTCTGTAAAATGATCTGGACAAGGAAATGGCCAGTTCTAGTATTTCTGCCAAGAAAACCCAGAATGGGAATATAGAGAATTAGATACAACTCAACATTAACAGAGACAACATCCTTTTCATCATTTCAAAACTAGAATTTCACTACGTTCAGAGATCATAATTTGTGCAACCATTCTCTAACCTATCAGTTGGGTTTTTTGATGGATTTCTTTGCTACTACTACCACCCTACCTCCCCACCCCCTACACACATACACCTCTACTAAAAAAAGAAAAAAGAAAGAAAAGCCCTTATTCTTTCTGAGTTGATAATTTGGCCCAAGAGTCTAGTTTCAGACAACAGAAGCCTTTTTATCACTTCTTGGTCCCTACTAACCTTCATATGACAGGCTTTGCAAAAATGTTTCCTATGCTTGTGTACTGTGGTTTCTGTTCAGGGTTGGTGAGCCAGCCTGAATTAGTCTTTAGTCTCCTCTGAGGGCTGTGGAATGTTCAGGCATTTCCCAAATTCACTAACAAGTCAGTCTGATTTCTCTTTCCAGGTTAATAAGTAAGACACCCCGAATTTATGGGAGTAGATTTGGAACTGAAAGTATGGCTTGTTTAAATATTTCCTTTGGTTGGTTTGCAATTATTAGCAGCTAACAGATGTTAAACACAACCAGAGCCTGTGTGGATGCTGTATTTTTAAATGCCTGCCCCTCACTCCACTTTTTTTCCCTTTTTTTTTTAACTCTTACCTTCTGTCTTAAAATCAATATTAAGTATCACAAGAGTGGTAGGAGGTAGGCTGTTGGGGTTAAATAAGTTGTCCAGGGATACCCAGCTAGGAAGTGTCTGAGGTTAGATTTGAATCCAGGACCTCCTTTCTCCAAGCCTGGCTAAATAATCTTCTTGCCTCCCCCAACCCCCGTTTCTGTCAGTTTTAGTTCCATTCAGGGCTAGGCTCAATGTTACTTGAATTAAACTGAATCCTTTTCTTAATTTTCTTAATTAAATTTAAAAAAACTTCTATAAATTATACATGTTAAGAAATAGGGAAACAGTTCTTTTAAGTGTTTGTTAGGATAGAGCTTATTTTTCTGTATTTTTCTCCAGCTTTATTTAGAGGTGTGGTGGGGAAAGTCATTTTAGAAAAGATGACTTGGGCTGTTGATGCAAAGAATTCAAAAGTTGTGAGCGTCTTGCCAATCTTTATCTTTTTGAGATATTTCCCTTGAAATTATCATGATTGACACAGAGGTGGCTCAGTTGAAAGAGAGCCAGGCTCTGACATAGGAAGTCCTGAGTTCAATTTCATGTCTAATGTTTCTTAACTGTGTGATCCTGGGCAAGTCACTTAACCTCCATTGCCTAGCCCTTCCTGCTTTTCTGCCTTGGAACTAATACTTAATATTGATTCTAAGATGGATGGTAAGAGTTTAAAAAAAAAAAAAGAGTATTCCTATGCCATCCAAACTTACTTCTCTCATAGCTTTGCTCCTGATTTTCAGGACTTTTCCACCTTTCCCCTATCTCTCCTTATACACTCCCCAGTCTCCCTTTCAGTTGGGAAGATATAAAAAATGTATTTTGGGGCAGCTAAATAGTGTGAGGAAATTTACCCCCACCCTGTTTGATGTCACAGTCTCGTAATATTTAATAGGTAGCACAGTGGATAAAGCATCAGGCCTGGAGTTATGAGGACTTAGGTTCAAATTTGACTTCAGACAGCTTCTAAAACTAAATACTTAATACTGATTCTAAGACAGAAGGTAAAGATTTTAGAAAAACAAAGAAAGAAATTAGCATGGTATAGAGAAAAAAGGGATGGATCAATCAGAGGACATAGGTTCAAATCCACCTTTTAGCATAGTGCCTGGGCACATAGTAGGCACTTAATAAATGTAAATAATAAAAATAAAATAAATTGGCAGACTAGTTGATTTTTTTCTGCCTGTAACTTATTGTGTATTACCTGTATACTTTGGGGTAAGTCATTTCACCTGTCTGGGTCTCAGGATCCTTCTCTGTGAAATGAGGGGATTGGACTTGCTGACCTGTGAAGTTGCTTCCAGTTCTAAATATATGATAGTACATTGATTGTGTGATGTGAAAAGAGGTTCATCTTGATTTCTTTAGCCTGAATTTCCCAAGTATTTCCTGGAAGGGGGGGGGGCATGCTTTTGTTCCTGTGGTTTATTTATCATGTCCAATTAGGAAAAATGCTTCATTTTAGGGGAAAATTCATCTTCTTGTTACATTAACAACCACAAGATTATCAATTTTGGAAGCTTTCCTATATAATCATTAGAAATTGACATTGCTATTGTCCTTTAAAGATACCAAAGCACTTCATGTTCTCTGTGTCCATTGTGCATTGTATTCTGACCATCTTATAGGAAGCCATGTGACCTGGCCATAGTTGCACAGGGAAATTTGCTTTTGTTTGGCAGTTAGGGCTCATTACCACCTGGCCCCAACCTACCTTTTCAGGCTGAATATGTATTGTTCCCCTCTGTGCATTCTAGTACTTTACCTTCCAGTCAGACCAGATTACTTGATGTTTCTCAAATATGAACTTTTCTTTTAACCTTTATCTTTTGTGTTAGCATCAGACATAAGAGTGGTAAGGGCTAGGCAATTGGTTTGAAGTGACTTGAGCAGGGTTATATAGCTAGAAAGTATCTGAGGTCAAATTTGAATCCAGGACTCCCCCCTACTCCAGGTCTGACACTCCAGCTACTGGACTTCCTAGCTGCCCCCTGAACATGATCGTTTCCCATGCATGGTCTGTCCCTCTTACTTGAATGATTCTCTATCCTCTCTCCCACTGCTAATTTTAGGATTCAGCTCTAGTGTTGTCTCCTCCAAGAAGCATTTCCTGATTTTATCCAATTAATATTGGATCTCCAATCCCTTTCGCTACTTTTTGGTTAATCTAACTGTGTAGGTAAAGCTTCCTCCATCCCCCATTGGAATGTATACTCCTTGAGAGCAAGTACTTAAAAAAAAAATTGGCATCCCTAGCTCCTAGCACATAATTCCTCGTGGAATTAATTGAAGCTCAGAGGTAGAATTTGAACCTACGTTCATCAATACCATACCACTAGGGTATATGGAGTGTTTCGGGAGAACTAACTAGCACCCCTGAGGAGAGGATTGTAGAATGGGCAGTGGTGCCTACACCCTGGTAAAACCATCTTGGCAGACAGGCTAAACCAGGTTGAGGATAACTAAGAGAGCTCAAAAATTTGTCAGTGACTTAGGAGGAGGATGTCTCCCCTAAGCATGTGAAGACTTCCACCAGGGGAGGAATGGGTGGATGAAAACAGTTTTTTCCACTGGCTATGAAGGTAGGTCATTGTAGCAGGCACTATAGAGCACTTGGAGCTTGGTGAAACATGGAAGATGCCAAGGTTATCCACTACATGTGAGGCTATCACCAGTTTTTCTGACTTTTGTCTTGCCACTGGACTTCAATAACTCTAAAAGCAAGAGTGAGCAACTCTTCCTCACTTAAAATACAATTCACACCCAAGTCAAGACATTACCCTGTGATATCATTATTCCTCTTTGAAAATGAAAGACAAGGGAAAGCCAGGTGGCTCAGTGGATTGAGAGCCAGATCCAGAGACAGGAGGACCTAGGTTCAAATCTGGCCTCAGACATTTCCTAGTTGTATGCCCCTGGGCAAGTGACTTTACTCCTTTTGCCTAATTCTTCTATCTTTCTTCTATCTTAGAATTCTAAGATAGAAGGTAAAGTTTTTTTTTTTTTAAGAAAAAACAAAATGAAGACAAATAACAACCACACCACTTGGCAGATAAATACAATTATGCCTAATTTCTGGTTCTTGATTGTAAGCACACAGTTACTCTGTGCTTCCCCATAAGACTACATACAGTATAAGACCCAGCACCTCAGAGGACCTGCCATGAGGTCAAGATAGGTGTCAACTAAAGGAGACAAAAAGGAAGCTTGGTAACATTTATTCACATTTATGATTTATCCCAGTGAGAAAGAGGTTTTCATTCACTGGAATATACTCTTTGGATTAAAATCCCATGAAACAGTTCTTCTTTCTGTTAGCTCAGACTTCCAATGGGAAATAGGCTTGAAGTATAAACAGAAGGAAGCAGAACTGAGGGGAAACCAGATAGTTTGATGCCAGAAGGTGCCTTGGCCCAGTCAGCCAGCACCCCTGTGCTGTCTGCATTCCAGACTCAGAGCATACCCCCTCTGCCCTTGAGTCTGGAATCTGCATTTTTTTGTCAAGGGCAGGTGGAAGAATTATTTTTCCACTTTTGTTTTTTAGTAGATTGGAAGACTTTGGTAGTTTGGATGACTTGAGGATTTAAAAACCTCAGCAGAAAAGCAAAGTGCCTAATGAGCATTGAATGTAACACATTTTTCTATTTCAAAGTAGAGTAAGGGGGGAAGAGTCAAGATGGCAGGGTAGAGGCAGTGAAAGTTCAGACCTGAAAACCCTTCCTTACTGATTACAAACTAAATGCTCCTAGGGGACTGAAAATCAAACCTAACAACAAGACAGAGCCAAGGAACCTTCCTGCTGGATTCAACTTAAAAAGTACACCCCCAAATCCAGAATTTGAGAACACTCCAGTTTAAGAGGAAGGAAGAAGGAAGGTCCCAGGACCCCTCCCCACCTAGAGCGCTGAGCCTCCAGAGGTAGCTAGAACCTCTGGGCAGGCAAAGTTGCTGGTCTGGAGGGAGGAGTACCTTGAGGGTAAAGCTGTGCCAGGCTCAGATCATGGAACACAGGTTGGTGGGGAAGCAGTTGGAAAAGAAGCGCAGAGCAGGCAGCCTAGTTGCAGCAGCAGAGACACTCCATATCCCCCTTACTTCCCCCCCCCCCCCAACTTCCCAAGGTTTTGGCCTCAGGGCACATCCAGCTTTGCAACTCAGCTGGGCTTAATCTCATCAAAGCATTCAGAGGGCAGGGAAGCTCAAGCTCCAACACCCCTCCCCCACAGACTGCCCATAGAGATTTGCTGACTAAACTCCAAGGGTGAAGACAGAAAAGCCCAAAACCACAGATCTAACACAAAATGAGAGGAGCAAAAGCCAGGCAGCTATAGGGAGTAAAGAAGTGGTTAATATGAGCAAACAACAGAAAAAGAGAAAAGAAATCACAATTGACAGCTTCTATCCAGGCAATGAACAAAAGAACAAATGGAACAGAGAAAGATGAAGGAACACCAAGCCAAAAAAAAAAAACAGAAACTGCAGAGAATTGGATACAGGCTTTGGAAGAACTCAAAGTAGTAAGGGGATGATATGTCTTTGTGAGAACCCCAAATTATTCAGTCTTCTATTGACTCAATGGAACAAGTCATCTGGCCTCTATGGACTTCAGTTTCCTTAACTGTAACGTACAAGGATTGTAATTGAACAGTACAGAATCAAAAGACCTGAGTTTGAATCTTGTCTCAGCTATTCTGCCTGGGTGAGCTTGAGAAATTGATTTACTGGAATATGTTTGCTTAGCTAATACTGGATGGAGCACATTCAGTCAAGAAGCAGGAAGTTCATTTATGATGTACCAAGGCTAAATCCTGGGGATATAAAGTAATAAAATTGTCTCTTCCTTCAGGGAGCTTACATTCAGTTAGGGTAGACTACATTATAGGTATATACAATAAAGACTGGATGTTTTTGGTGCTGAGGCATAACTACCTGGGAACAGGATGGTATTAGAAATGCTTCATTTGAGGATATGTTTAAATGCAGATTTACAGAGCCAAGAGAATGCACGGAGAATGAGGGGAGATAACAAGGAGGCAACTAGATAGATTGACTCAGTGGATAAAGTTTTGGGAATAGAGACAGGAGAAGACCCAAGTTCAAATCTGGCCTCAGATACTTCCTAGCTGTGTGGCCTTGGGCAAGTCACTTAACTGGTCTGATTGTCTGACAAAAAATATCCATTGGATCCACTGGAGTAGGAAGTGGTAAAACTCTAGTATCCCTGCCAAGAAAACCCTGTGGATAGTTGTGGTCCATGGGGTCAGGAAGAGTTAAATATGACAACTGAATGACTGATCACCAATAACAATGATAAGGGGACAATTGGTAGAAAGGATGTCAAGTGTTAGGAACATCAAGAACATCTGTTTGGCTGACTATGAATATGACTATGACTATGAAGGGAGTATTGCATAATAAATCTGGAAAGGGACTACAGAGAGAGGCCATAGAGTGCACACTGGGTGTGCTGTGGAATTCCTCTCCCTGCTAGATTTTCTGATTTGGATCAAGTTCTCTCTTTTTGAGCCTTGGCTTCCATGCCTATAAAATGGGAATAATAACACTTAACATTATGTATCTTAGAGTTCCTTTATGAACTGTAAATCAGTGTAAATGTGCTATTTATATATGTGGACCTATTAGACTGTAATAATCTACAAAAATACTATCATTTGGGGCAGCTGGGTGTCTCTATGGATAAGAGAGATGGGAAATTCTGGGTTTGAATCTCACCTCAGATACTTCCTAGCTGTGTGACCCTGGGCAAGTCACTTAACCCCCATTGCCTAGAACTTACCACTCTTCTGCCTTAGAACTAATATATGGTATTGATTCTAAGACTGAAGGGAAGGGTTTGTTGTTTGTTTGTTTTTTTTAATGCTATCATTCAGTTCTTTTGACAACCAATTTTTTTTCCCTTTAGCTATAACTTTTAAGTGTTATTTTATGGAGTGGAAATAGGAATAGGAAATTGCCTTCAGAAGTTTCCATTCTTGAATTCTTGTATTGTCAGATGTTAAAAGTCTAGTTCCAAAAGTAAACACAACACTCCATTTTATGAGACAAGTCATTAATATAAGTATTTACGTTGCAGCTTGCTGCTACTTTTGATTCTACACTTGGAGAAGATTTAAACATTTCTCCAGGAATGAGACTATTAAGTTCTCTTGAGAAAGGTGGAGTCAGATATAAAGTCTTTTGAATTTGCTCATCCTCTCCATCTCCTAATCAGTGTGAGGTAGTAGAAAGAACGTTGGGGTTTAGAATCAGGACCTGGATTTGAATTTGAGCAGTCAAATGCTCCCTTAGCCTCAGTTTTCTTGAGCAAGTCACTTAACCCAGCCAACTCTCAAAGACCTTAAATTACATAGTTTTAGGTCTATACTAATAAAGGCAGTTTCTTCACAGAGAGCTCTTTATATGTGTGAAATTACAGGTCTAGGCCAAATTGAACATTTTAAAGGCATATTCTTCATAACCCTGTGAAATAATGCTAGAATACTATAATAATACTATTTAAAATGATAAAAAGTAGCTGTTTATATAACCTATGTTCTTGGCTCTATGCTAAGTGATTTTTACAAATATTATCTCATCTGATCCTCACAGTTACCCTGTAAGATGCAGGTGCTATTATTATTCCCATTTTACAGTTGGGTAAATTGAGGCAGGGTCACATGTCTAGTCAATGTTTGAAGCTGGATTTTTAACTCTTATCTTCTGAGCCAGTCATTTATTCATTGTATCACCTAACTGCCCTTAGTATGAGTGTTATCTCCATTTTATAAATAAGAAATTCAAGGGAAGAGAAGGCTTCAGTGACTTGCGCTAGTACTAGTTTAGCTAGTATGAATCTAAAATGGGATTCTAACCCAAGTAAAGGTGGTTGTGTTGGTTCCAATTCAAGTGCTCTATGCACTATGGCCCACCACCTCTTTATAGGTAGGCAGTCTCAGGACTGCATTTCTCCCATCAAGGTTTGATCATTGGATCACTTCCTCCTAGTCACTAAGGTATGGAGCTTCACTATCTTTTTTTTTCCCTATTTCCCCTTCCCATTCCAGCCTCTAATTTGCAAAAACTATTCAATCTCAAATAAGACCCTGATATTTATCTTCAGAGCAGGGCTCTGATTAAGAGCTTTTCTTTTTTGTGGCTGGAGAAGAAATGTCATCTTGGAAAAATGAAGCATTCAAAATTGCCATTTTCTACTGTACATATTGCTTGGATGCTCTTAATAACTCCCAAGAAAAAATAGTGCATACAGAAAGAGGCAAAGTGGGGAGGAGACTTCCTTCTTTGTGGATTTTCCCATGGGAGAAGTGTTTGCATTAATTGACTCCATGGGACTTTTTATCAGTCATTAGTCCTTCTAATTCCTTTTCTAGAGAAGAAAAAACATCTTGCATCATATTTTTATTTTTATTTTTAAAAACTTTTTACATTTAAATTTTATTTATTTTGTCTCAGTTATAAGTAATCAAAAATTTTTAACATTTAAAAAAATTTTGAGTTCATATTCTCTCCCTCCCTCCTTGAGAAGTCAAGCAATTTGATATAGATTATACATATGCAGCCATTGCATCATATTTTACAAATGTGGTGGACATAAAGGGAATGTCTCATTTTTATTTAGTTTGTTTAAGTTAGAATTTACTAAAGAATCATTTAGAAAAGTCAGTAGAATGTAAGTTTCTCAAGGATTGAGTCTGTTGCCTTTTCTTTTTTTATCCCTAGGGCTTAACATAGTGCCTTGTATGTAGTTGGCATTGAATATATTTCTCAGATCAAGTTAGATGTGAAACCATTCCAGGATTTCGGCCACACTCCAATAATTTATTCCTTCATGTGTTTATTGAGTGCTTACTCCTTGGTGCAGTGTCCTTTTGTTGGACACTGTAAATAACATAAAGGAAATCTAAAGCATGTAAGACTTAGGTACTCCCCTTCTTACTCTCTATCACTAAGCATTTCCCAAATATATCCTGGTCTCTTGCACTTTGGTTTTCACAGTGCTTTCCTCCTTGGCATGTTAAAATCTTGTTCATCCCTCAATGCTCTGCTCCATGAATACTAAGACTTTCTTAACCAGCCCCCCAGTGACCCAAGTCAGAGGTGAACTCCCCTCTGTTAAACAACTATAGCCTTTTTGCTCTTCTTGTATATCCCAACACATTATACCTTGTTTGAAATTCATCTTTGTCTTGTCTTATCCATACCTACTAGAGAAGATATCCTTAAAGATGGTGCCCATATTTTGCTCAAGCTATATATTCTCCATAGCACTAGTATAGTATCCTGCCCAGATTATAGTAGGAGCTCACTAAAGGGGAGGGATGAAGGGAGAAGGGAGAAGGAAGTCGAAGAGAAAGGCTATGTTCACATGTGCATGTGGTCATAGGCTCATAAGTTTAGAGCTAGAAGAGATCTCAGAGGCCATCTAATCCAGGGATTCTTGACTTTTTGTGTTTCATGGATCTCTTTGGCAGTCTGGTAAATCCTAAGAATCCCTTCTGAATTTTTTTTAAACCCTTATGTTTGGTCTTAGTATCAGTTTTAAGAAAAAAGAGAGGCAATAGGATTTATTCTGGAGTATTTTTACCAAATTGACTTTGACCAAACAATATTCATTGAATGTTAGAAATCAGAGATACCTCAGAGATTATCTAAGGCAGACAGTATAGTACAGTGGAAAAAAAAAATTAGGGACTGCCTGGTGGTAGTGGATAGAGCAGCAGATCTAGAGTCGGGAGGCCCAGAGTTCAAATCTATCCTCTGATACTTCTAGCTGCATGATCCTGGACAAGTCACTTAACCACCCATTGCCTGACCCTTAACACTTTTTTGCCTTGGAGCCAATATATATTATTGATACTAAGACAGAAGGTAAGGAGTTAAAAAACAAAACAAAACATTGTTTATTAAGCTAGTTTATAGTTAGCTTTGTGTGATGACTACATGAAGGTCATGGGGAGATTCATTCCTGGTTGATTCTTGTTCTGATATTGTTGCTCCCCTTTTCAGTTTAAATGATATTGTACACTCCACTGAGAGCCTGGTATCTAGAAAGCTGGCTGTCTCAAAGAATTTTTGGATTCAGCATCTCAGGGTTGTGAATCAACACTGCAAATAACATTATTGAACCAAAGCCAGCCAGTTCAGAGGAGTTGAACATGAATGCTTCATGGTAGGGCAAAACTAGTTGGAGTGAATTTTCTTGATAAAGCATGACATTTAGATTTTCAAATGGAGATTAGGGACTATTTCTGACTCTGGGAACTCTCCTTGAAGTCACTCATATGTTTTGCTGTGCAGTGGTTTTTTTTGGGGGGGGGCTCATAAAAATAAATTCTGGGTTTTGAAAGAAGGGAATGTTGCTGAACTCTTTAGCCTTTTAAGCTCTGTAATTATCCTGTAAGGGCTGTCTTGGCATCTGGAACATCCTACTAGTTTTAAGCTATAGTGTATGCTCTTTGCAAGCACTTTGCAAGTGAGCTGGCTTTCTTCTAAGAAGATGCAAAGAATGCAAATTAATTAGCTCATCTGTCCCCTGGGGAGAACTCTATAGTATCTTCACAGTACACATGTGGAAATGGGCACTGAATGACTGATTAGTGGTTTGTCCAAAGCCACACTGTCATTGGAAGAAAGGAGATCTGAGTTAAATTCCTGTGCTATTGAAGGAGAAAACTCACTCATGCTTTTACATCAGCTGTTTGAGGCCTCAGTCAAATAAAACTAAATTAAACCTTAGCTTTACTTAAAGAGACACTTTTGGGATTTACAGAGTTTTGACATGCTAACCCACCCCTTGAGTCACTTATCCCTGTTTGCCTCAGTTTCCTTATTGTAAAATAAGGCGGAGAAGAAAATGGCAAGTAATTCCAGTGTCTTTGCCAAGGAAACCACAAATGGGATCATGAAGAGGCAGACATGGCTGAAACAACTGAAAAGTAAAAAAAAAAAACAAATACCCATCTAGTTCCTGTAGTGGTTTGCAAGTTTTTTAGGTAAGATACTGAGGTACTTCAGTAAGATACTTTTCTTGCAACCAGAAGAATTTCTATTTGTTTAGAATTTCTGAATTGTTGAAATTAAAAAAAAAAACAGTCTAAATAGAAGGATCATAGGGTTAGAGTTGCAAGAGATCTTAGAGAATATTAGGAAACTACTCCAGAGGTTGTAATAATAATAATAATAATAACTAGCATTTAGTGTTTTAAAGTTTTACAAAGCATTTTACAGATATTTTATCACTTGAGCTTGGCAACAACCCTTGGAGGTAAATGCTATTATCACCCTGATTTTGCAGATGAGGAAACTGAGGTACAAAGGGGTGAAGTGACTTGCTCCAAATCACATAGCTAGCAAGTGTCAGAGGCTAAAACTTAAGTGTTACTTACTCCAGATCTAGTGCTCTATCTTCAGCACTACCAAACTGCTCATTGTCACATAGATAATAAATGACAAAACTGGGATTTGCTTCCAAATTCAGTGTTCCTATATTTTATATGGTCAGATAACTGAGCTGGAAAGTGAAGAATTTTTAAAGCTTAATTAATTGGATTATTTTGGTTTTATCTTTAGCCAAAAAGCTAACATAACTCTTAAAGAATAGATATATTTGAACAATTCACTTTCAGGGAATGATCTGGGATTAGCTTCCATTCTGCTCAATATCTTACATTACTTATAGCTATCTTATTGTATGTAGAAATTTGTATTCCCAATGAGAGACACTGAGGTGTACTATATGCTCTTTCACTAACTATTGTGATCTTTTATGTAATCTGTTTACTACTTATCCCTATCTCAGAGTATGAAATATACCCAATTAGATATCTCAGGCTGGATGTCTAAAGGAATTTGGGGATTTATATCCAACACTCAAGTTCCAGTGGTATTTTTTCCCTCTAATTTATTCAGTAATAGCCTTAGCATCTCATAGGAGGTTGATATTTAGGAAGGAAAATAATTTACTTTTTGAAGTATATCTTCATCCTTTTCATGGGTCATCATCTCCCAGATCTATATATCCAGCACCCATCTCTCTCTCCTAAGCACCAGTCCTGCATTGCCAACTGTCTGAGACATTTCAATTTGACTTGCCCTGTAGACATCTCAAACCCAGCATGTTCAATGCACAGCTTGTTATATTTTCCCTTAAACCATCCTTTCTTCCTAACTTCCTTCCTGTTGAGAATGCTACATACATATACACATGTATGTATATTTTATAATGTATATATGTATTTTATTATTTAAATGTTTATTAAATGCAAATGTAATTTTGTATGTTTGTAAATATATTATTTTATGTGTATATGTATGTGTATATTTTAATTTTTTTTTCTGTGACGCGGAGCAAGTCATTTAACCCCTATTGCCTAGCCATTATATCTCTTTTGCCTTGGAACCAATACAGAGTGTTGATTCTAAGACAGAAGTTAAGGTTTTAAAATTTTTTTCTTCTAACTCTTACTTTGTCTTAGTAACAACTCTAGGACACAAGGGCAAGGACTAAGGTTAAAGTGACTTGTCTAGAGTCACACAGCTAGAAAGTATCTGAGGCCAATTTTGAACCCAGATCTTTCTGACTCCTGGCCTGGCCTCTATCCACTCACCACCTACCTGCCCCCTTTTTATATATTCATATATGTGTATGTCTTGTCTCAACAGAACAAAAATTCCTTGAGGATTGAAGCTATTTCATTTTTTTCCTTTGTAATTCCAAGCAGTGGAATTTGCAGTGCTTGGGCACATAGTGGGTGATTAATCAGTACAAGTTGAGTGAGTAGAATGAAGACAAGTCAAAGGATCATAAATTTTGCTAGAAGGATGGGGGGGGGCAGGGGAGTAGAGGACTTTAGAAGTAATCTAGTCCAACTCTCTTATTTCACAGATTGGAAACATTTTGTTAATAGATTGTTGTGTGCTTTTGTGAATCAATCAAAGGAGCTTTATCCAGAGACTTTCCATTAAGTTCCCATTTTTATCTACCCCCTGGTCCAGGTATTGACATTTTGAAGCTGGTGGCAGCCCAAGTGGGAAGCCAGTGGAAGGACATCTATCAGTTTCTGTGCAATGCCAGTGAGCGGGAAGTGGCTGCATTTTCCAATGGATACACAGCAGATCATGAAAGGGCCTATGCAGCTCTACAGCATTGGACTATACGGGGCCCTGAAGCTAGCCTTGCCCAGTTAATCAGTGCTCTGCGTCAGCACCGGCGAAATGACGTTGTGGAGAAAATTCGAGGTCTCATGGAAGACACAGCTCAGGTAACTTGATCTTGATCTGCCTTCTGTGATGATGTTGGTCTTTGCCTTCCTAATATTTTTTTCCTCAGTATGGTTCATGGATGAGTTGGTTACAGAAGGAAGTCCTCACTATCCCAAAGTAGAATTTTTTCCTATGCTAGGTTTATAAAAATATATTGAGTCCCAATGCCCTTTCCATAAAAAATTTAAAATTCAGAGTCACTTTTGCCTAATAATATTAATACTACTACTACTAGTTTAGTTTGTTAATTCTTAATTAGCTAGAATTTTTTCCTCTATACCTATTATGACTGAATAATTAAGAGAAAAAGAAATTATCATCAGGGACTTTGAAAATGGTGTGTCCTGGGACCAGTGTCTATATAGTGCAATCTCCATCCCCAAGGTTGGTTGGAATGTTGGCTGTAATAAACTTTATGTTCCTTAAATAATAAAAGGATTATGGTTTATTACTAATAGCTAATCATGTATATAACATATGTAAACTTATTTATATATACCATTCATATACTTTATTATTTGCAAAATGTTTTACTTCTGTTATCTCATTTGATATTCATAATAATCGTAGTCAATATGAACTATTATTGTCCCCATTTTATAGATGAAAAAACTTAAGCAGACTTGCCTATGATCACATAGCTAGTAAGTGTCAAATCAATACAGGATTCGAATTCAGTTTTTTTATGAGGTTCTTTTTAACTTTGCTTTATTATGTGCTGCTTCAGTCTCTGTGTTATTCTTACCTCATTTATTTCTGTGCTATTCATTAAGACACACAAAAATGGATATTTTAAAAGCAAATGATTTATTCATAATGATATTGGCTACTGATTTCACCAAGTAAACTTACTTAGTAATTGCTTATGTTTCAGTGAACTAATTTCAATACATAAAGTGCCATAGAAACCCTTTGCTCCTCTCTTTATGTCTCCATTGAGATTCTTTGTCCATTCTCAGTCACTTTTTCTGGTTATCTGGTCATCATTAGTAGGTCTGACATGTTTCTGATCATTATTTTTTTTTTGCTTTTCATATTTCATAAAGCTCTTTCCAGATTTCTTCATATTTTTCATGCTTTGTCACTCATAATTATACAATATTAATTACCACATTCATGGTGATCATAATTTCATTACATTAATGGATCACAGTTTATTTGGCCAAGCTACTGTTGGACATTTAGATTTTTTATTTTATTTGTGTATTTATTTTTATGATTTCATGTAATGCATTTATAAAAATCCATGAACAGAAAATCTTTTTTTAAAATTTTGATTCTAATAGCACTTTCTGGATATAATCTGAATATTTAATTATTGGATTAAAGGATATGATTATTTTGGTAATATTTGCTGCATGCAACCAGATGGCCCTCCAGATTGACAAGGTTTCAGTCCCACCAAGGACAAGTAAGTGGTAACTCAGTGGATAGAGTTTCAATTTGGAGTCACGAAGACTCATCTTCCTGAGTTCAAATCTAGCTTCAGCTTGTGATCTTGCACAACTCTCTTTGTTCTGTTTGCCTCAGTTTCCTCACCTATAAAATGAACTAGGAAAGAAAACAATAAACCACTCTAATAACCTGGCCAAGAAACCCTAATAAATGAGATGACAAAGAATTGAGCACAACTAAAATGACTAAATAACAATTGTACCATACATGTATGAGTATACCTGGTTCTCCCCATTCCTACCAGCATTGGATTTTGTTATTTTTATTATCTTTACCAGTTTGATGAGTATGAGGTGGCACCCTGAAGATACCTTAATTTCCATCTCTATGTTATTTTAATGTCACATTTAATGTTATATTTTTGGAAGGAAAAGTCAGAAACCAAAAGGGTTTCTAATTAAGACTCAATTACCTAGAAAAGTCCTACAATCAGAAAAACCCATTTTATTCTAAGTCTTCTCAGTTTTTTGATGAAAAACTTGAACAATCTATCCTTTTGCAAATAGGCTTTGCTACCACCACTGAGATAAATTGATTATCAGTCACTCCTCAGCTATTTGCACACTAATTTAAAGCACACTTTCCAAATGCATAACAGAATTTAGATTTCATTAGGTGCCCCTGGTTAAGTCCATGTCATTCAAATGTGAGCCCTATGTGGCAATGCTTTTACTCCAGGTATATCCAGAAGAACTTAGTACCTGGAGGAACCAGGCATATTTTTCCCCCTAGTGACAATTGTGTTCTTTGTGCACAGTATGCCTTTCTAGGTTGCTATGTCTTTTTTCTCCCCTATTTAGTGATTGTCGTCTTCATCAGCCTCCAAAATTTAAGGGTGCATTTTGTTAAGTCATCATCAAACTAAAGGCATTAGTTGATCAGGATCTTTTAGATTTGAAATCAGTGGACTTAGGTTTGAATCCAGGCTTTGCAATTACTCCTGTGTGACCTTTGGGTAAGTTACTTACTCTCTTGCTAAGGCTCCACTGCTTTGCCTGTAAAAGAAAGGGGTTGGCCTGGGTCTGTGATCCTGGGAAGCTCCTTTCTTTAAGTAGCTCCTTCCTTTCATAGCTCTTTTGAAGTTGTTTAGGCTTTTAAGGGAAAAAGGCTTTCTTTAGGACATGTTATGGGATAAAGCAGGAAATGTTGAAAGGGACTGCCTTTATTCAGTACCAATGCTTCTTAACCTTCTGAATAGAACCTAATTAAATGTGACCACAAGACAAAAACTTACTGGGCTTTGGGGAAGAGCAGGAAAGACTTTACTCTGCAATTAAATTGTCATATACATACAAAAACTGAACTGTCACAGCCTGTGAGTGTAAAGAGGAGGGAGAGACAGGAAATATTTTGCTTCTATGGAAGGGAATATTATATTTTAGGAAAGAATTGGAAGGAGCAATGCTAGGATTTAAATAGGATTTTGATCATAGGGATCTTAGGTCACCATAAAAAAGCCTCTATATAATAATATAATGTTACATATTGTCATACATAAATATACACAGGATAATAAGTAGGCAGCTAGGTGGTTCAGTGAATAGAGCTCTAGGTCTAGAGCCAGAAACTTATCTTCTTGGGTTCAAATCTGTCCTCAGATACTGCTTAACTGTGTGACCCTGGGCAAGTCATTTCACTCTGTCTCAGTTTAAATGAGCTGGAGAAGAAAACGGCAGACCACTTCAGTATCTCTGCCAAGAAAACCCCAAATGGGGTCACAAAGAGTTGTACATGAATGACTTAACAAGAATTAGAGCCTTGAGCAGTAAGGAAGTAGAATGCTCTGCATTTCTGGAGGTCTTTTAGAAGCTTATCAAATGCATCTTTATAGTAGAGGTCTAGGTAGCATGGTGGATGGGGCAGCAGGCCTGGAATCAGAGGATATCTGGGTTCAAATCCAGTCTCAGATTATAGACCTTGTGTGTAACCTTGGATAAGTCACTCTTCTGTCTTAGAATTGATATTGAGAGAAGGTAAGGATTTTAAAAAAAAATCTTTGTAGTTTATTTTGTTTATGCATTTGGTATCTCTTTTCTCTGGGAGACTCAGCTGCAAAGAATCCCTTGATCATGCTTGAATTATATCCCTCTTATAGAAATGGGAAGGAACAGGATAAACAACCCCAGAAGGGCAAAGAGATGGATTGTGACAACGGGAGCAATTCATAGAGGAAAACCAATGGAAAGGGCATTGGCCATGAGCACAAAAAACACATTCTGGACATGTGGAATATTCTTTTATCCTATTCTTTCACTGCCCCCTCCTTATATTAAAAAAAGGAGATTATTAAAAGGAAAAAAGAGAATGGTGGGAGAAAGGGCACATCCCAGAGTTCACTCTCTTGTCCCCACTCACCCTACATCCATTATGATGTGAATAGCATTAATCTTTCTGCTCCTTGTTTAAATAATGAACAATATTCTCTGGCAGTAGGTTCTGGGAAATGGTTCTGCCTCTCATTTAAATAGACAAGTTGCATGGACTTGTTTTTCAGCTGCCAACTCTCATTAATGACACAGTATGTAACTGTCTGTCTGTAAACTAATCTCAGAGGTTTGGCGTCAAAGAATAGAATACAGAAGCATGAAGCATAATTGAGACTCATTCTTCTAATATATACTTTCCCTGAATAGTGGGTGATAGTTGAGGGTTATGTCTTTTCATGGCGACCCAATGTGGATGAATAGCTCCCTTTTTGTGTCAAAATAATGACTTGAAACAAAGAGAAATCTCTCAGGATTTTTAGAAAATGGTTGGTTGGTTGTTTTTTTTTCTCTTTGAGATTTAGATGGGCAAATCACAGACCTGAAAGTTCCCATTTGATGTTCCCTCTCTCAAGGCATTAGTTATGGCAGGGCTTTAGTTACCTGTGACAGAGGACAAAGCCAAGCCATTTTTTAGAACATTAAGTTGGAACACTGGTCATTAAGAACAAAATAAGCCAACTGAAGAGCTTTGGAGAGTGGCAGAAAGAGCACTCACTAGCCTTTGGGACACCTGGATCCTGGCTCTCCCATTCCTTGTTGAGTGAATCTTTTATCCTGAGTTTCCTAATCAGAAATGAGGACAGAAAGAGGGGCAGCATGGAGTAGTCAACAGAGATCTAGCTTTGGTATTGGGAAAACCTGAGTTCAGTTTCTGCCTCTGGCACATACTGACTGGGAAGCTGGGCAAAGTCAGTTAAGCTCAGTACTCAAGGCAATTCTCTACGACTACAAGACATCTCTAAGATGTTAAGATCAAGTGATTATATATTTCGGTGGAGGGAGTTTCCTCTTTATGAGTCCTCTATACCAAGGAGAGAGCAGTCAAGTGGCTCAGTAGATGGAGTGATGAGCCTGGTGTTGGGAAGACCCGAGTTCAAATCTAGCCTCAGACACTTACTAGCTATGTATGACCTTGGGCAAGTCACTAAAACCAGTTTGCCTCAATTTCCTCATTTATAAAATGAGCTGGAGAAAGAAATGACAAACCACTGCAATCTTTGCAAAGAAAACTCCTGAAGGGGTCATGAAGAGGCAGGCATGACAGAAAAATGACTGAACAGCACAACAAATAACAATGAGATCTTAAATCTGGCTTTTCAAAAAAGGGTAAGAATGAAGAGGACAGGACCTGTAATTGCACTCATAGAGAAAATTCCCTGGTGAGATAATGCTCTCTTCTGATGCGAGTTGGTACCTTCTTTGTGACCAAAATGCCTTAGAGCACTAAGAGCTTAAATGATTTGCCCAGTGTTACAAGGCCAATACGTGTGAGAGGTACAACTTGAACCTAGAACTTTTTGACTGCCAGACCAGCTCTTTATCATCCACTCTGCCATGTTGTCTTAATTTTTTTTTAAACCCTTACCTTTCATCTTAGAATCAATACTGTGTATTGGTTCCAAGGCAGAAGAGCAGTAAGGGCTAGGCAATGGGAGTTAAGAGACTTGCCTAATGTCTGAAGTCACATTTGAACCCAAGACCTCCCATCTCAGGGTCTGGCTCTCCATCCACTGAGCCATCTAGCTGCCCCCTCATGCTATATTAATTTTTTAAAATCTTTTTATTTTAATTTTTTCCATGATTACATGATTCTTATTGTCTTGCTCCTCTTTTTCTTTCCCTCTCCCATAGTCAACAAGCAATTTCACTGGGTTATACATATATTATCACTCAAAACCTATTTCCGTATTATTTATTTAAATCTTTTTTTAAAAGGATTTTAATTGTTCAGTCATTTCAGTTATATCTTCATGTCCCCATTTGGGATTTTCTTGGCAAAGATACTGCAGTGGTTTGCCATTTTCTTCAGCTCATTTTATAGATGAAGAAACTGAGGCAAACAGGGTTAAGTAACATGCTCAGTGTCACATAGCTAGTAAGTGTCTAAGGAAGGATTTAAAGATTAAAGGATTCATGAAGATGAGTCTTCCTGATTCCAAGTCCAATTGCTATATCCACTGTGTCATCTAGCTCTCTTAAAGGGAGAAGGGTCGAATAAAAGTAATACAAACAATAACTAGAATTTGCATATAATTGTGTGATGGTTTGTCATGTACTGGACATATCTTATCTCATCTGATCCTCCAAATGTGAAGTAGGTGCTACTGTTATCCCCATTGTACAAATGAGGAAACTGAGGTAAGAGGAGGAGACATGTCTTACTCAAAGTCAGAGAGGTATTAAGTAGCAGAGCCAGGAATATAATTCAGCTCCTAGGATCATGAAATTTAGAGCTTGAAGGAGGGCCTTAGAGTTCTTCTCATCAACTAGTCCTCTTACTGATGAGGAAACTGAAGCCTAGAGGCATTGAGGGACCTGTTTGAGTCCTTGCAGGTAAGTAATTGTCAGTGTTGGAATTTGAACTCCTGGTGAGCCCACTCTAAATCCAGCAGGGTTTCTGCTCTGCTGCTCTGACCTCAATAAGTCTTGAATCTTGCCCAATGTTCATTCTGCTACAACATGCAGACCCTAAGAGATAAGGCAGATAGGAAATCTTCTGTCACTAGAAAGCCCTGCACCAATGAAAAGGCTGATTATGAAAGGAGAGAATAGCTTTATCCTAAGCCATAAGAGGTTTTTCAGTACTCATACATTCACTTTAAGCAGCTAAAACTCCCTGAGTTATCTATAGTTATGCTTCCTTTCTGTGAGCTGGCTCTATCTCTAGACACAGTACTGTTGTTTTATTTGAGAAGTCTAAGCTGTGGCACTAGCTTCTGAGCCCTAGTGGTGTGCTTTGGGCAACTTACCAGCACTATTCCTTATTTTCGTCATTGGAATAAAACTTTTCCTGTTAGTTTTTATTGAATGGGTCTTATTGTTCCAAAGTCGACTTAGGATAATTGACAATCTCCCTATGCAAAAAAAAAGTAAGCTTATGCTTTATTTTCTTAATAAAAAGGCTGTACTTGGCATAGGGAAAAGAACATGGGGGTTTTCAAGTCAGAAGGCTTGAAATGAAATTCCAGTTCTGCTGCTTATTATTTGTATGACCTTGAGCAAGTCACTTCCACTCCTGGGGCGGTTTCCTCATCTGTAAAATGAAGAGATTAGACTTGATGGTCTCTAAACCTACCTTCTGGGTCTAAATCCTCTGATTTTATGAAAGAGCTTTTGACATGGGTTGAAGAGATCTGGGTTTGTATTCTTGTTAGTCATGTGATTCTGGGCAAACTTTTTAATCTATCCTTTTTGGTTCTCAATTTCCTCCTTTGTGAAGTAGAGGTACCACATCATCATTATCCTCCTCCTCATCCTCATCAAGCATCACTGATTCTATCATTAGCAGACCTGGAATTAGGAAGACATCTTCCTGAGTTCAAATCTGACCTCAGATACTTGCTAGAGGTGTGACCCTGGCCAAGTCACTTAACTCCATTTGTCTTGGTTTCCCTATATGTCAAGTGAGCTGGAGAAGGAAACCCATTCCAGTATCTTTGCCAAGAAAGCTCCAAATAGGATTATGAAGAGTCCGACCCAGCTATGAAAAAAATGTGATTGAACCTATGTCAAAAAATTCTTGGGGGGGGGGCAGCTGGGTAGCTCAGTGAATTGAGAGCCAGGCCTAGAGATGGAAGGTCCTGGGTTCAAATCTGGCCTCAGACACTTCCCAGCTGTGTGACCCTGGGCAAGTCACTTAACCCCCATTGCCTAGCCCTTACTGCTCTTCTGCCTTGGAATCAATAAACAGTATTGATTCCAAGACAGAAGGTGTAAGGGTTTTAAATTTAAAAAATAAAAAATAATTTTAAAAATTCTTGTAGGACTTCTTGATCACATGGGTCGATAGGGATATGATTGGGGATGTACTCTAAATGATCACCCTAGTACAAATATCAATAATATGGAAACAGGTATTTATCAATGACACATGTAAAATCCAGTGGAATTGAACGTCGGCTGTGGGAGGAGGGGGCAGGGGGGCAGGGGAAGGGAGGAAAAGAGCATGAATCTTGTAACCATGGAAAATATTCTAAACTAACTAATTAAATAAAATTTTCCAAAAAAAAGTTCTTGTAGGACTCTAGAAACTTTTCCCACTGATATAGAGAGGTAATTTAATTAATGCCTGGAGACACTTAAAAGTTCAGTGCCTTGCCCTTGGTTTCCATAGCCAGTATGTGTCAGAAGTGGGGCATGAACACAAGTCTTCCTGACTTAAGTCTCATCCTCTATCCACTGCCTCTCAAGAACCCTCTCATTTTTTCTAATAAGATTTTAAGTCTTGTAACTTTTAGTATCTTAGGATCATAGATTTGAATTCTTAGGAAGGATCTTAGAGTTCATCTAGTCCAACTCCCTCATTTTCCAGATGAGAACTCCGAGCCCCAAAGAGGACAAGTGATTTGCCCAAGGTTATCCAAGTAGGGTTGGGATTTGAACCTAGGATCTTTTACTTCAGATCTAGAACCTATCCTGCTAGACCACTAGAGGAAATTCTGAGCCAGGCTTAGGCAAGTCTAAGAGGTTCAGGCTTGAGATTTGAAGGATATGGGAGACATTTATAGACTACTTAACCTTAGGGAAGCTACATGAAGTGAAGCTCTGGAGTAAGGAAGACTTGAGTTTAAATCTAGCTTCCAACCCTTCCTAGCTGTGTGACCCTGAACAAATCACTGAACCCTGCTTGCGTCAATTCTTCATCTGTAAAATGAGCTGGAGGAGGAAATAACAAACCACTCCAGGCTTTTGGCCAAGAAAATCCTAAATGGGGACACAAAGATTCAGACACAACTGAAATGACTACATGAACTTAATAACAGCATGATTGAGGTACTGGGCAAGAATACAATGCTCGTTCAGGTAGACTGCTCCTCTCATCTCAATAAAAAAATGGAAATGGTTAGAAGGTTGTGTTGACTGCCACCATAGTGGGACGTCCATTAATTCTGACCAACACAAACTCCTCCAGGTTTGGTCTTTTTATGCCTTAGTCAACTGAAAAGTTTCCTGAATGGCTGGTGTCCTACTCTCCTGAACGAAGTCTCTAGAATCAGCTTCCTTTTCTTTTAGAGAAAAACCAGCTCAATCTATGTGGCAAGTGTCCTAATAAATTTTGTTCCTGCCACTAATTAAATATGTTCTTCTAAAACTTCATAAACTGAATTGGTTTGGGGCAAATAATTGACTTTTAAATTAATTTTAAAAAGTCATTATCAGGGCAAAGAATTTGAAAATATTATGGATACATAAATGACATACTTGTTATGGCCCAGCTAACTGGTTTGTTCAGCTCCTTGGAGCATGGGTTAGCACTACAGCCTAAGGGCCAAATCTAGCTTCCTGTTTTTGCACTGCTAGTACTATGAATAAATAATGTTTATTGTATTTAAAATGTAAAAGCCATTCTTAGCTCACCTGCCTTATAAAAACTGTCTGGATTCTGGATTTGGTTGACAGGCAATGATTTGGAGACCCCTGCCTTTAGGCCATGGGCATAATAAAGCTAATACATTGAGGAAGATCCCAGCATAAAGCTATCAATCAGTCAACATGTATTTATTGAGTACAGTGCACTGGGGGATGGATATAAAGACAAAAAAATGAAACTATCCCTGATCAGAAGAAATGACTTACCAACCAGGTAATTCTTTGGGAGGAGGTACCAGTAACCAGAGGTTGGGGAGAGGTTCAGGAAAGGCCTTAAACAAATTATCTTTACTGTTCCTAATCTTTGGTCCTTAACCTCAATTAACTGTCTTACACTGTGTGGCCTTGACTATGAGAATGATTTGGGGATAAATGGTTGGGTCATTCCAAAACCATTTTTACTACTAGAAAAAATACTGTTGGACTAAATGTGGTCTAAGGTCCTTATGTGCCATGGTCAGGGTCCAACCTCACTCACAACTCCTGACAAGTGGTGAACAATCAGTCAAAATAAATAAATAAAATAAAATAAATAACAAACGGAAGAGAGCTTAATCATAATGGCCATGGAATTGCTTTGCATCTCAGCTGCTCTGACATTCCCAGGCTTGGGAATTATTTTTCTATCCATATTCTTGGCATGCAGATACACAAAATCAAAGAGAGATAATTGGAAAAGTGATACATTAACTTTTAACAAATCACTTGATTAACATTCTATATTTTTGTATTGTGATTACAGACAGAATAAAGGTTGCACAAAAGATAAATGATTTCGTCATAGGTGGCTTAATTTTTTCATTACCCTGTGAGAAGTTTTGAGCTTAAAAAAAATCAAGGAAAATTACGTATTGCTTTTAATAAAATGGAATAATTAATCAGCAGTTCTTAGAAGACAATTCAACAATCATATCATTGAGGCTGAGGGGTCTGGGAACACAATTCAAATTTAGACTGATGGCTTCTAGGGAGTTCCTGAATCACTGAGGCATACTGAAGCTTGATGTACTTGTACTTATTGCTTGGGCCTTTATGATTGATTTGTGTGCTGCCTTCTTGAGAATAGGCTTCTGTATGTGGGGAAGTTTTTGGCTTGGTCTGTAGCTGTGGTTTTGCTGGGAATTATGTACGTAAGTAAAAGTTAACCCATGATAAGTTTTTTGGGATTGGGTTTAAGAGTCTGATCTTTTGGTGATGCTTTGGAGAATTAGGGTACAGGTGTTTTGCTCTTGCATTATTTCTTTTGAGACTAGGGGGAATAATCGTGTCAATTCATAAGTAAGGGGCATTGATGAAAGAGGTCATGTAAAAGAGGGTTGAGTGGGCAATCACAACTCACCAAGTACTACTCTGTGGTCTCCCCAGCTACCACGTGTGACTCTGTCAAGGCATCATGGTCTGATGGCTCCCAGAACTTTTACAGTCTTAATTCTATGAACAGAGTCCATATCTTTTATGAAAGCATGAAGTAAAATCTTGGGTTCAAAAAGCCAAACCTAAAGGGCATGTTCCACAACTGTGCATTTTTGGTATTCTTCATCGTCATCATTGCCATCATATATCTCCCTCTCCTAGTCCAAGATTCTTTTGGAGAAGTCTAACAAGAGAGAATGACTATTTCTTTGTCTTTTGGTAGTCAAATGGCTGCAACAAGCAGATGATTTCATTATTGTTCTTGCATCTCCAGTCCTTTATATGTAGAATCTTATTTTAAGTAACTACTGAACTAAATTGAGGAGGCCATAATTTGCTGGATGTCTTATAAACGGTGTGGTCAAAAGACATCCTATTACTGGTATTTGTAAGTTCACAACCCTTGTGGTAGCTGTTCTCAGCTACTATCTATCAGAATGACTTTGGGGAAATCTATTCTTTTTTATTGGACCCCAATTTTCCCCATCTGTAAAATGAAGGGATTGGATTCCAGTGGATCTCTGAGAAACCTTCCTACTGTAATATTCTGTGACTTGAAGATTCTGTGAAGTCACTAACAACATGCTTACCCATTTTTTGGGGGGGGCAGACCTGGCCCCAGGATTATGGGACCAAGAACTAGAAATACCAGCTGTTTGTAAGATTTTTCTCATGCCATGGGATGTGTGTGTTTCTGGGCTAGCAAGTTTCTTTAGCTGTAATTCTAAAGTGGTATTATGCCATCAACTTGTTAAAAGGTTCACAGTGAAATGTTATCTTTGAGGAAGAATAATAACTTGAATCAATTCTAGCACTTGATATCTTACCAAAGGCCATTTTTTCCCATTTCACCACAAGGCAAGTATTCTAAATTTCATCTTATAGATAGGAGGGAAATGAAGTTTAGGAAAGTTGTCATTTGCTCTAGGTCACATGGGGAAATTGGAACTCAATACTATATATAAGGGGCTTTTTTCATAATGCCATAGAGTGTCTGCAGAGCAGAAAGGCAATGATTCTATAAGTCATACAAAAGGACTTTGAACTTTTTATGGGATTGTATTGTAGGTCTTATGTTGTAAGGGATCTCAGAGGTCATCTATGTCAAACCTATCAGTTGAAAGATGAGGAAGTTGAGCAGCAGAGGAGCTAAGGGACTTGTCCAGGGTCCCTCTAGGTAGCAAGTCAGAGGAAGAATTTGAATTTGGGTCCTCTTACTCCAGTCATGCTCTTTCCATTGCACAGTATCATGTCCTGCCTTCTTTTTGGAAGATTACATTTAGAAATCTGAGCTTCCCACGGACTGTTTCATCTTAGCAGAGTGAAGAGAGCTCTGGGCTTGAAGTCAGAAAGAACTGAATTCACATTTGGTTTCAGACATTTTATTGGCTCTGTGACCTTGGACAATTCACTTCACTTGTTGCCTCAGTTTTCTCATCTGTAAAATGAGATAGAGAAGGAAATGACGAATCACTCCAATATCTTTGCTAAGAAAACTTCGAATGAAGTCATGAAAAGTCAAATGCAACTGAAACAAAGAACAAAGGTGGAGCTTAGGGAATGGATTGACATTCTCTGTCCGTAACAATGATAGTTGATTTAATGGTACAGTTTTCTCAAAGGACAAGAGCTCAGTGACTGGTTCTTTCCTAAGTAGTTGTCTTTGAGAAAAACCATCCATTGAGTCTGGCAAGTGGGGTCATGAGGAAGATGGAAAATGGCCTGGCAATTAGCAAAGTGGAAAAAGCTGGAAGGTAGGATGAAAGGAACCTCACTGGATTATTGTGAAGTAGAAAGCTCGGGCATAACAGTCTATGAAGGCCATCTACCAAGGCTGGTTAGTAGGAAGCTGTGATCTGCACAGGTGGATAGAAGTAGCTACATTGCTGAAATTATGGATCCTTGAAGTTCAAGTGAGAATTGACAAAACTGTGTTTTTAAAATATTAAGTGGAATTTATCTTATCTATTTGTTGTAGTTCAGTTGTTCCTAACTCTTCTATGACCCCATTTCTCAGCAAAGATTCTAGAATACTTTGTCATTTCCTTCTCTGCTTCATATTACAAATGAGAAAATTGAGGCAAACGTGGTTAAGTGACTTGCCCGTGATCACAGAGCTAGTAAATGTCTGAGATAAGATTTGAACTCAAGTCTTCCTAATTCTGTGCTCTATGCTCTATCCACTAGACCACTGAGTCGAGCCTATCTGTTATCTAACATCTAGCCACCTCTTTGAAATCATTTAATGGAAGGAATTTCCTGAGGAATCTCCCTCTACCCATACAGAATAACATTTTCTCAGCAATTTAGAGTCTTTGAGTGTTACCTGAAGCACTGAGGAAGGTGAAAGTGTCTTACCCTAGGTTACCTAGCCAGACCTTATCAGTGATAAATCTTGAACCCAAGTCTTCCTGACTAAGGCTAGTTTGAGTTTTCTGTCCTTATTTATAGGACATCTGGATGCTTTCCAAAATCAAATTGGAAGCTCTGTGTCCAAGGTGTAAGTTTCTATTTTTTTGTGATTATAGAGGTTTCCCAGTCTTAGTGTCCCAATTGACTTGGTTTCACAAACTGATTAATCCCAGCAGTGGGAGTTCTCATATCTGCTATTTTGGTGAGAGTAGGGCTCCCAGTGCAACTGCCTTGCAGACTACAGTTACTTATTTTTGCTTTACCAGCTGCATGATGCAGCTGTCTGTATCCACCAGTCTTACTGAGACCAGCTATTTTCAGAAATTTAATATGGTGAGGATGAGTTGAAGCAAATTACAGCTGCACTTTTAACTGTTTGTAGCTTCTTATAGGTTGAAATTAGTCTGAGTCTTTGAGTTACTTGCTTAACTCTTTGCTAAGTCCTTAAGATAATGATTTAAGTAGAATACAAAACTAGGATACACTCTCCCATAGATTACTGCAAAGTCTAGAGTCATTTAAGTTCAAAGTAACTTGCTTTTCCAGGGTGTCACTGTCTTTTTTAAGGGAACTCAAAAGAGTTGAATAAAGGGGAACTTACAGAGGAAGTTATAATAATTTAAGGTAGGTTTTGGAGATTTAAAAAAATTATCCCTTCTAGAAAGGAGGCAGAGTGGAGAGTAGGAGTTTAGTACAAGGGGCATATAGATACATGAAATACAAGAGGAGTAGAGAAAGAATGCCAAAAATTTAGGGCATAGGGATGGCTTCGCAGGAAAAGTGGAACTAGAACTACTCTGAGGGCAAATTTGGAAAGATAGAGGTAAAGAAGGTGTGCATTCCAAATTGGGTTCAAGAAATAGGAGGCAGCCCTGTGGTGCATTAGATAAAGTACCTGGCCTGGAGTCAAGAAGACTTATCTTCTTGAGGTCAAAGTTGGTCTCAGATGCTAATTGTGTTATCCTGAGCTAGTCATGTAACCCTTTTTGCCTCAGTTTCCTCATCTGTAAAATGAGCTGGAGAAGGAAATAATAAACCATTCCAGGATCTTTGCCAAGAAAAACCCAATAGGGTCATGAAGAGTCAGATATGATGACTGAAACAACTGAACAACAGTAGAAAATCATGTAGTTTGTCCGGATTATATAGGACATAATTGGGAATGCTGTCCAACACGGCTGGAACTTTAAATTAGTCCTAGACTCTGGAGAGCCTTTTGTGAGCCAAGGACCTGTTATAGTGGAATTGCTGTGGAGAAATTGGCCCATAAACAGCATTAGTCATTAGCTTCCATTTAAAGGTCTTACTCCAAAGTATTTTCATTGCAATGAGGTGTTCTGGGTTATCGAAAACTATTTCAAATGGAAGTGCAAACTCTGATCCAGTCCCACAAGGCTAAAAAGACTTTGCATATGGATGTGTTGTTGAAGGCACATTCCTATCCTTCAAGGACTAGCCTGGTTAAGTGGAGAGACAGGCTTATTGCCAGAATATTCACATATTTCAGAGCTAGCTAGTCCAGTCCCATACCTTTCTATGCAGCACATTAGACATATAATCATTCAGTTTTTGTATAAAGGTGAGCCATCAATCAACGAACATTTATTATTGTTAAATACTCATTGTGCTTAACCATGTTTTATGCGCCTGAATGAGGCACTGGGGTTATTGTTCAGTCGTTTCAGTTGTGTGTGACCTTTTATGACATCATTTGGGGTTATCTTGACAAATGTACTGGAATGGTTCCCCTTTTCCTTCTCCAACTCATTTGACACCTGAGGAAACTGAGGCAAACAGGGTTAAAAGATGTGCCCAAGGTCACATAGGGAAGAAGTGTCTGAGATTGGATATGAACTCAGGAAAATGAGACTCCCTTCCTTCCTGGAAGGCTTCTTAGAGGTCATCTAGTCCAACCTTCTTATTTTACAGATGAAAAAATTGAGGCCCAGATACATTAAAAGTCCATTCTAATTCTTCTTTTGGATAGCTCTGAGTTCTAGGAAGTTTCTCTGACCTCAATTCTAAATCAGACACTTGGCAACTTTCAGCACTTAGTACACAATCCAAAGTAAGGGCTTAATAAATGCTTCTTGACTTGAGATCCACTCACTGTTCCTAGTTCTGACCTTTGGGAGTCAAACAACATATCTAATTCCCTCCTCTGTGTGAAACTCATTAGGTTGTTTTTTTGGGGGGAGGGGATGTTGACTTGGTTTGGTTTTGGTCATTCCAGCTCTTGAAGACCACCAACTTAGTAAGACATGGAGTCGTTTACAATCTGTGCTGGTAGTGGAAACACCTACAGAAATGAAATCAGATATTCAGAATTTTTAAGGGATAAGAAAACTGGGAAGCTTCAATGGCTCTTTAATAACTCATTCAGGACCCTGTCTCTGAGAGATAAGTTGCTATCACCTCTGTTTTCCATTTGTCAGAACTATGGCCCAGAAAGGTAATTTGATTTATCTATATTTGTCCAGTGAATCAGGAGCCAGACTTAAATTATTAGGGGCTTAATGACTTCCCAAGGAATGATGATACCAGAGCTCTCTAAGACAGCCAAAGAAATTTTTTCCCCCATCTTTCCCTTCAATTCTTTACTAAAACCTAATAATTTGGAGTTTTACAGTAAAGTCTTCCCTAAGACTTTGAAACTTATTTGGGATACAAAATTTTGTATGTGAAGGCTGTAAAAGTTCTTTTGTGTAAAAGATTAGTAAAATAAAGAAGTCTTGAAATTCACAGAAATTGATAACTGGAAGGACTATTAGAGGTTTTAGAGGTCAATCTTATCCATCTTTATAATGATCAGAAAATTGGCTTAAGGGAAATGACTTGACCAAGTCTATACTGTAGCTGAGACTGAAAGCCCCATTTCTGACTCAAGATCTCTTTCTCACATGAATAATGATAATGCTGTTTCCTTTTAAATATGTGTTGTTATACTGAGGAAAGATGATTCATTTGGAGTCACCAGGACTTGGGTTTGAATTTACTTCTCTTACCTTTGTGTCCTTATTATAAGCAAATATTTTTACCTCTCTGGGCCTAAATTTCTACATCTGTAAAATGAGGGGGTTGGATTAGGTGCCCTCTAAGGTACTTTCCAGGAAGGAAGGGAGA
Organism: Monodelphis domestica; assembly: GCF_027887165.1. Taxonomy (NCBI): domain Eukaryota; kingdom Metazoa; phylum Chordata; class Mammalia; order Didelphimorphia; family Didelphidae; genus Monodelphis; species Monodelphis domestica. Next base: position 292,597,028 of record NC_077228.1, on the reverse strand, counting down.
AAAGGAGGGATAGATTATTACTTGTTGGTTAAAACAGGAGGGCTTTATTTTTTAAATATCTATTTGGGGAAGAAATTAGGGGAGGCAGTGATAATGATATCAAAAAGAAGAAAATAATGTCACTGAAATATTTTTTTCAAGAGAGGGAGAGAGAAAGGAAAAGAGGGAGGGACAGACTCCTGTATCACATAAGAATAGTTAAGCAAAATGTAATTTTTATTTTTTCAAATTTTTATTGAAACCTTTTTAAAGATATTTAATTTCTTTTTCTTTTTTTTTATAACCCTTATTTTCTGTCTTAGTAATTCAAAGCTAGAAGGGCAAGGGCTAGACAAATAGGTTAAAGTGACTTGCTCAGAGTCACACAGCTGGGAGGTGTTTTGAGGCTAGATTTAACCTAATACTTTCCATCTCTAGACTTGGCTCTCAGTCCACCTTGTCCCTCCCCCCCCCCCCAATCCATTTTTAACAAAGAGGAAAAAAATTTTCAAAGTAGTTTCACAGAACTAACCAACATAGCAACCAAATTTAACAGTATATACTGTATTCCATACCTAAAATCTCTTTCTGCCAAGAAAGAAAAAAATTACACTTCTATATCACTTTTCTGTGGCCAAACTTGGTCATTATAGCAATCAGTGGTAAAAACATAAATTTACATAATTTTGCTGTTATAAACAATTTCTCTAGTTCTGTTCAATTCATTCTGCATCATTTCATACAAGTCTTTCCATTGCTCTTTGAAATTGTATTTTCCTTCATTTCTTACAGTAAAACAGTATTCTTTTTTACATTTTTACATTTCATTCATCCATTTGTTACCTAATGTGGAAAACAAGGGGATTGGCCTATATGGCATGAGGAGCAGGGGCCCTTTGGGCTCCAACATTCTATGAACCTGTTAGATGGAACATAAATCAAGAGATTCAGAACTAGAAGGGGCATCTAATCAACACTTCTCTTCTTTTACATGAAGAACTTGGGGTCCATAGAAGTTGTGACTTGTTACAGGTTTAATAAGTGTCTGAGATGAGATTCAAACCCTAAAACTCTTGCCTCCAAATCCTATACTTTATTGTTAATATCTTTTATTCCAAACTGCCCCAAGAATGTGTCATCTGGTTATAGAACATGTAATTTGTGAGAAAGCATATCCCTTTAAATTATCTTAGGTGCTTGACACTGCAGATATGCAGTTATGTTAGGGGCATCCTTTTGTGATGAGTCTTGAGCCCTGAAATCAGAGAATGGACTTCCTCTTTCTAGTGGAGACTTCCCTCTGTTAGCCAGCCCTTCCCAGTGAGTCAGCTCCACTGTAATAGCTTTACTGTTGATGTAAGCTGCCTGAACAGCTTGCTGACACACCAGCAGCTGGGGAGATGTGCTCTGCTCTTGCCAGTCCCAGCTGGTTTGTACCAGCTTTGGTGGCTTTGTCCAGGGTTACTTATGGTTGGTTCCCAGGGTGGCTCCCTAGTGAATCCTCCCTCTGCAACTTCCCTCCTCAAGGCAGGAAAACTGGTCTATACTTTTTACTCATACAGATAGATTTGTAGCTGGCGGGCTGGGGGAGATATTATTTTGGAACTAGTATTTGGTATTTCCTTTTTGTTCTAGTAACAGGATTACCAGACGTCCAAGGCAGTGACTAGGGTTAATTTAGTATAGATTCTAATTGGAAATGCTGAAGAAGGCTGCTTGCCACTGGCTCCTGATAAAGTTGTGGGTTGTTTTGTTTGGGGCTTAATTACTGTGGGCGTTGAATTTGACATATTGCCAGCAAACATAAACATTTCCATATACAAGGAAGGAGAGAAGATTGTATATAAAACCATAAATCGATAGTTTGTATTTTTAAACATACATAATAAATTCATGCTGCATGGCTAAGTGAACAGTATTGGACTTGGAGTCTGAAAGTTCCTGAGTTCAAAATTGTGCTTTAGTCTTTTACTATATATTTCTTGGGCAAGTCATTTAATCTCATCTTTAGTTTTTTCTACTGCCAGGATAATAATGGAACCAATGGGTTGTTGTGAGAATTAAATGAGATAATGTAAATAAAATGTTTACGTGCCTTAAAGCATTATATAAATGATATTATTATTTGCTACTATGTTATTTTCTGTTCTGTTATTCTGTCTTTTGAACTTTTTGTTTTCTTCTGTGCATTTAAACATTATTTTTGTTTTTTTGAATTTGACATATCAACCAATAATGAACATTAAGATACAATGAGTCCATTACATATAGTTTCTATTTTTTAAGTGCATAATACATTCAAAATGTTAGTTTCAAGACTGTCTTCTTATCTGTCCTTTATGTATTTTTAAAAATTTTAGTGATGTTATTTTCTTCTTCTGGGGGGGAGGGGGTGTATCACTATCACCGCCATCCTGAGTCCCTTCCCCAAATAGAAATTAAAAAATAAAACCTGTTTTAACAAACAAGCAATAGTCTGTCCAAACAAATCTACACATTGACCATTATTAAAAACATATGTTTTATTCTGCACTTTTAGTTTAAACACCCATTACCCTGGAGCTGTAGTTGATTGATCAGAGAGTCTTTTAAAGTTATGTTTCTCTCAATCCAAGCCTTTGGTTATTTCTTTTGGCACAATATTATTCTTAGATTTAAATGGCAGAATTTGTTGTCACTCCTCAGCTGGTGGGCATCTAGTTGGTCTCCAGTCCTTTTCTATAACAAAAAAGTGCTGTATATTATATATATTTTAATATATGGATCCTTTTCAGCTTTCTTTGATCTCTTTGGACATATACTTATGCACTTCTATCTCAGTCAGTAGGACATCAGACTCTTACTCTGAGGGTGGTGATTTTGAACCCCCATGTTGGGTGTAGTTGTCTTTTAGAGGCAATTTGGGGTAGTGGATAGATTATTGAATTTGAAAACTAGAGTTCAAATCCTACCCCAGATATTTTATACATTATGATGGGAAATACACTTAACCTTTCTGGATCTCAGTGGCCTTATCTATAAAATCGGGGGAGGTTCAACTAATAACCTCTATGGTCCTACCTATAATAAATGATAAATGTTATCATTTTAAGCCTATCTGTATATGCTGTGTAGAAGAAGCCTTTGATTTTAACCAGTAACTTGTATTCTGCCATTCTGCACATTTCATTGGTATTTGGGCCTTCAGTTAGGTCAGTTATAACATACTACCCATTTTATTCTATGAAGACAGTTGAACGAACTCTAGCCTTAGAGTTAGGACACTGGGTTCAAATAAGGTTTCTGTTACTTCCTAGTTGAGTGTCATTGGGCAAGTCTGGCCTATATCTCCCCCTCTCAAAAATGCAAAAGACTAGGTTAGATGATCAGTGCAAACCCTTCAAGTTGCAATCATCTCTGAGTAAGTATATGAAGATCCTTCTTCTGTTCTCAGGATCACAGTAGGAAAAAGACTACAGGCAGACTCTTTGTTAAATAAATAGAACACTAGGGAAAGTTTGGGAAGTTGCTGACTTGGGGGAACTGCTTCAGAGAGTTTGAGGAACTAGCATTTCTTCCACCTCCAACTTCCCCCTCTGTTGTGTCTGTCTGTTCTATTTACTAAGTGAAGTCAGATTATTCTTGCCAGGATTCTTAACCTTGGGTTGGACTTGGAAAATAGATACCTAAGCCAAATGACAGAAAGGGAGTCTAGTTCCCTGCAGCTTTTACATGAAGTTGTGGGCATAGAGAACTTCAAAGCAATTAAATAGGTTTAAAAAAAAAACTGGTACAGTTGTGGGTGATTTTTTAAAAATTAAAGACACAAAAAAGGTATGTATCAGACCATAGAACCCACACTGACTCACAACATAACCTTGTTCTAAAAAAAATAAATCAAGGTTGACTGACTTTTTTTTAATTACTGTTCCAATTGGCCTTTGAAGTTAGAAAAATGATCTCCAGGTCATAATTAAAATACATGGGGCCTCTATCTAAGTAGCTTCCAAAGGGAACATCCTCTGGTCAAACACTGTCCTCTACCCATTCCACAATTGGCTCATCAGGGTAGACGTGGCCAATAAGGGGGCTTTCCTTATGGGTGTGTTCCCTTTTTCCTCTTCTGTTTACAAAATGTTCTAATTGTCAAACTGCTGGAGTTGCAAGAAGTCAGGTTGGCTAAGTCAACAAGTATTTATTAAGTCCCTGTTATGTGCCCAGCACAGTCAGGAGTTACAGGGTTTACAAAAGGTTGTGTCTTCTCTGTACTGTTCCTGGGTTAATGAGAGGCCAAGACATGCCTGATGGCACCAAGGTTACTGAACAATGGAATTAAAATCTTTGTACCTCCATTTTATTGTTTGTTTGTTTGACTCAGCCTATGATTTCATAAATATAAGGGAGCTCCTGGTAAAGGGACTCTTGCTACCAATGCAGGCCAGAATCTCCTCTATAATTTATATTCCCTGGGGCAGCCAGCTAGCTCAGTGAATAGAGAGCCAGGCCTGGAGACAGGTCTTGGGTTCAAATCTGGCATCAGATACTTCTGACTGTGTGACCCTAGACAAGTCATTTAACCCCAATTGCCTGGCCTTTACCACTTAGTATTGATTCTAAGACAGAAGGTAGGGTGTTTTTTTTGGGGGGGGGGATTTATAGTTCCAAGAGAATTGTCTGGATCAGATAGATTAAATGATTTTTTCCAAGGTCACAAAGCCAATATGTGTTAGATAGAACTTGAACCCATGTCTTTATGACCATAAAGCCAGCTCTAACCACTGTACAATGCTATTATTTTTACAAACTCAAAATGAATATCCTTCTTTCCTCTTAAAATGAGATGATTTGGGGAGAACTGAAATAAGTAAGACAAAGAATTTAGTCCTTATCCTAAGGAACTCCTTGGTACCAGGCAGATAGCTTGAGTTTAAGAGGTCACAGATTTATAGCTGGAATGGCCAGTAGAAGCCACCTGCTCCTCATTCTACAGATAATAAAACTAAGATGGAAGCAGGTGACTTATTCTAGATCAAAACAGTATTATAGAACAACTGGGGTTCAAATCTAGTCATGGAGTGTTTATTCTACTAATACCCACACTGTATGTATCCAAGCCCCTCATTTAATAGTTTAGGAGGATGTGACCCCATGAGGTTGTGATTTGCCCTAGGCCACAGAGATTACAAGTGGCAGATTCCCAATTCAAATCCAGATTCCCCAACTCTATTTTCATTGTGCCTCAGGTATCTCAAGGGAACTCTTAGTTGGGCAATGCCAGGGGGAACGGAGTTAAATTGAAATAGTTGAGACAAACCAACAAAGAACAGAGTACAGATGATTCATGCCTCATTTCAAAGGGTCACCCAATGATGCATCAAAGTCATTAATTGGTTTGTGGTAAAACAGATTGTATAACCACAGGGTAATGGTAATTGGGTAGTAATTGAAAAATAACCATAGTAAACTTTAGTTGAAGAGCCTAGTTGTAGGGAAGCTGGGGAAGGAAGTGAGTAGGGAAAAAAAAAAAGATAAAGTGAGGCAGGAGGCAGATAGAGGGATGAGATTGTTGCTGTTTCTTGGTGTTGGACTCAGCATGTAATGAAATGATGGATGGCCAGACTCTGTGTGCTCTGACCTATTCTCATTTGTATAGTATATAGGGATAGGGAACCTTGATGGTTAGAGAAAGAAAAACTGAAACTACATCAAGACCTTATCTCCCAGAGCTGTAAGAAGTCCAGTGTTCAGAGGACAGGATTTTCTGATGCTCTTTGCTCTGATGGTTTGGGAAATGTTTAAACCAGCATTAAAACCAAAGTACTGTCACAACTGATTTTTTCACATAACAGGGTGGTGATTTGTGAAATCACTTTGTAACCATGAAGTATATTATGTAACTCCAGTTGCTGCTGATATTATCCTCAATAAGGAACTGAAGGTAACACTAGGAAGCAGTTATATATTATAGCATGTTAAGGTTTACAAAGCGCTTTACTTGGGTTATCTCATTCCTTTCTAGCAACAACATTAGTTGGTCGTAATTTGAAAATTAACTATTTTTTTCATGACAATCTCAATTGACCTTTGAATTAGAAAAGTTAATTTCTAGGTCATAGTTAAAATATATGGGACTGTCTATCTAAGTAGCTATGGTATTCCCATTTGACAGATAAGGAAGCTGAGACTCATAGAGGCTGAGTAATTTGCTCAGGGTCAAACAGTAAGTAAATGTCTGAGATTGTCAGACTCCAGACCCAGAGCTATATGGTACCACCTAGCAGCTATCCTGCAACATGCAAAATCATCTTGCAAACCAGATCTGTAACTTATAAGACTGGATCATTCATTTCTGCTACAGGATTTCATCATGCCCCCACTTGGATAACCTTTCTGCCCCCTTTTCAGCTTCTGTTTGTGGATTATCTCCCCCATTAGACTGTCATCTTCTTGAGAGCAGGAACTGTCTTGTGCCTTTCCTTGTATCCCTACTATAAATTTAGCACAGTGCCAAGCACATAGTAGGCTCTCAATAAATGTTTATTGACTCTAGTGTTCTGAACTGAAGAACTGTTATCTCTTTTTCCATGTCAAGATTTAATCAAATGTAATTTCAAGGAATTGTGACATGGGAAAAACTCTGAACTTTGGAGTTTGGAGACAAGAATACTTTAGTTCCATTCCCACCTTAGATGTTTACTAGCTCCTTAACACTGGGTTAATCTTCTGAGCTTAAGAGATTCATCAGCCTCAGCTTCCCAACCTCCTGGTAGCCAGGATGACAGGCAGGTGACATTATTCCAAACTGAATCCTCACTTGTAAGAAAAAAAGCAGTTAAGCAAAACTGACCAAGAAATGTCTAACAGTGCTTATAGGATTCCATGGGAAGCTAGGTGATGGAGTAGATAGAAAGCCTAGCCTGGAGTTTGGAAAACTCATCTTCTTGAGTTCAAATTTGGCCGCAGGCACTTAGTTGTTTTGTGACCCTGGGTAAGTCACTTAACCCTGTCGGCCTCAGTTTCTTCATCTCCAAAATGAGCTGTAGAAAGAAATGGCAAACCATCCGAGTATTTTTGCCAAAAAAACCCCAAATGGGGTCATGACTGAAATGACTAAACAACAATAAATAATATTCCATTCCTTTAAGTACCTACCACCTGGCCACAGAGAGTCAAGAAACATGTTTCATCTATCATCTCTTCTCTGGGATCAAGTTTCAGTACACATGGAGTGAACAGAGTTGGGAATTATTACTATTTTTTTAATATGTCATCTATGAGGTGGGTGGTAGTGCTTTAGAGTTTGTAGAGGGCACTGACCTGTAGAAATCTGGAGGGAATAGAAACTGTGGTCAGCAACTGTGACTCTTATGTGTGTGGCTTCCCTACCTAGTGAGAGGAGGAATTTATCTTTCTTTTTATATCTGTCTGGACTAATATAATATCTGCAAGGAACTAAATGTACTTGCATTGAATCTAATCACAGAGGAAATCTCTGACTGGATGAAAGGGAAATAAATGCAGGGTCTTACTCCTTGAAGAGAACAAGGTGTGATGGAAAGAGGACCAGACTGGGATTCTGTAGTCCTGGTCTTTGGCAAGCCTTTCCCCCCTCTTTGGGCCTTAGTTTTCTCATTTGTAAAAATGAAATAGCTGAACTAGAATCGCTGAGGGCCTTCTAGACCTAACAATCACCTCTTCCTTTTTTCTTTTTTTTTTAAATAAAAATTTATTGATACATTTTATTTTTTCATTACCTACATTTTCAGTGTATCCCTGTTCCCTCCCTGAGAGCCAAAAATTTAGAATAGAAATTTCAAAAGTTGAAAACATAATAGTTCAGAAAAATGAGTGACTTTTTAAAAAATGTATTATAAGCAGTATTTTATACTCATGGTCCCTCACCTCTGAAAAATAAGAATGAGGGTATGTTCTTAATCTTTTCTTTGGGGGTTGGTTGTTCCAATTTCATGGCATTCTGCTTTGACTTTTTTCTTTTATTGGTAGTCACTATGTGGGGACATTGAGGTGTGGTACAGTGGATAAGGGCATGGGCTTATAATCAGGAAGACTCATCTTCATGAGTTCAAATCTGGCCTCAGACACTTATTGTGTGGTCCTGGGCAAGTCACTTAACCCTGTTTACCTCAATTTCTTCATCTGTAACATGAGATAGAGAAGAAAATAGCAAACCACTCCTTTATCTTTGGGGGAAAAAACAAAAAACAAAAAACAAACCACCCTGAAATAGGGTTGTGGAAAGTTGGACACAACTGAAATGATTGAACAAGTCATTATATACATTGTCTTCCTGGTTCTGCTTACTTTATTTGGCATCAGTTCATAAAAGTCTTTACATGATTTTCTGTATTCAACACACACATTTTTTCTTTCTTTTTTTTTTTCACCCTCACCTTCCATCTTAGAGTCAATACTGTGTATTGGTTCCAAGGCAGAAGAGTAGTAAGGGCTAAGCAATGGGGGTTAAGTGACTTGCCCAGGGTCACACAGCTGGGAAGTGGCTGAGACCAGATTTGAATCTAGAATCTGGCTCTCAATCCACTGAGCCACCCAGTTGCTCCTACATTATTTCTTAAAGCTCAGAAAGAATCTATTACATTAATTTACCACTGTTTGTTTAGCCATTCCCCAACTGATGTAGTCCTAACATTGTATAATTCTTTCAACTTCATGGACTTGTTCCAGGTTTTTTCTTCTTATGCAAATTCTTATGACTACTTCAGGGCAGTACCTTATTATCATCTCCTTTCCTTTAATTCTTCTCGCTTATTTACTTATTCATAATCTTATTTCCCTGCTGAACCTTATAGGTTAATACAATCTTCCCCCAGCACTGAAACATCAAAAACTGAATTTTTACTGCTTTCTCTAAAGTCCCTTCAAATATCTGCTGAGCACATTGTAGTAAATAGCCAAATTTGATGTCAGTCTGCAGTTTGGACTGTTTCTCTTTTGCCTCTTGGCAGTAACTTTTTGGAACCAGAGCAGCAGCAAGATAAATTCTGGTACAAACTGGCACTACTCTGAGGCCTGACTTGCCAGAGCCATGGGCACATCTTAGGACCTCCTTGTTTCTTGGATACCAGTTTAAACAAATTCTGCTGCAACTGGAACATTTTTAAGGGAGCAGTAGGTTCATATGCCATTGTGACCTAGCTCTTGGGAAGAGGGAAGCCTGTTGAGAATTAATCTGCTTCTTTGCTTAGTGCATCTGTGTATTACACTACAGTGCCTAAATAATTCTATTGCTATGTCTCATTTAAAACAAATTCAGTACATTGGATTTCAGCATATAGCATTAGTGAAATTGAGAGTGAGGTTTGTTTGGTTTTATATCTAGGTAGTGATCACTGCTAGAATGTGTCAGAGGCAGGATTTGAATCTAGGTTTTTCTGACTGCAAGACTGTCCCTCTAAAATATATAGCATTTGTATTGCACTTAAAAGTTTGCAAAGTACTATATGCCCATTATCTTATTTATCTTCATAAAAATCCTGACAATTAGGTACTTAACCTCATTTTGCAGATGAGGATACTGAGGCAAGAAGAGATTAAGTAGTTTGCCCCTAGTTGCACAGTTAATAAATATAGACAGTGAAGTTAGTTTTTCTGACTCCAAAGCCAGTACTCTTTCTCACTCTACTACTTTGATGCCTGAGTGGCATTGTTCAGTCTTCCTCTCAGATGACTTGGACATTTCATACAATCTGATGATATGTCAAATCTAATTATTCACTTTTAGTTTGTCTCAGTAGTTATGTTCACCACTAACTGATTTTCTTCTCTGAGTGTACCAGGAATTGGGCAATAATACTTACTGGAAAAGTATAGTATCCTAGCCCCAATTGTATTGAACATGAGACTCAGGAAGCTATGGCCCTGTCTATGTACACTTTAATATGGGCATAAATTCATGTTTTCCTATACAATCCCCTTTTTTATTCTTATCTGTTTATCAAAATGTTTGGGTTAATGATTAATTCATTAATTTTTTTTAAAAGGAAATGTAGGGAATTCCCTTGGTATATAAACACTTAAGCAAAAGGAATAAAAAAAGATTTCTGGGAGGTGAATTTTGAGAGAGTCCCAGTGAGAGGAAAATTTTCTCATGAAATTTAATCTAGCAACTTTCTTCCCTCCATGTGGGAAAAAAAGTGAAAATCTAGTAGCAAATGTAACTTTCAGAAATTTGATTTGCTACTAACTATTGGAACCCAGGGCAAAAAAGGGGTCTTTGCCATCTAAGTCAGATTCTTGGAGGGCAGTTGTTGTCAGGCCTCCCCTCAGTACAAACAAGGACCTTAACTTATCAGGGAATATGCTAAAAGAATTCTGAGGGAGCCTTTGATAACTTCGTAAGAGTCCTTTCAGTGGCAGGGAGGAAGGGCAGCTGTGTATCCTGTTATGCATCCACTGTCCTAGAACATGTGGAAAATCAGCTAGTGCCCTGGTGCTGAAAGGACCCATTAAAATGTGATCTTGTGAACTAGCATGGGGAAGGGAGGGGGGAGGAAGAGGTGGGTGTATTCTACCCCCCCCCCACATACACACAAATCTTTTGGTCCATTGGCATGTGATTTGTGGGTGGCAAATTCTTTGGTTTTGTGTTTTAAGAACTCAAGAACAGTGCCCAATGTTGATTGTCTGTCTGAACCATATCTTTTAATGAGAAGTTCCTGAGAAACCAGTGTGTTGATAAATATGGCTTTGTCCTATTGAATGAATAGGAAATGTGTCTTGTCAGGAATGACCATGTACTTTTTCATGGGAGGAAAGTAGTGGGCCAGAATCTATTGCAAAGCAGTAACCAAGGGGTCATGCACAAAAGCAAGCAAAAGTTCAACTCTTCTGTAGATCAGGAAGGTGGCAACTGGGAAGGATTTTAATCTAAGCCTTTAGAATCAAACTATAGAAGCCTAAGCAAAGTGTGGGTGGGAGAGAAAAACTGCTGCTGCAACAGAACACATGGGCAGCCAAGGCCACTGGAGAACCCAGAATCTGCAGCAGGGAATTTTTTTCTCAGGCCTTAAATGCTGTTAAAGTGGCAGCTGTGTTTGCTTTGTTCCTTGTACAACTGGCTGACTATCAAGTGTAAATCACCCTGGTACCCAACGCCTCCTGCCCTAACCAGGGAGAAGAAAGCAGGTGCCATTTCAAACAGAGTTGGATTTTCCAACATAATCAGGGATGGAAGAGCCTTTGAGGAAGCCAGTTATCACATGGGTGACGGATTGTCAATCCAAAAAACAAAGAGGAAAGAGGGACCATCATTTGCATCCCATAAGCCTTTCTCTGTGTTCTCCAGATGTCTTTTTGGAATTAGCCATGGAACCTGAGGTAAAGACATGTGTTAACTTTAGGTGTCCAGGATAATCACTTTGACTATGCATTTGAATGCCCAGGTGTCTGCATAACAGTGTTCTGAGGTTGGAAGAAGAAAATAGTTACTTGATGCTTCCTTACCTCAGCTTTTCTGAACAACGATGCATTTGCCACTTAAAATCAAGAGAAAACTTGAATAGATGTCAGCCATGGAGTCAGTAGATCAATCAACAGGGATTTATTAAATGCCTACTGTGTTCCAGACATTGTCTTAGGCAAAAATGAAGCAGTGCAGTGCCTGTTCTCAAAGAAGTTACATTCTATCGAATAAAGCACAATGTTGCTTCAGGATTCAAAGAGCCATGATTTAGGATGTTAGGGGGAAAGAACCAGAATTGTATATGATTCCAAGTTAGAGAGAATTCAAAAAAGTGGCCCAAGTTGTTGGGGTTGCATGGAACCATGGAAAGAGTGCTGAATTTGGAGTCAAAGGGCCTTAGTTCAAATCCTAGCTCTGTTACCTTACCTGTGTGACCTTGAGCAAGTTTCTTTACTTCACACCTTCAGCTTCTATGTCTGTAAAATGGAAAGTTACAATAGGTTACTTATTTCCAAAACCTTTTCAGTTCTGGATCTATTTTCCTGTGACTAGGTGATTTTCTTCTTAGAAAAGGAAGATTTCTTTTTCTTTTGTGTAATAGGAGAAATCCAAGTTCTCAAATAGAAGGAAATCGAAATAAACTGTTTAGGAGTCAATATTCTGTAGCTTACAAATAGCAAACCACTTACCCTGAATATCTGAAAATTGTCATTAGAATAATAGGGGCATTTGAGTATCAATTCTTGGGAGAGGAAGGGTCTTTTAACAATTTCATGGGATTCTAGGAGTACAAACAAATGGACCAAAGGAGTCAACAAGTACCATACAAAACCCGCTATACATTACTTAGGTCAGTTTCCACAGACTTATTACCTCGGGAAGTCCATAATCACTTCAAGAGTGGCGAACCAGTGATGCCAGGGTCTTGTCAACATGCCTTAGGTACTTTTCAGAGCTTTAGTGGGGTAAGAATATTCTGAAGTACATTTTCATCTTAAAGACAATCAAGTGATACCCCTTTGGCTTATTTACTTTTTAAACTGAGATCAGTAGCAGGTATAATCCTTGGAGGTTTATATCAATTAGCAGTATCTTCTATTTATTTCCTTACTTATAATAAGGAGAGGGTTGGATTAGATCATCAGTAAGGTCCATGCTGGCTCCTAACATTCTATATTCCTTTTACTACACTTCTGCCATTCCTTGATATCTCTTGTCATGATACACCTCTCAGATATGTTTCCTATACTCCCTTACACTGCTGCTATGGGAGTTCAGGTCTTTATCATCATCTGACTGGATTATAGCCTCCTAATTGGTCCTCCTCTCTCAAGTCTCTCCTCCTTCCAGGTCATCTGCTCCACAGCTGCTATAGTAACTTTGTTTTTGTTGCTACTGTTGTTGTTATTCAGTTGTTTCCATTGTGTCTGACTTTGTCATCCTATTTGGGCTTTTCTTGGCAGACATACTTGAGTGGTTTGCCATTTCCTTCTCTAGTTCACTTTTGAACAGATGAGGAAATTGAGGTAAAAAAGATTAAATGTCTATTGACTTGTTATCATGTAAAAGCTTAAATATTCTTTTGGCTAGGTTAGACCTCTACACTGTGCCACTGCCTGATACATGGCAGGTGATAAATGATTGCTTTTTTTTATTGATTATTGATTAATTGGTTTTCTATTCATTTCTTATATTTCTGCAACTTTGCTTCTAAGCCCACCAGTTGTCTTAAACAGTTCTCTCTAGGGTTCCCAATGATCTCCTAAATGCTCCAGCTTGATGACCTTTTCTCTATCTGAAGACATCTCTTAAGCTTTTGACACTGGACCATCCCCACCTTCTAAATATTCTTTCTTCCATTGTCTTTCATGACACTGCCCTCTACTGGTTCTCCTGTCTTTCTACCCTCTTAACGGTCTTCTCTGGTGGATGTATCATCATCCATGTTTTATCCATAGGTGAAACCATAGTACATAGGTGGCTCTCAAGACATTGACTTTGACCCCCTTCTCTTTTCTCTTTACATTTTCTGCATAATCTCATCAGCTCCCATAGGAGCAATTCTATATGTAAGATTCTCAAATCTATGATGTCCAGAACCAATTTATTTCTCGGCACTTAGCATAGTTCCTTACACATAGTAAACACTTAATAAATGTTGATTGAGTGATTTCTGAGCTTCTATGTTACTATTGTCTGCTAGCCATTTATTTCTAGATGTCTAGTCATCTTATGTTCCGTATGTACAAAGAGAATCTCATTACTTTCCTACCAAAACCCACCCCTCCTCTTAAATTTCCCTTTTTCTCTTCACAGCCTCATCAACCTTCCAG